>NC_083334.1:1857662-2201393 GCF_963455315.2 Globicephala melas
AGTCTGCCTGTAAAAGAATTCAGAGTAATGATAGTAAAGATGATTCAAAATCTTGGAAATAGAATAGAGAAAATACAAGAAACATTTAACAAGGACCTAGAAGAACTAAAGAGCAAACAAACAATGATGAACACAGTAAATGAAATTAAAAATTCTCCAGAAGGAATCAACAGCAGAATAACTGAGGCAGAAGAACAGATAAAAGACCTGGAAGATAAAATAGTGGAAATAGGGCTTCCCTGGTGGCGCAGTGGTTGAGAATCTGCCTACCAATGCAGGGGACATGGGTTTGAGCCCTGGTCTGGGAAGATCCCACGTGCCGCGGAGCAACTAGCCCGTGAGCCACAATTACTGAGCCTGCGCATCTGGAGCCTGTGCTCTTCAACAAGAGAGGCTGCGACAGTGAGAGGCCCGCGCACCGTGATGAAGAGTGGCCCCCGCTCGCCGCAACTGGAGAAAGCCCTCGCACAGAAATGAACACCCAACACAGCTAAAAATAAATAAATAAATTTATAAAAAAAAAATAGTGGGAATAACTACCACAGAGCAGAATAAAGAAAAAAGAATGAAAAGAACTGAGGACAGTCTCAGAGACCTCTGGGACAACATTAAACGCACCAACATTCAAATTATAGGGGCCTCAGAAGAAGAAGAGAAAAAGAAAGGGACTGAGAAAATATTTGAAGAGATTATAGTTGAAAACTTCTCTAATATGGGAAAGGAAATAGTCAATCAAGTCCAGGAAGCGCAGAGAGTCCCATACAGTATAAATCCAAGGAGAAACACACCAAGACACATATTAATCAAACTATCAAAAATTAAATACAAAGTAAAAATATTAAAAGCAGCAAGGGAAAAACAACAAATAACACACAAGGGAATCCCCATAAGGTTAACAGCTGATCTTTCAGGAGAAACTGCAAGCCAGAAAGGAGGGGCAGGACATATTTAAAGTGATGAAAGGGAAAAACCTACAGCCAAGATTACTCTACCCAGCAGGGATCTCACTGAGATTCAACGAAGAAATTAAAACCTTTACAGACAAGCAAAAGCTAAGAGAATTCAGCACCACCAAACCAGCTTTACAACAAATGCTAAAGGAACTTCTCTAGGCAAGAAACAGAGAGAGGAAAAGTCCTACAATAACAAACCCCAAACAATTAAGAAAATGGTAATAGCAACATACATATTGATAACTACCTTAAGTGTAAATGGATTAAATGCTCCAACCAAAAGACACAGACTGGCTGAATGGATAAAAATCAAGACCCTTATATATGCTGTCTACAAGAGACCCACTTCAGACCTAGGGATACATACAAACTGAGAGTGAGGGGAGGGAATAAGAGTGAATTATACTGGAAGATAATTAAAATGCAACAAACGAGAAAGAGAGGCCAGTTGGAAGTCTGCTGCATGAACACTGCCTAGAGAGAAAGGTACCTAAACTAAGTTAGTGGCCAGGGAGATGAAGAAAAACAAGAAGCATTTTCTTTCTACTAGAGCCAATTACTCGTACCTTGATCTAGCACTTAATACATTTTGTTTTGTGTTAGGATTCATTGTTTATATGTTTATTTTCCCCAATCAATCTTAAATTCCTTGAGGGCAAGAACTACATCCTCCAGTTCTGCTTTCCTGCAGAGATTAGTGCAATGCCTTGAACAAACTGCTTACTGAACAAGTATTGATTTGAATTAATACAATTTTACCAGCATATTTTACAAAGAGAAATAAATGACTAAAGGCCTTTGCAGAGTTCTTTACCATTCATGGGGAGCAGAATTTTATCGTCATGAGTCAACAGCATGTAACATGTACAGTGTGTAATTTTAAGTCCTTCCCCTTAGTTCTACTGGAAGACTTCATCATATTGGGCCATCAAATGAGGTCTCTGCTACTTCACATTAACTCAGACTCTTGATATGAAGAGAAGGGGTGTCTACCACCAACTGATGGCAGAGGGTCTTTGGGCTTGGTAAATAGTAGGGTCTCGACAAAAATTTTTTGAATGAATGAATAAATTCTCCATTAGTACAGTTGGCACAGATAAGCCTCTGTCCCTTCTATTCTATGCTTCCATACTATCTTACACATCACATTCTTTTCTACATGGCTTATAACACTGTATTAAAGTTACTTGGATATATGTCCTTGAGCTCCTCAGGGGAAGACCTATACTTAATGCATCATTACATTCCTATTGCCTGGAAAACATGCCTGGTACTCAACCCGGGCTTATTCCTCTGGAAGCATCAACATTTAAGTGCTGACCTTTGCAGAAACGGTGCCTTAAACAAAACATCCAAATAACCATCATCCATCTAAACCACTATCAGAGTAAAGAGGGTAATATTCACAATGGTATATCTGCTAGTACATGCAAAAGCAAGGGAGTATCACGTAAGGCTGTCTATCCACCTAGTGTTCATGATACAAAAAGTAGAACTCCATGAACTACTATAATAAACATACAATATCAACTTACAGTGCTCAGTGTAAGCTTTCTTCTCAAATTAAATCGTTTTAGGGTTTCCTGGGGAATTTCTGTCTACAGTCTACCAGCAGGATAACTACGATTCCATACACGGAATCTTGCATTAAGCAGCAAGACCGCTTGTTACTTGTTGCTACAGGGTCCAACCATTTTCGTCTTCTTTCAGTACTACAGTTTCTCTCACCCCGGAATATACACGATTCAATACTGTGTATGCTCAGTCATATTTAATTTGTCATGCTAAGAGCATAATTGCTTGGCAGACACCTTCCACATGAATCATGCTGACACCCACTCTTTACATTTCATGACCATCTATTCTCTGTCTCATTTTTCCAGAACTCAATAAAAATTATTTATGCCAAAAACTTCGTGATGGATCTATAACTCCCACATATTTTGACCTACTTTTCCCCAGCAAGCCCAAAAGGTCTTGACCTCTATTATCAAAATCTCGATGCAGATGGAAGCTCTGATGAGATTCTAATTAAGTGAAAACCTTTCTGTAATTATACATGCTCACTATTTAATGAGAATCTTTCTCTAATTAGAAATTTATTTGGCCATTTTAAAATTTCAGAGGCTGTTTCTGGAGTGTCCTAATTCAAGCATTTTTCATTCATGACGGGGCAAAGTTCTCTTCCCCACAAATGTATCACTGCCAAGGGACAGTTCTCCTTTAATTAAGTGTACTCTATTGTTGAATGATGACCCCGCAAAACTTATTTTCACTCTTCTTTTTCTCTTCTTAACACTTGGTCAAAGTTGGTGCCCTATGAGGTGTAACACTTTGGGTTAAGAATAAAGTGTTTAATGGCGGCCAAATAAACTTATAATTATTGTTTTAAAAATACTACGCAAATTTTACCTTGGAAAGAGCCACAAAAGCCTTTGAGTTGGGGGTAACGGGGACAGTGGCAAGAAAAGAGAAATAAGGGGAGGGAACATGGACGAATAGCCTCTTTGGCGAATGACTGGACCCGGCCGGAGGGAGAGACAGCCTGAGACACGCCGTTCACAGTGGTGACGCTTCCCCCAGAGCTGTTTTCTTCTCGCCTCCTTTCTACACCTTGGATCATTTCATGTTACATCAGTTTTTCTTAAACAGTTTGTCCTTGTTCCTTCCTCCTCAATACTCTAGAGAAATCACACTCCTCCCAGACTCACGCGTCCACAGGAAACCAAGCTTTACTCACAAGTAGAAGTTTCCACACTGTGAACCAGAGACTAATAAAGGACTAAACCCAGGGCTGGGAATGAAGCCGCTGCACGATCGCGACCAAGCAATGGGGCTGGGTCTGAGGAAACCTTTTCTACGCTTTCAAAAACATATTAAGGGGCATTCAGGAAGATGGCGGAAGAGTAAGACGCGGATATCACCCTCCTCCCCACAGATACACCAGAAATACATCTACACGTGGAACAACTCCTACAGAACACCTACTGAAGGCTGGCAGAAGACCTCAGACCTCCCAAAAGGCAAGAAACTCCCCACGTACCTGGGTAGGGCAAAAGGAAAAAAGAATAAACAGAGACAAAAGAATAGGGACGGCACCTGCACCAGTGGGAGGGAGCTGTGAAGGAGGAAAAGTTTCCACACACTAGGAGCCCCTTCGCGGGCGGAGACTGCGGGAGGCGGAGGGGGGAGCTTCGAAGCCGCGGAGGAGAGCACAGCAACGGGTGCGGAGGGCAAAGCGGGGAGATTCCCGCACAGAGGATCGGTGCCGACCGGCACTCACCAGCCCGAGAGGCTTGTCTGCTCGCCCGCCGGGACGGGCGGGGCTGGGAGCCGAGGCTCGGGCTTCGGTCGGAGCGCAGGGAGAGGACTGGGGTTGGCGGCGTGAGCACAGCCTGCAGGGGGCTAGTGCACCACGGCTGGCCGGGAGGGAGTCCGGGGAAAAGCCTGCACCTGCCGAAGAGGCAAGAGACTTTTTCTTCCCTCTTTGTCTCCTGGTGCGTGAGGAGAGGGGATTCAGAGCGCTGCTTAAAGGAGCTCCAGAGACGGGCGCGAGCCGCGACTGAGGGCGCGGACTCCAGAGACGGGCGCGAGCCGCGGCTAACAGCGCGGACCCCAGAGACGGGCGCGAGCCGCGGCTAATAGCGCGGACCCCAGAGACGGGCGCAAGCCGCGGCTGGAGGCGCGGACCCCAGAGGCGGCGGGAGACGTTGGGGCTGCTGCTGCCGCCACCAAGGGGCCTGTGTGCGAGCGCAGGTCGCTCTCCACACCCCTCTTCCGTGGAGCCTGTGCAGCCCGCCACTGCCGGGTTCCCGGGATCCGGGGACGACTTCCCCGGGAGAGCGCACGGCGGGCCTCGGGCTGGTGCAGGGTCACGCCGGACTTTGCCGCCGCAGGCCCGCCCCGCACTCCCTGCCCCTCCCTCCCCCCCGGCCTCAGTACGCCAGAACCCCCGAATCAGCGGCTCCTTTAACCCCGTCCTGTCTGAGCAAAAAACAGATGCCCTCCAGCGACCTACACGCAGAGGCGGGGCCAAATCCAAAGCTGAGCCCCGGGAGCTGTGACAACAAAGAAGAGAAAGGGAAATCTCTCCCAGCAGCCTCAGGAGCAGCGGATTAAAGCTCCACCATCAACTTGATGTACCTGCATCTGTGGAATGCATGAATAGACAGCCAATCATCCCAAATTAAGGAAGTGGACTTTGGGAGCAAGATCTATGATTTTTTTCCCTATTCCTCTTTTTGTGAATGTGTACGTGTATGCTTCTGTGTGAGATCTTGTCTGTATAGTCTTGCTTCCACCATTTGTCCTAGGGTTCTATCCGTCCATGGTTTTTTCTTAAATTTTTTTTCTTAATAATCAATTTTAATTTTAATAACGTTATTATACTTTACCTTCGTCCTTTCTTTCTTTCTTTCCTTCCTTCCTTCCCTCCTTTAGACAACGAATCATCCCAAATTGAGGAGGTGGTCTCTGACAGCAAGATTTATGATTTTTCCCCCGTTACCTCTTTTTGTGAGGGTGTATGTGTACGCTTCTGTGTAAGACTTTGTCTGTATAGCTTTGCTTCCAACATTTGTCCTAAGGTTCTATCCGTCCCTTTTTTTTTTCTAATTAAGAATTTTTTAATTCAATAACTTTATTATACTTTATTTTATTTTTACTGTATCTTCTTTCTTTCTGTTTTTCCTTCTTTCCCTCCTTTCTTCCTTCCTCCCTCCCTCCCTCCTTTCGTTCCTTCTTGCCTTCTTTCCTTCTTTGCTTCTTTCTTTCTTTCTTCCTTCCTTCCTTCCTTCCCTCCTTTCCTTCTTTCTTTCCTCATACTTCTACTAATTCCCTCTACTTTTTCTCCCTTTTATTCTGAGCCGTGTGGATGAAAGGCTCTTGGTGCTCCAGCCAGGAGTCAGGGCTCTGCCTCTGAGGTAGGAGAGCCAACTTCAGGACACTGGTCCACAAGAGACCTCCCAGCTCCACATAATATCAAACGGTGAAAATCTCCCAGAGACCTCCATCTTAACACCAGCACCCAGCTTCACTCAACGACCAGCAAGCCACAGTGCTGGACAACCTGTGCCAAACAACTAGCAAAACAGGAACACAACGCCACCCATTAGCAGAGAGGCTGCCTAAAATCACAATAAGGCCACAGACATCCCAAAACACACCACCAGACGTGAACCTGCCCACTAGAGAGACAAGATCCAGCCTCATCCACCACAACACAGGCACTAGTCCCCTCCACCAGGAAGCCTACACAACCCACTGAACCAACCTTAGCCACTGGAGACAGACATCAAAAACAGGAGGAACTACGAACCTGCAGCCTGCAAAAAGGAGACCCCAAACACAGTAAGATAAGCAAAATGAGAAGACAGAAAATCACACAGCAGATGAAGGAGCAAGATAAAAATGCACCAGACCTAACAAATGAAGAGGAAATACGCAGTCTACCTGAAAAAGAATTCAGAATAATGATAGTAAGGTTGATCCGAAATCTTGGAGATAGAATGGACAATAGAATGGACAAAATGCAAGAATCAGTTAACAAGGACCTAGAAGAACTAAAGATGAAACAAGCAACGATGAACAACACAATAAATGAAATTAAAAATACTCTAGATGGGATCAATAGCAGAATAACTGAGGCAGAAGAACGGATAAGTGACCTGGAAGATAAAATAGTGGAAATAACTACTGCAGAGCAGAATAGAGAAAAAAGAATGAAAAGAACTGAGGACAGTCTCAGAGACCTCTGGGACAACATTAAACGCACCAACATTCGAATTATAGGGGTTCCAGAAGAAGAAGAGAAAAAGAAAGGGACTGAGAAAATATTTGAAGAGATTATAGTTGAAAACTTCCCTAATATGGGAAAGGAAATAGTCAATCAAGTCCAGGAAGCACAGAGAGTCCCATACAGGATAAATACAAGGAGAAATACGCCAAGACACATATTAATCAAACTGTCAAAAATTAAATACAAAGAAAACATATTAAAAGCAGCAAGGGAAAAACAACAAATAACACACAAGGGAATCCCCATAAGGTTAACAGCTGATCTCTCAGCAGAAACCCTACAAGCCAGAAGGGAGTGGCAGGACATACTGAAAGTGATGAAGGAGAAAAACCTGCAACCAAGACTACTCTACCCAGCAAGGATCTCATTCAGATTTGATGGAGAAATTAAAACCTTTACAGACAAGCAAAAGCTGAGAGAGTTCAGCACCACCAAACCAGCTTTACAACAAATGCTAAAGGATCTTCTCTAGGCAAGAAACACAAGAGAAGGAAAAGACCTATAATAACGAACCCAAAACAATATAGAAAATGGGAATAGGAACATACATATCGATAATTACCTTAAATGTAAATGGACTAAATGCTCCCACCAAAAGACACAGATTAGCTGAATGGATACAAAAACAAGACCCTTACATATGCTGTCTACAAGAGACCCACTTCAGACCTAGAGACACATACAGACTAAAAGTAAGGGGATGGAAAAAAGATATTCCATGCAAATGGAAACCAAAAGAAAGCTGGAGTAGCAATTCTCATATCAGACAAAATAGACTTTAAAATAAGGACTATTAAAAGAGACAAAGAAGGACACTACATAATGATCAAGGGATCGATCTAAGAAGAAGATATAACAATTGTAAATATTTATGCACCCAACATAGGAGCACCTCAATACATAAGGCAAATACTAACAGCCATAAAAGGGGAAATCAACAGTAACACATTCATAGTAGGGGACTTAAACACCCCACTTTCACCCAAGGACAGATCATCCAAAATGAAAATAAATAAGGAAACACAAGCTTTAAATGATACATTAAACAAGATGGACTTAATTGATATTTATAGGACACTCCATCCAAAAACAACAGAATACACATTTTTCTCAAGTGCTCATGGAACATTCTCCAGGATAGATCATATCTTGGGTCACAAATCAAGCCTTGGCAAATTTAAGAAAATTGAAATTGTATCAAGTATCTTTTCTGACCACAACGCCATGAGACTAGATATCAATTACAGGAAAAGATCTGTAAAAAATACAAACACATGGAGGCTAAACAATACACTACTTAATAATGAAGTGATCACTGAAGAAATCAAAGAGGAAATCAAAAAATACCTAGAAACAAATGACAATGGAGACACAACGACCCAAAACCTGTGGGATGCAGCAAAAGCAGTTCTAAGGGGGAAGTTTATAGCAATACAAGCCCACCTTAAGAAGCAGGAAACATCTAGAATAAACAACCTAACCTTGCACCTCAAGCAATTAGAGAAAGAAGAACAAAAAAACCCCAAAGCTAGCAGAAGGAAAGAAATCATAAAAATCAGATCAGAAATAAATGAAAAAGAAATGAAGGAAACAATAGCAAAGATCAATAAAACTAAAAGCTGGTTCTTTGAGAAGATAAACAAAATAGATAAACCACTAGCCAGACTCATCAAGAAAAAAAGGGAGAAGACTCAAATCAATAGAATTAGAAATGAAAAAGGAGAGGTAACAACTGACACTGCAGAAATAAAAGAGATCATGAGAGATTACTACAAGCAACTCTATGCCAATAAAATGGACAACCTGGAAGAAATGGACAAATTCTTAGAAATGCACAACCTGCCAAGACTGAACCAGGAAGAAATAGAAAATATGAACAGACCAATCACAAGCACTGAAATTGAAACTGTGATTAAAAATCTTCCAACAAAGAAAAGCCCAGGACCAGATGGCTTCACAGGCGAATTCTATCAAACATTTAGAGAAGAGCTAACACCTATCCTTCTCAAACTCTTCCAAAATATAGCAGAGGGAGGAACACTTCCAAACTCATTCTACGAGGCCACCATCACCTTGATACCAAAACCAGGCAAGGATGTCACAAAGAAAGAAAACTACAGACCAATATCACTGATGAACATAGATGCAAAAATCCTCAACAAAATACTAGCAAACAGAATCCAACAGCACATTAAAAGGATCATACACCATGATCAAGTGGGGTTTATTCCAGGAATGCAAGGATTCTTCAATACACGCAAATCTATCAATGTGATAAACCATATTAACAAATTGAAGGAGAAAAACCATATGATCATCTCAATAGATGCAGAGAAAGCTTTTGACAAAATTCAACACCCATTTATGATAAAAACCCTGCAGAAAGTAGGCATAGAGGGAACTTTCCTCAACATAATAAAGGTCATATATGACAAGCCCACAGCAAACATCATCCTCAATGGTGAAAAACTGAAAGCATTTCCACTAAGATCAGGAACAAGACAAGGGTGCCCACTCTCACCACTCTTATTCAACATAGTTTTGGAAGTTTTAGCCACAGCAATCAGAGAAGAGAAGGAAATAAAAGGAATCCAAATCGGAAAAGAAGAAGTAAAGCTGTCACTGTTTGCAGATGACATGATCCTATACATAGAGAATCCTAAAGATGCTACCAGAAAACTACTAGAGCTAATCACTGAATTTGGTAAAGTAGCAGGATACAAAATTAATGCAAAGAAATCTCTGGCATTCCTATATACTAATGATGAAAAATCTGAAAGTGAAATCAAGAAACCACTCCCATTTACCATTGCAACAAAAAGAATAAAATATCTAGGAATAAACCTACCTAAGGAGACAAAAGACCTGTATGCAGAAAACTATAAGACACTGATGAAAGAAATTAAAGATGATACAAATAGATGAAGACATATACCATGTTCTTGGATTGGAAGAATCAACATTGTGAAAATGACTCTACTACCCAAAGCAATCTATAGATTCAATGCAATCCCTATCAAACTACCACTGGCATTTTTCACAGAACTAGAACAAAAAATTTCGCAATTTGTATGGAAACACAAAAGACCCCGAATAGCCAAAGCAATCTTGAGAACAAAAAAAGGAACTGGAGGAATCAGGCTCCCTGACTTCAGACTATACTACAAAGCTACAGTAATCAAGACAGTCTGGTACTGGCACAAAAACAGAAATATAGATCAATGGAACAGGATAGAAAGCCCAGAGATAAACCCATGCACATATGGACACCTTATCTTTGATAAAGGTGGCAGGAATGTACAGTGGAAAAAGGACAGCCTCTTCAATAAGTGGTGCTGGGAAAACTGGACAGGTACATGTAAAAGAATGAAATTAGAACACTCCCTAACACCATACACAAAAATAAGCTCAAAATGGATTAAAGACCTAAATATAAGGCCAGAAACTATCAAACTCTTAGAGGAAAGCATAGGCAGAACACTCTATGACATAAATCACAGCAAGATTCTTTCTGACCCACCCCCTAGAGTAATGGAAATAAAAACAAAAATAAACAAATGGGACCTAATGAAACTTCAAAGCTTTTGCACAGCAAAGGAAACCATAAACAAGACCAAAAGACAACCCTCAGAATGGGAGAAAATATTTGCAAATGAAGCAACCGACAAAGGATTAATCTCCAAAATTTACAAGCAGCTCATGCAGCTCAATAACAAAAAAACAAACAGCCCAATCCAAAAATGGGCAGAAGACCTAAATAGACATTTCTCCAAAGAAGATATACAGACTGCCAACAAACACATGAAAGAATGCTCAACATCATTAATCATTAGAGAAATGCAAATCAAAACTACAATGAGATATCATCTCACACCAGTCAGAATGGCCATCATCAAAAAATCTAGAAACAATAAATGCTGGAGAGGGTGTGGAGAAAAGGGAACCCTCTTGCACTGCTGGTGGGAATGTGAATTGGTTCAGCCACTATGGAGAACAGTATGGAGGTTCCTTAAAAAACTACAAATAGAACTACCATATAACCCAGCAATCCCACTACTGGGCATATACCCTGAGAAAACCAAAATTCAAAAAGAGTCATGTACCAAAATGTTCATCGCAGCTCTATTTACAATAGCCCGGAGATGGAAACAACCTAAGTGTCCATCATCGGATGAATGGATAAAGAAGATGTGGCACATATATACAATGGAATATTACTCAGCCATAAAAAGAAACGAAATTGAGCTATTTGTAATGAGGTGGATAGACCTAGAGTCTGTCATACACAGTGAAGAAAGTCAGAAAGAAAAAGACAAATACAGTATGCTAACACATATATATGGAATTTAAGGAAAAAAAATGTCATGAAGAACCTAGGGGTAAGGCAGGAATAAAGACGCAGACCTCCTAGAGAACGGACTTGAGGTTATGGGGAGGGGGAAGGGTGAGCTGTGACGGGGCGAGAGAGAGTCATGGACATATACACACTAACAAACGTAGTAAGGTAGATAGCTAGTGGGAAGCAGCCGCATGGCACAGGGATATTGGCTCGGTGCTTTGTGACAGCCTGGAGGGGTGGGATAGGGAGGGTGGGAGGGAGGGAGACGCAAGAGGGAAGAGATATGGGAACATATGTATATGTATAACTGATTCACTTTGTTATAGGGCAGAAACTAACACACCATTGTAAAGTAATTATACCCCAATAAAGATGTTAAAGAAAAGAAAAGAAAAGAAAAAAAAAAAACATATTAAGCCCTTTCGTTCGTTGGCCTGCCCTGGTTTAACATCAATTCTTCCCTTTCCAGCTGGGAGGATGCCAACACTCTTTCGGTTCATTTAGAGAATCGTAACATTCCCCGTCGCTTAGAATAAACTTTAGTAGCTTTGGTGCAACATCTGAGGAAAGAAAGACACTGAGAGAAATAATTTGCTCCAAATCTCAAAGCTCCTAGGTCCGTAGGACCAAAGTACCCCAAATCCCGCTTTGCGGTGCAGGGGAATCCAAGCAGCATTAAGGAAAAGATTCAAGAGAGTCAATAAGTAAATGAAATGTGCAACCTCTTTTATGACATTTACAGGGTCAAACAAGACAAAATTGAGCTACTGTTGGCAATGCTTATAAACATAAATCCTACCTGTGTGTCAGGTATTTTTTTTTTCTTTTTTGGTATTTAGGCATTGGTACTGCAGCACTTTACTTCTGATTTGCTGTGAATCTTGAAAAACTTGTTTCATGTGTGTGTTTAAAATTAGATTTTTAAGTAAGTAATTTGAGAATAAGGATGTGTTTTCTTGGTTGGACTGATAGGGTGATGGGAGTAGATACCTCCTCCACACTGAACGTTAGTACAGTAAGTTAAAAGTGCCCCTTTTCTCCTGGGATAAACCGTAGTGGAAAAGAATACTTTAAAAAAGAATGTATATATGTGTAAAACTGAGTCATTGTGTTGTACAGCAGAGACTGGTACAACATTGTATATCAACTATACTTCAATTTTTAAAAATGAATGAATGAATGAATAAATAAATAAAAGTTCCCCTTTTCGATGCAGAAACTCAACCGTGTGAAAATATAAATGGCTTTCCAGTAAAAGCACATATTTTTCAATGCATCAAAGATTTCTTATGTTTAGAAGATATGCAGATGATCTGACTATTCTAAATGTAAATCAATATTGCCCTATATTGGAGCTTTCAAAAATTTTCAAACAGAAGTAGTATACCTATTATCTACCCTGCAGTATTTACACAGACTATTTAAATTCCTTACCTTTCAATTTCTTTGCCTCAGTGACTATTATTTACTCCAAGAGAAAGTTCAAGTTTATGGATAACATCATTTATTTGTGACAGAATAAATCTTTTAAATCTGATAAAAATTACAAGGTTATAAAGTATATTAAGTTCTCTAACAGATGACTTAACTTCTACACTTTGACATTTTCTGCAATAACATTTTATTTTAAATGTCAACCATACATAAATTCAATCTCGTCACAGACACTGAGATGTTCTAAAGTTCTCAATTTTAGACAGGAAGATGAGGGGCGACGGGGAATCAGGCCAGAGAGACAGAGAAAGAATAACTTTAAAATCCTGTATCTGAAAAAGCCTTAAAATGTTCATCTCTTCTGTAAGTTAAAAAAAAAAAAAATGCCAGCCTGAAATGTGGCAATAAATTATGCAATGCATCATAAATTTTGAATTGCCCATTGTAACTGTGGCACAATGTTTCAGAAAAATGTCACAGAGAAGGAAACATTAAATACCACTTCTTCCTGCGTTTGCAATATAATTTCTTTATATATATTTATGGAAAAATAATAGCACGCATTTAAATTAAAGCAATCAATATTTTAGAAGTGAGATAGTTCCAAAGATGCTCAAAGAAGCACAACGACTTCTGATCTCATAAGTTTTAGAGGCCAAAAATTAATTTGTTTTATGGGCTATGAGTTTATATCTAGTTCTGATATGTAACAGAACTGGAAAAGTTTTGTTATTTTTAATTACTATAAAACACTGATGATATTTTGGGCATACATTTTAACTATGAGCTACTTGAAATTGATTTTAAATATTGTCTATATAAAAGGATTTTAAGATTTTTTTCTTAAAAATGCAGATGTTTATTAAAAATAGCACTAACTCAATAGCTAGTGATATTACACATTTTTAAGATTACTTCTTGTCAATGTGTACAGTTTCTCATACTCATATTCATTAACTTATAGATGAATTGCTAGAATAGAGCTCTATTTCTATTCTCCTTTATCCCTGCTGGGGGCAATGTCCCTCCATTGCTACTTAGGAAATGACTAGAAACTACTCATAGAGAAATAGAATGTTCTTTTAAGCAACAGTCTCCGTCAATAAAGTCAAAGGGAGGCAGCATGCCAAATACACGTCCTAATGAAACATTTTAACAATTGCAAACATGTAAAGTTTATGCTTATTGCTACAACCTGCACAGTAAAACATTTAATAAATGATGCAATAATGAATAAAAATGAATTCTTTTTTCCCACCTGTGTGATAATTTTACATAGAAAGTTGTTTATTACTAAAATCCATAGAGTCCCTAAAACTACCTATACATTTCCTTCTCGATACTTCTTAGAGTTCGTGAAGTTGAAGGGATGCGAGACAAGAAACGAATAACAGATTGGAAAGGATACTCTTAGCTACAAAGAAAAGTATGCCCATCTATGTGGTTGCATTCTTAGTTCATGTATTGAAATTAGTATTTTATAGTTAAATTTGATTGTATTCCTTTAAAATATATTTTGCAACACTGATAATTATTTAAGAATAATGTATAGTGATAAAGGTACAATTTAATTTTTTAAAATCCTATGCTAAAAATTATGAAACATCATGATGAAATGCATTTCTTATTTGATATACAGCAACTATTTTAACATTGTTTCTTCACACAAAGTTAAACGCAAACAAACACCATGGTCTTATTAAAAATCTTTAAATACACACTCACACACACATACTCCCAATCAAACAGAGAAAAGTGTTAAAACACTATGTCTTACAATTTTTAAAAGCTTGATTAACCAGAATTCAAACAGCCAGCAAGAAGAATATTATTTCCCCCTTATCGATTAGGTCTTCTCTGATAATTTTGGGCTGGGGTGCTATCTCTCCTCTTTGATTCACTAAAACTACCGTTTTTTCTGGAATTATTTAAATGTACAATTGGAGTCCACACTGTATTTCCTTTCACTGTGTTCACATTTGTCTTTTACTTACAGGGACTCCTCACACACAACAACTGTGATATATTTAATTCATTTTTCTTCCTTTTACCCATGATTTCTCCAATGCTTGCAGATATGATAGTATATGTATAACACATTTTAAAAATGTTTTTCCACAAAAATATATGAAACAAGGTAGGAACAAATCTGACAGTTTTCTCTTAAGTTTTAGGTAAGCATGCTCTTCATTTAATAAGAATGAATGAATACTCCAAAAGGTTAGCAATTTATTTTATAAGCATTTAGGACTTGATATCAGTACCTAGTTTTTCTCAGTACTTGAACAGTCTCTGGTTAGAAGGATGTGACTGTCAGTACTCTTCTAGCCACAGAAATAAGGAAAATTAAGTTATCTTCTCAGAATCAAATCTCTCTCGCGTGTGCGCACGCGCGCACACACACTGGCTAGATCATAAATTTGCAAAATACAGTTACAGGTAGAATGAATAGCAGGAAAGAATAAGAATTGACAATAAGAAAATACCTATTGCTACTAATAATGGTGAAAATAACAGTCAGGAGTGTGTTGGGCACGTTAGTCTCCATGACACAGGGGGAAAAAAGCAAGAATCAAAGTGGATGCCTGCGAAGGTCTCTGGCTGTACTATCACTCGCTTTTCATGATGAAGCCTATAGTTGCCTAATATGGCTGGTCTAGATTGTTCCCCTACGAATTAGATTATTGGTTAAATGGGAGAAATTTCTTAGACAAAGGTGAGCTATTCAGTTAATGGAATATGAGGAAACATAGCCTTACTGCTGGAACCTGCAAATAAACAGTCAAGATTTGAATGGGAGGGTGCGTGAGAAATACTTTCACAATTTTCCTCCCAAAATTCTCAAGGGAAATATGTCTGTCCTAGCAAATGAACTTAAGCACTTAGGACACTGTGACAATCCTACTGCACTGTAGAGATGAAAATGAACTTATTGAACTTTGGGTCACCTGGTAGCTCTCCTTGCTTCAAAACCATGCTGAACAAGCAACTATCTGATTTTAAAAAAAAAGTTTTTTCATGTCATTTGGCCCAAACGGAAGATATGTATTTTTTCATACAGATAGGAGCATTCTGGTATGCATGACAGTGGTCAATTAATATCAATCATTTATTATGCTAGCTTATATATCAATCTCTCATAAGCTTCAGATAATGAGAATGCAGATTTGAGTGATGGGACTTATCTCACCGTGTGGATATAATCAAGATTTTCAGCCTCTAAAAATGAGCAACAGACCTCTTGGTAAACTAGAGTTTTACTCAATTTGGCAACCAGTAAATACTCATTCACCAAAGATGAGAGCTGTAATTCATTGTTTTTTATTTTATGTGTGTACATACGTATATATGCATGCCTGCATGTATATGCTTATGACAGAGTCATTAGTAAGTCCTACCAATTATATATAGATTTATTTAATCCTGGAGATAAGGATCGGCTGAAAACTGTAACTGATTGCTTCTCTAGTCATAATATAATTCTTTACTTCCACTTTACTATAAGAGTTCTCTTAAACATTCCATCAGCAGCTCTATTTCAACATGGTTAACAGAAATCAAAATATTCCATTTGAAACCTGGCACTCCCTCTAATTGTTAATTACATGATCATCTTTCTAATTACTCAGGCTTAAAATCAGAGTCATCTTTTAGCCCTTTCCTCAACAGATCATGAGCTTTGGGAGACAGACATAACTGGCTTCTGGGACTACAGGCAATCTATTTCACATCTCTCATCCTCCATTTCCTGTGTATAAAATGGGGCTAATGATATAGTACTTGCAGTATTGTTCTAAGGGGGAAAAAATGTGATGATGTCTGCACAAAGCTGAGCACAGTTCTGGCTCAAAAGAAAAGCTCAGTAAATGCTTGGCCAAAGACATTGCAGGTATATTATAATCTTGATGTAACCAGAAGCAGTACATGCCACAGTTATGCCAGGAAGACAGCTGGCTTTTTTCTTTACCAAACCACAAAATTATGAGATTTCTGTGGAATGGTGCCTGTGAAAAACAGGCAGGAGAATTCTGAGTGTAAGAGTGGTATTAAGTTAGGTATAAATCTTTTTTTTTTTTTTTTTTTGCGGTACGCGGGCCTCTCACTGTTGTGGCCTCTCCCGTTGCGGAGCACAGGCTCCGGACGCGCAGGTTCAGCGGCCATGGCTCACGGGCCCAGCCGCTCCGCGGCACGTGGGATCTTCCCGGACCGGGGCACGAACCCGTGTCCCCTGCATCAGCAGGAGGACTCTCAACCACTGCGCCACCAGGGAAGCCCAGGTATAAACCTTTACAGACACTGCAAACAACTGGCTGGGTATGTATTTCTGCACAATGGAAAACACGATTCAAACTGTCACCGTTTTTAAAGAATAAGTCTCCACGTACAAAACAACTTTGAGCTTTGGTGTATGGTAACCTCAGATGGTAGGCTGGTAACCTCAAAGCTGTTTTAGACATACTGAAACAGTCTCATAACTTGTGCGAGCAGAATGGAATCTTAGATGCCATCCAAATTTCTTCTTTTGCAGTTGAGGCTAATGAGAATTAGAGCAGTTAGGCTCTGTTTGCAAGGTCACCCTGTTGGGTAATAACAGTGTGTAAACTGCAACTCATGCTCTTTCCTCCCAAGCCTATGGTCTTTCTCTTCACTGCATCACTCCGTCCCCCAAACCTGACTTTGAAGGTCAATGACCATGTTTCTTACATGTCTCCCTACTAAATTTTATTCTAGGGTCCACTGGCATTTTCTTAACTCTAAATGCAGTGCAACGATATTATATATCTTTAAGGTACAAAGGATCAAACATGGAATTCTTGTCAAACATGTTCAAGTAATAACTTTCACACCCTCATGGTCTGTTTTCTTCATCTGTAACAAAATTATTATTATTTTTTTAACTCAGGTCTACTAGTAAAGTGTGGGTTGTATATTTTTAATATTGATTTGATTTGTATGAAACATACATCATGTAATGTCACATACGATATTTTTAAATGAATATTGTATATACTGTATATTCAAATACTGGAGAACAGGGTTTGTTTGAGTGGGTGCAGGCAAATTTGCTAACAACAGGTTTAACTTCATGCTATCTTCCCTTATATCGCTACTAAAATTATGACATTAGAAATCTTGTATGTGTATGAAGATTTTTCCCTTCCACACAGAAAACAACACTGTTGAATTAAATACAAAATTAAAGAAAGCAATTTTTAGTAGGAAAAGAACAGCTTGTGGACTAGAAAAGAAATATTCATATAAATATTATTCACAATTTCTCCCATATTTATTGCTTATTTACTTAAACGTACGTTAATGTCTTTATATCTTCTGTCTTGAGGCAATTTTGTATTTCTTAGTTCTTGCCATTCAGATAAACAGTTGAATCAAACATTATGATCTGTAGTAAATAAAATCATCCCAATATTTTTCCTTTATACACATGGCATATCATCTAATCTGTCAGAGATTTTGAGATTAGGTAAACTTCCATGACATACAGCCAGACATTCTAATTTTCCACACGAGGAAGCTGAGACCCAGAGAGTTAAGTTTATTTGTGGCAGAGTTAGGACTATAATTTCGGTCTACTGACAAGTGTAGCATTCTTTGGGTAATTTTAATCTCTCTATGCATCGCTGGACAGGTTTTATTCATTATTTTATTTCTTTACTTCCTTTTGTTCACCCTAAATCACTTTTCATGAGGAAACCCTTGAGAAGGAAAAGAAAAAAATCTCCTAAACAAATCTACCAGTAGCAACCACAGCAAAACTCTATTATGACAAATTTGAAAGGAGGAAATCAAAAGAATGATGTTAGCTCAGCGGGTTTAACTGTTAACAGCATCCTAAGCACATCTCCATGATTTTGTTTGTTCTATCCTCTCCACTTAGAAAGCTTTTCCTCCAGTACGTATTCCATTTCTCCCTCTTCTCTGAGACTAAGACCAAATATTATCTTCTCAGTTAAGCTTGCCTCGGGTTTTGCAGTAAGAAATTATCACTTCTAAATTTTCATAGCACACTTCTCTTTACCCAGATGGGCCTACCACACAGTGTGGCATTTTGGTTGAATAAACATGGCTTTTCCCACTTCAGCTGAAGTTTTGCCTCAGTAAGAGCAGGAATTAAATCATATATCCCCCCTCCCGGCCATCCAACACTCAGTGAAATATTTTCTGAATAGAAGAAGCCACTCTCATGTTTAAAGGGGGAAGAAAACCCAATACTATAAATTCTAAGTATAACAGATTTGTTTCAGCTAACTTACAGAAAATAATTATGGTGAACTGGTACATCCTTCTGTGGTATCAAAGTAAGTAATCTAAATGATTCCTTCAAAAATTATAAGGCCTGCACATTTCAAACCCAGATACGCCTTAACTGAACCTGCTAAAAGACAGAATGCATGCCCAAAAAAAGGTAGAAAGGACAAACAAGAGACATGATGGGGAACTAACTTAAACGAGAAAGATCCTGAGAACATTTTTTCCTAGAGCCTGTGTTTGGGGCAGGTGGAGGCAGCCAGCCAGCCAGCCAGGGGTTTAAAGATGTGTGTATCCGCACATTGCCAGGGCCCTGCCCATAACCCCTCAGAAACCCCCTTTACAAGACAAAGACAGCTGACTGAGAACACTTACCAGGCTGCCCCCAGTTGTTTTTCTGTTCTGGTGGCCGAAGCAAAGTCAGCCCTGCCAGAACGTTAACGCCACTGGAAGCAGCCTCAGACAATGACGCACGTGGAGTGGGTGCAAAATTCTCCAATGGCTTTGGCTTGTTTAGAATAAATCTCCAAGGTGCGTTCTACCTCCCAGCATTCCTCATCCAGACAGAGCTCAGTCGTCCACAATCACAACTCGCTTGGTAACCGCCTTGGATACCTTCCCTTCCCTGTCTTACCTCCTCACTCCTATGCTGTTCATGCCTGGGGTCACAGGTCACCTCCCACATAAATTACTTAGACTTACATTCTTATCTCAGTGTCTTCTCATCAGGAAAACACAAAACAAAACACAATATCTTTTGCTTATGATGTGTTTCAGATGAAAATTTGCTGGTTATTTCTATTTAAGATGTTGACTTTAAAAATAACTCTCTTTCTGGTATTATGAATCTTCTTTAGAGTTTTACAGTCCATAAAATCCTTCATGGTCTAACATGTTTCTTATCTAAGCTAGAGCCCAAAGTTGGCTCTTGCCTTTTTTATAGATGACCCCACAGAATATTTTCCTCCCATGGCCTTCCAATTATAGGTACTGGGAACTTGAAAATCTGGCAATGTCATGGTTTAAATCAGAAATCTAACAAGATGAAATATGATATATAAAATAAACTATGACAGCAAAACATGACTCATAAAGAGAAAGTCATTGACCCTGCTCATCAGGATACTGAAACTACTTTTTTACGGATGTCAAAAATCTGGGTTGGAAAAACGTTTGAAAGCGCTATCATGCTACACTTTAGGTATCACTACATCTAATTCAAGAAAAACTGTAGCAGACAACTGCAAATTGGAGTTAATCAGACTAGTGTGAATGATGTTTTAGTGTATAATCTTTTAAATTTTATGAATATGCTAGTTGAACACTGGCTTTCTAATTGAAAAAAAAATAAATACATGTCCCACCATACCATTAGAGTAAATTATTTTCATTTGTAAACAATAGATGCATGTCTTTTTTCATTCATTCATTCATCCATTTATTCATTCAAAAACATCAGTTCAGTCCTACCTAATATCTCTGGTATTCTGCTTATGGGGAAAAGAGAGATGGTTTGTGTTACTGTTTTACTATCTAGTGGGTTTTTAATTGAACTTCATATCACACTTACATGTTGAGCAAATACAAATAAATTCTACTTTAGTTATCTAGGAGATTTTATTGGAAAAATGTTTGAAACTTGAATAAATATAGCTTTCAGGTAAAAATCTGGAATGCTACTGAGACAGTTGTTTATAGATTTATAAGAGATTGTGCCATTAGAAACAGAGTTATAACAAGTATTTTTATACTTTGGGTATGTATTAAAAGAATAAGAGATCTTTATTTTTATTTTATCCTGAAACATAATTGCAACAGATTTATGAATGACCTAGTTCTGTATCAAGTTTTAGCAATAAAAACTTTATTACAACACTTGTTATGAGAAATGTGACATAAAATTTTAAAAAGCAATTCTCAAATATTGTGTTTATTGCCTTGGCCTTCAAAGCTATTTTTCCCCATGATTAGCATGCCTCTGTAATTTTAAGTGCTTCACTGGTTTATTGTATGTTTAATAATTTAGGTAAGCATGAAAGCCAAGATAAGAGTTCAGATAAAATATCTACTCCCTCTACTCCACTCAAAGATCCATGAATCTATTAAAATAAATGTTTATACTCTTCACCATCCCAGAGTTCATTTACAGTATGTTAAATCACTAAATTTTATAATGTATAGGGCTTTGGGTCTTCAGAAATGGTAGTTGCTTTATTAACTTAAATTCACTAAAGATAGGGAATAATGTCTTTTGTTTTTTTATAGGTATTTCTTAACTTTCAAAAAATCTAATGTGACCTAAATTAGAAAACACAAAAATCCCAACTGCTGCTACACTATCTCTGGAAAAAGTAAGATGAAATATAATGCCTAAATGTTAAATAATTCACTAAACTTATCTGATCAAATTTATTGGGGAAAAAAACATAATTTAATGGAAATGCTGATTATTTTAAGGATTAAATGAGACAGTGCATATGACGGCTTGCAAAATGTGTACCTCATAGGAAATGTCTAATAAATATTCTGTCAAAAAAATAAAATAAAATAATTCTTAAGTATTTAAACATTTATATTAGTGTACAGAATCTTTTAAATATAACAAGAAAAGTCTAAGTAGGTTCTAAATAGATACAAATAATGCAATATATAAATAAAGTTAGCAGAATACAATTTCTCTAAAGGTAGAAATACTGCATATTTTCTTTGTTTCTCCAGAGTATCTTTTTCAGGAGGTGACTAGAGTAGATGTGACTCAATCAACATTAGTTAAGAGAACTTCGACATAAGAGCTGGTAGCTAATGGAAAGGAAATAAACTTATGTAAAATGCCCCATAAATAAAAATATTTCATCTATTTGAAGCTTTATGCAATAAGAAGCATACATGTCACTCTTGATATGACAGAGTCATAAAATAAATGTGGTTTTACTGTATCTACTCATAATAGATTGTAGGTAACCTTTATAATCTTTTTTTTCATAAACCTAATATACTTTATGCATTTACTCATTTAGAGGAGGTCTGGATTCCTGATTTACAAATCTAGATGTCTGTGTATGTTTTTAGGTCTTTGCCCTATGTTGAATTGGTAGGACAAAAAACAGAACTAGAGAAAAAAAAAAAAAGGTTTAAATCCACTATTTTTATTTGTACAGGAGGAAGAGTCAAGGCAATACCTAAAGGGAAAAATGGATTGATTGATGTCTGTTGTTACTCTATACGGCTCACTACAACCATCTTAAGTTTATACCTTTACAGCTGGAAAAACACTTTCTATAAACCATTTCAGCTTCCTCACTACTGGATGTGATAGATACAAATGTTTCTCCAGACACAGAAACGGACACAGAGAGAAAAAGCATCTTGCTTGACTTTCGTAAAGCCGGCAAGTCGGGGAGACAAGACTCTGAACTCACTTTTCCCCACTGGATATCAGGTACGGCATGTCAATAAAGCAGGCGTATACTTAGAAATAAACACCTGTGTTTGAGCGTGTGTGTGTGTGTGGGCGTGTGCATATGCATGTGTGCAGATCAATTACTTTATTTTTTGAATTTCTAAGTCTCATAGTGGCTGAAGGTACCACAAGTCAGGGTAGGAAGTTGAGATGAAAAAACACTGACTACAGACAAAGAGGTAAGTGGAAAAGAAGGATCCTTCTCTATGTTTATTTTGTAAATTGATCTTATCTCTGAGCTTCAAATTATATCAAGTCTCAAATCGGTACCAATGGATCTGATGCCATCTTCAGTTCTCTATTCCCAAGTGTTAACAAGTTATTTTCATCTTGATGCTTTTGCTGTCATTTCATAGCATTTTTGAAACATCTCCCATCTGTTTTCTTTGTCCTCGAAAGGACTTCACTCCAACTTACCCAGGTCCTCTGACTACTTCACCAGGCAATCAGCCAACTTCGGTATTTAAGCTATTAAACATTCCTTTGAAAACTTCGACAATTCATCCTTTTCTCTCCATTTTCTCTTCTATTGCCTTAGATTTGCTACTGCCTTAGACTTGCTACTAAGTAAAACAAATTTGTATCCTTTTCCCTCTTCTCTTCCCTTCCTCATCTAATCCATTTTAAAGAGCCTAAAGATTTTACAGAAACGTCAACTTGCCTTTTTTGTTATCTTTCTCCTTTCTTTTCTCCTCTAGCTCTCTCTCCTCCTTTTATGTCTTTTGCTTCTTCTCCTTCTTCCTCTCTGAAGTCATCATCATTATTACCGTCATCATTATTTTCATTTTCGTCACCCTCATCAATATTTATTGATCTTGTATGCTCAATGCTCTACTGAAAGTTTTACATATAAGACCTTATTTAAGTCTCACAACTATTATGTAGGTCAAAATTGAAACCCTGATGTTGAGATGAATGGTGCACTTATTTTTACACAGACAAATACAGGCAACGTGATTCCACTGACAGGTCATCACTGCTCCCCAACAAAACCTTCTAAAAATGTCTGATGTGGAACACAGAACTTTCTTCATGGGAAAGTATCATTCAATGGCCCATTAAACCTTCTTCCTCCAGACAGTGTTATCAGACTTCTTGTTCCTGCTGGTATACGTCTACCTGTTCTGAATATCCTTTCTCGTAAGCAGGTGAACCCCCTACAGAGTAGAGACTATTATCTAAACTTCCATCTACCCCTGGGTGCCAAGAGGAGGGCTTTTTCATGGCAGGCACTCAATACACACCTGGTGGATGGACCAGTAGGCTTTGCACAATCCCCAAATTCAATCATTGCACAACAAGCAGCTTAATAATAATGATCCTTTTCATCAAAGTCTTTCTCCATAGTTTTTCCATCATCTGGAGGAATATTTGTGTTTCTTTACCACCAGTACATGTCAATAGTTTCTCTTAAATGCAGATAAAAAATTCTCTCAGGGAAACTTTTCCTTGAGAAACTTACTTTATACTAACATATTCTTGATTCTGTGTTCAAAATGATGTTTCATACTTTTCTTCCCCTTTTCTATGTACCTTGCCTATCAGCAATACTGCAATTTTTATGAAAAAATCTCTTAAAAAATACCAATTTTTTGTGTCTTCTACATGCTCACTAAATTCTTTATAAAAATAAATATCTTCAGAATCTTTATTCTTAGCTATAAGAAAAGAATGAATAATACAGAGCCCTGGAAAGTATAAATTTTATTGCTCATAAGAAATTTGAATCTCTTCACAAAATAACAGGCAATACTGTGTATCTTAACTTCTGACGATATGAATGGCTTTCTTTATTGTCCTTTTTTCTCTTTATCATGACAAACTTCAATAAAGGATCTGCTATATGCAAAGAGCAGTGTTTTTCTGTGGAATGATGATAATAGTAGAACTTGTCCTACAGAAATATGTGCTCTCTTGTGAAGTATAAAACCAGCACATGGATTAGTGGAAGGACAGAAAACAAAACAAACAAACAAAACCCAGCAACGAGTGCCGACAAGAGCGTTAGGACGGTGTAGCATGCTGTGTGTGTGTTGTGACGTTAGAAACGCACAGCAACAAGGTTTCACCTGGGGGGCCTGGAAGGATTCTTAAAGCTGTATATATTCTGGTAATGCACTTTAAAGTGGACAGATGAAGAAAGTCAAACGCTGAATAACTTGTTTTCAATCTGAATCTGGATTTCTGACAGCCACACAACTTTAATCTAGAGTTTTTAATAATTCTGTATATATTTAATCTCATTTTTATAACATGTTTTATATGGTTCTAGATTTGTTTCACATGTGTAACAGACAGATGATAAATAAGCCTGTAAGTATCCTAATGGCTGGAACCAGACCATACACTTCTTTGATGTCCCTCAAAATACCAAGTAGGATGCTAAGCACAAAACCACTTTTTCTCAAAGTGTAATTTACAAACCACCCGCATCAGGACCATCTGACATGTTGTTCAGCGTTTAGGTTGCTAAGCCTCATTCTAGACCACGTGAATCAGAAGGAATTAGAATTCCTAATAAGAACCCCAAGGGATTCCTAGAGCACATTAGGCTTAACAGTCACTAATACAATGGGTGCTAAGTACACGCTTAATGACTGATGCAACACAGTCATATTGACTGAACTTTCAAAGCCGCTGTCTTGACAATCTAATTGGCATGTGTTTCAAACTGAGCGTTTGCAAGAGCATTTCTCTTTTGAAGGCTTTGCAAAATCATGCTGGAAAGGGTGCCTCAAAATTTAAACTAAATACTTCATAATTCAGGCAAAGAGGCTGGAGTGCAGAGGATAAAGGGAAGACGAGTAAACAAACCAAAAATTCTGATTTTATGTGCTATACTACAACTCCCAACTAGTTCCCCTATCCCTGTCCCCAGCCCCAGCCCAGAACACAGTATGCAGGAACACATATGAATTCATAAAACCCTAAGAATTTTCATTAAAACTTTTCTCTTCAATTTGGAGAGATGTAGTCTAAAGAATGAGCATGCAGCCTTAGGAAAGTCAGGAAAAGAGAACAATCTGAGCATGGAAATATTTAACTACCTCACTAGGACCTCAGCACAGATGTGAAAAATGACCAAAGTTTCCCAATACACTATGTGACATTAGGTTATGTGTGTGGAGGGGAAGAGAAAAGGCCAAAACCAAGCACAGAGGGACACACTCTCGAGTGAGCAGAGCTGACTGCATGAGGTGACTGATACTGTTAGGAAGACAGAGTCCAAATCTCTACTCAGCTCCAGTGCAGAACATCTTCACCAAACATATATGCCCACAGGCCGGAAAACTGGATAGAAAACAGTCCTCAGATTTCAAACAGGAACTACAGTTAGGAAACAAGTCATTCTTTAAAATTAAGTCTCAGCTGAAAACATTTATTATCTATTATATCAAATAGAAGGTCAGATAAATTGGCCCTTATTAAATAAGCATAAGCAAGACAGGGCATGACAGCTCTAGCACAGCACAGTACAAACAAAAGAGGAAGTGCTAGGGTTGGAAGAACTGAAGGAAGAAACAACAGAGAAGAGAGAAGGGGAGAGAAGAGACAAAGAAGCAGGCAAATTCCTACTCTAGAATTAAAAGCAAAAAGCTAAAGAACAGAAATAGATGATCTAGGTAAGCTTCAAGCTCTGAAAGAGTTTAATAGGAATATAAACTTAATAATAAGATGGTGTTAAAAGATAGGAAGACAAAACAACAGGAGATGAAAAGGGAGATTGCAATGCCCACATGAAAACCAAACTAAAATCTGTGTGTATCTAAATTGATTAAAATAGTGGATTTCACTGGGACTACCTCAGAAGCTTTAGAAATACCAGCATCTTGGTCGCCTCAATATTTATTGATCTAATAGTTCTGAGGTGCAGCCTGGGCCTTGAAATTTTTTATAATCTTTACAGGTGATTTTAATGTGCAGACAAGATTTAGAATCACTGAATTAGTGACATCAAAATATGATAGCAATGTACTGAAACTGAAATAATGGAAATAAGAGCTTGAAATTCAAGTAAATGAAGAGAAAAGCCAAAGAACTGAACCAGAAAATATATAATAGAATAGAGGACAAAGAAGCTCTAACATAAGGATAACTGGTGTCCCTGAAGTAGATGGTAAAAGAGGGAAGAAAGTGATAATCAAAAGTATAATTAGTGAACATTTTCAAGAATTCAAGAAAAAAGTCAATATGAAAATCAAAAATACACATTACATCAGGAAACTTTTATATAGAACAAGCAGCATGAAGAAATTTATGAAGTAAATTATTCAACTCTAAGGATTAATAAACAAATACATTTGAGGCATTCTTGCAGAGAAAAGTCACTCAAAAAGGACAGGGAGGGGGCCAGGGATGAAGAAGCAAGGTAATATCAGAATTCAACATAGCATTTTTGTTGGTAAGTGTAATGCAGTAATAGTCAACTAAAATTAGCAGGAAGGGCAATAAGGTTTTCTCAAATGTAAAAAGAAAGAAATAGCAAGGAAACACGACACCAATAAACCACGCTTGAAAAACCCAGTCATGAGTAAAATCAAGACCGCCTGCCAAGCCTCAAGACTAGCTGTGAACACCAAGTGCATCTGTACAGAAAGCTACGACTAAAGAACTGAACAAAGTACGGATGCAGAAAATTATGTTTCACTTTTATTTGAGCAATAAAAATATGAAGTAAAAGCAATATAACATCTCATTGCTCAAAATTCCCAGATCCCCGAGTATTCTGGTCACTTTCTTTTTTTTTTTTTTTACTTTCTCGAAGAGGGGTTGACAAACATATTCTGTAAAGGGCCAGACAGTAAACATTTTAGGGTTTGTGGTCCTTACGGCTCCTGCCAAAACTCAGATCTGCTGTGACCCAAAGCAGGCACAGCACCCACGTGGCCATGTTAAAATACAACTTTCTTTGTACGCACTGATGTTTGCATTTACATACTTCTGTGTGTCATAAATAGGATTAATTTTTATTCAACCATTTAAATATTATAAAACCACTGTTAGCTCATGGGTCACATCAAAACAGGAGGTGGATCAGATCTGACCTATGAGCTGTAGTTTGCCAACCTCTGTTCTGGACCAAAGTTTCTCATCTTCAGCACAATTTACATTTGTGGCTGGATAATCCATTGTTGTGGAAAAGTACCCAATGCATTGCCGTCTGTGTAGCATCAGCTCTGGCCTGTACTCACTAGATGTGCATAGTATCCATTAGACACTGAAATGTCTTCTGGTTGAGAACCACTGTTTCAGACCATTAAGCCAGTATGTACGGAGCACAGATAATTCCAAGTGTAGACTTTATTAACAGAGAGTTCAGAGGGACTTTTCCCTCCATCTGAACACTAACTTCATGAGGGCATATCAAAATTACCTGAGCTGCCTTTATGAAATTTATATAAATTAAGACAACTAAGCTACACCCCCGCCCCACAGTTTTCCTTCACTTGAACCACTGTAAAGTCAATCCTTCAATCTATACTGTTCTCTAAGAAATTCCATTCACACTGGCTTTCTAGGCACACTGATATAAATTAAAATTGAATAAGTAGCATCATTTAAAACATGAAAGCAAAGGGTAGAGGTCTCTATTTTAAGTAGATGAATTCCTATAAATATTAGTTTAAGGTGCGAAACTACAAAGGACAAAATGGTTTAGGCATTATCAGGTCTAAATTTTAGTGTTTTCTGATCTATTCAGCAAACATGATTTTCAGTAGGACCTCATCTATTTGGTGCAATCAGGAAAGGTAAACATGTGAAGAGGATTCAACTGTCCAATGAGATAATTTAAGTGAAAATACCTGGTGAAAGGCAAAGCTATGCAAGCAACAGGGATGTCATTTGCATGTGTGCACTTGTGTGCACTGGTATTTGCATGAGTGAATTTGTGTGTGTGTTCAACTGGCTTCTGGGCCAGAAAGTCAGCACGAAGTAAACGCTTACTGACTGGCATAACATATAGTGCAATATCAACAACTCAGCTGACTTTTCCCTTTCCTGTTGCTTCTGTCATTACCTACAAATAACATTTTAAGTGGGCTTCACATTTCCAGTGTGACTCTAGTTCAATCTCGCATGCACAGATTAAATGATTGTATCCATGTGTTCACGTAGTATTAATTGAGAAGCAACTATGTTCTGGGCATTGTGCCCAATCTTGGTGACCACGGAAAAGAATACAGAAAAATATATCAGAATTTATAGTCTTGCGGTAGGGATAATCATTGTGATGTCACCATAAAAGTCTCCAATTTAAGATCAGTAGCAATGCTTGCTTAAGGATGACAGTCACACTCTCTTCTGTGTCTTGTCCTTTACTGTCCCTTTCCAATTTTATTCCATGTACCAAAATAAAATGTTCCAATTTTTCCTTTCCTTGCTTCCCTGGCTACTGCAGATGCATTAGCTCCTATGTTGGGTCATCAAGGGATGAGCAGTGTTTACAGCTACCTGAGGTTCTACATGTCCTATCAGTGAGAACAGCAATATGAACATAATAAAATTCATGAGAAAAAAAAAATCTAGTGAGCATTATACGCCAAATTCAGAACAGAAAATAAACATATTTCCTTTTTTATATAGTCCTCATAATGTCAATTTGACCTCTGGAAACTGTTCTGAGGAGGCTTCTTTCCCAGGGTTAGCCAGAGTCCATTTGTATATTTTATATATAACTTACAGAATCCAAGAGTATACCTCAGCAGGTCTCCAGAATTTGGGGGTAATTGAGGTCAACATGGAATCTGCTGGATGAGGGAACCTATGCACAACCAGGAAAACGCAATGGAAAATAAATTTTAAAACATGGCTCAATAAAGGCTTTTCACTGCTCAGAAGTCAAGTTCACCTGCTAATGGTTTGTTAACCTGGCAGCTTTCCTACACTGGTAAGTGTCTCGGTGTTAATTATGATCACCTGCTATCATCCATCCACGAGGCTACTCCACTCTCGTTGCCTTAGTGGATAAGAGACACCAGTATTCAAACAACTACTAAATTTCAAGGATTTTTTTTTTTTTGGTAGTAGCGTTTCTGCAAAGTCATCACATTCAGCTTGGGGAAAATTATTCAGGAAATAACTTTTCAATACATGTTTTGATAATCTGAATGCACCCAATTCCTTCAGTCATTAACTGTTTTCCGAATATTTTCACAGACTATTCTCTCCTGTCAATATTTAAAGATAATATCTCTTCTAATCTTCATTTTCTGGAATGACTTGCCACATTTCTCCTCAAAAGACATGTGGTGTAGGCTAGAATCTTTACTTCAAATTATGACAGTGGTTATTACACATTTTTTAAAAAAAATAAGAGATGGCCCAGCTATAATATTATACCAGGGTAAGTTTTGTAAACGTTCTGATAGAAAAAATTTATTTGATAAGGATTGGTAAGAAAAGCAGATGAAGTGAGATTATAAACCGTTCAGAGTCCCTATCTCTTCTGGCATATCAACTCTTAAGAACAATACTGTCTGGAACAGAATG
Organism: Globicephala melas; assembly: GCF_963455315.2. Lineage (NCBI taxonomy): Eukaryota > Metazoa > Chordata > Mammalia > Artiodactyla > Delphinidae > Globicephala > Globicephala melas. Next base: position 1,887,404 of record NC_083334.1, read on the forward strand.
GTGAGGAAAGGATTGCTAAGATGTTTAATACATTTCAGAAAATTCTGCTTGTAATCCTTGAAGATTCCTAATCAGAAACTTCTTAGCGATCCAGAATTTCCTCCTAATATTGGACTCTGAAATTATCATTCAGTAGACGCAGGAGTAGGGGATGTTATCTGCTTCCCATACCATGGCACAGCCCTTAGGAGGAAGGCCTAGGGTTATGCTTATCTTCCAGTGAGAAATACTCGTGAGCACTGTGGATGAGAGCTTCCCAGCTCCTGGTTTTAGATACGAAGGTGCTATTATCACAACACCGCTGAGAGAGCATCCTCAGGGAAGCAGCTTGGGGCGAAGTGTCATGATCCACTTTTTAAGTTAATAAAACTCCAGCTCCATGGAGCAGATCCACCAAGAATTCTCTGGAGCCTTTACTGCCCCAGGGTCTCAGTATCAGTCTGGTATGCAGTGCTTCACCCACAGTAAACCTGAGAGAATAACTGAATTCAGAATCAAGGTATTTTTTTCTCTCATATGTTCCTGAACAGTGACTTCTGTTATGATTTTCATTTATGATGTGTAAGCACTCAAAGATAATTAAATCAAGGAGCTAAATATTATTTGTATTCTTTCTTCATTCATATTTTTATAGAATAATTTTGGAATTACAATCTTAAAGAATAACCAGAATTTTTTATTTTGTCCAATTTTCCAAAATTTGTTTTTTTAAAAAGGGGAAGCATATAATAATAGATAATTATATAGCATTTAGAATTTTTTTCATAATACTCACCAAACATTTATCGACTGCCTAAAATGTGTTGGAATTATAGATATATCTGTTTAAAAATGTGACTTGCCATTCTGTGGCCTATGATCTATTTAAGAAAAGATGAGGAGTATATACAGGACCACAGGGCAACTGCTCAATCAGTAACTCAGATGATTAAGCACAATGTCAAACAATGGTGTGCTCACCATGCATCTAGAAGGTCTTTTTGTTCCCTGAGGAATTCAGGCTGGAGACTAGTGTTTAGACTAATAGATGGTTGAAGGACACTCCACATAGTAGAAACATTAATGAGATATTTTCGCAGTACTTAGCATCTACAATAGAAATGGAAACCCAAAATAGCTCAGTAAGCTTCTAAACATTTCCTCATTGAATCAAGAGCCAACAGTTTGATTATCCAAGTAAGTCTGTGAAAGCTTTGGCTTATCCCGGGTCTCTATTAAATTTCATAATCTGAAAATTCCAATCAGTGATCACTTTCCTGGGAAAAAATATTCATTCGAATGAAAGAAAAAACTAATGATAATGAACAGAGTTCATTATAATGAGTGAGAGTTCCCATTAGAAACATATACAGAATTCAGATGCCAAGAAGTGGGAAAGGCCTGAGACTTTACTGTACTTGCCGGCTAAGAAGTTAGTGTCCCACGGTGTAATGGACGCTGTCAGAAGACAGGCCATTTTAGGTCAGAATCAAGGGACAGGTTATTACCCACATGAATAGCAGAAGCTAATGTAGCAGCATTTGGAACCCCCGTTCCCACAGGGTCACACATAGAGGGCCAGAAGATACTTGCTCGTGCAGTGGGCTTTGTTACTGGAGAGGAACCCTGAGGTTGGGGAGCCTGACTCTTTCATAACAGGCAATAAGCAAACCTCACTTCTGCTCCAGACAAAGACATTATCTCTGCTTTCCAAAGCCATTCACTCTATGAACTTCCTGGAGAATACAACCTACAACAAAGGCAGGTGGTATCTCTGCTGATAAGACAAAGGCATGATCAACCCATGAAGAATGGCCTCTGAAATTCACATTAATAGCAAATATCTGTATCTAAAGTCTCCTTACAAGTCTTTCGTAGACATTAGCAGAATACGAACAACTAGCCTCTGAGGTTACGACTTCAGGTGGAAAAGTGCAGCAAAGAGGAACGAGCAACTATCCCAAGGTGAGACAACTGTTTATTGTGAAACTGAACCGAGAGCCTGTCTTCACCCCCATGAACTACATCTAATGAACTGTGTATTGTTCTCCTCTGCTACAGATACTAATCAGACTGTCACTAGTGACTCACATAATTCATTAAGCTAGAAGACGGAGCAGTTCAGTCTCTACTTGGATACGGAACAGGATTACCTAACGTTTTACATTCAGATGTACCTCTATAATGTTTCAATTCTGAAAACATGATGCATGTTCAAGGTTTCAGGGATTCCAGCACAGCATTATCTTTAGTTCCTTTTGTAATAGGCAATCGTAGCATAATATTGGATCAATCATTACGAAACCTGGGTTCTAGACTAACTGCAACATCACAGGAAAACAATGTTCTCCCTGTTGCTTCTGAGATTCCTTATATGTAAAGCAAAGTGATGCTCTCTAAAGTTGTTCTAACTCTACATTAAAGATGATTTTGTGTCCCTCCTGATTCCAGTATTTAATATAATTCTGTATCTCTAACGATGTTAGATACTTGGAAAGCTACAGAAAATATTAACTACTGTATACCTGAGGAATAAAACCTTCAGAACGAAAGAGACATCCCTTGCTCATCCTAATTGACCATGATGCTCTCCAGCTAAACTTAGGTCCAATACAGAGAGTTCTTTCTCAACGGAGAGTTCCAGGCAGCTGCTAAATATTGATTAGAATTGGTCTGTGAGAGAAAAGCACTTTCTCTCCTTTTCGGAGAATACTGTAGATCAACACTTTGGAATTATTGAGCTTAACAGAATGGCAGTGAAGAAACTGAACCCTTTTACCATTTATTTATTTAAAAATGGGGGAGATCCAGTGATGAATAAGACTGCTGCTCTCCTGAGGGAACTTAAAATCAAGTATGGAAGAGGACACGTAAATAATTACTTGTGATAAAGTGTGTTAAATGCTATGCTATAGATATTTATAATTAGCAGGATGATCAAAAGAAGAGAGAGATCAAATATTCTTAGAAGACTGCAGAGAAATAAAATTAGACGTGAAAAAGTTTATTAACTGGACATAAGGAAGAGAGTATTGCAAACTTGGAAAATACATGAATGTAAAGCATCGAAGTGGCTAATTCGGTGTGGCTAGTATGGAGGTGACAAAGAACGTGAGGGTCAAAAGGGATGCCAAGACTCGTATGCCATTAAGGGAATATTTACTCTCTCCTATAGAAAATCGCATGTAAATGGACATTTTTAGAGGCAGAGGGGCTAACATGATCACATTTTTAACTTAGAAAATTTATTCTGGCTGGAAATATGATGAAAGCTAGTTTCAAAGGGCATAAGAACAGAAGCTGGTAGCTAGTTACAGGTTATTGTAACGGTCTAGGAAGAGATACGCAGAGTTTGATCTCGGGCAGAAATAGGAGGGATGAAGAGGCAAAGAATGGCTTGAGAAGCATCTAATTAACCTGGGTACCTAGTGGACACTGGGCATGGGAGGAAGAGAGGCATCTGGGGTGACAAGTTTCTGTCATGAGGAACTGAGTGGTCAGAAAAATAATTAACCAGGGAAGGATGACACAGAAGGATAAAATCTGAGATCCAGAATGAGGAGAAGCATGACAAGGGCAGTGTTGGACGCGACAATTTTAAGATACTGAGTACCATCCTAGGAGAGACAGCAAATGGAAAAGCTGATTTACAGACCTGAATTCTGGTAGCAGTGCTGTGCCACAGAATTGCTCAGGAAAAGCAATAGTTTTAAGGTTAAGAAAAGAACCAGGAACTGTATTGCCAAAAATTCCAACGCAAAATAACACAGTATTTCAAGAAGCAAGGAGCATTAAAGAGGAAATCCATCTTCCTCTATTAAAGAAGAAGGAAAGAGTCTCTCTGGAACTTGGTAAAAATGCACCGGTGACCTTGGCCACAGCTGTTTCTTTGGGAGTTCTTTCAGCTATGGCCGGAGCAGGCAGAGGACTGAATAAGAGGAGGAAAAGGTGGTCTGCGGGAGACAGGTGCAAATTAGGGTGCTTTGTGATGACGGCAACAGAACCCAACTCCAAATAGCTTTTGTACGAGCAGACTTATGATTTTACCTAACAGGAATTCAAAGGTTACGCAGGCTTCAGGGCTACTTAATTCAGCATTTCAGTGTAATCAGGGCATTTCTCTTTGATTCCTGCCATCTTCAGCAGGCCTCATCCTAAAACTGGTTCTTCCATGGCTTGAAGATAGATTGTAGGTACAAGTTTCTCTATTTACATTCCAGAAAGAGACAGATGGAAGTGCATACACTATCATGGACTAAAAGACAGGTCTTTTCAGTTTTGTTAGGCAAACTTAGGAAACATGTCTACCATGGGCCAATAACAATAAGAAGGGAAAATCCAGGTGCTGTTGAACAAAATCCATATCTGAGGATGAGTCTGGTGGAGAGCTGAACAAAATGAAGGTTCTATCAGGAAAAAACTGGGGAGGGGGAGCCATATGGTAGGTAGGCAACCACGAGTGTCCGCAGTAGGTAGGCTGTACACATACAGTGAAGAAAGACCGTTCCCACAGGCCACCAGCTAACGGGGAAAGGCATACGAGCGACTTTGTAAGTCGTGCTTCTGTTTTTCGTTCTTTTTCCTATTGGTTTTTGAGATTTGAGCATGTTTCTATGCTGAAGGCATGTGTTGGGGAGGAAGAAGTTGATAGAAGAGACAGCAAGGTCTACGGAACGGAGCCTCAGGAGGGGCAGGAGTCGCGGGGATTAATAGCCTTTGATGGAGAGATCACTGGTGAAGAGGAGGAATTGGTGGACACGTGTGCTTAGGGTCTGCGGGGAGGCTGGGGTGAAGCGGAAACCATCCTGACTCCAGAGGGCCTTTATTTCTCCTGTAGAGTAGGAGAGCGCAGGTCATCAGGTTAGAGTGATGGAAACGGAGCTGCTAAACGAGTCTGTAGGAAAAGTTCCCTTTCTTGCTGCTGCTTGCAATCCTTGCTCCAGCCCTAAGTCAGAGCGTCCGTGCGGTGCCCTTGGCCTTCGGGAGGTGCGCTTGGGCCCACCCTGTCTCACAGCTGTGCTCCCTGGACATCCTGGCACCATCAGTTTTAATCTCCTGCCCCTGCCTGTCTGCTCTCATGCCTCCTGGCGCCCCCACGCCCTGCCCTTTGCCTCCCTTGCTCTCCCTCCGGTGCTTTCTGCTCACGTCCGTATTTCTCCAGGGTCTTCTGTCGAGACCTTCCACTCCACTGTCTCAGAGAAAGCTAAAGGCTCCGTTTGAAAAGGATGAAAATAATCTTATTTTATCCAAAATAGCTTTTACTACAAGAGAAGATAGTTGGGGGGCGGGGAAGCTGATACTAAGAAAATATAGCCCCAAATTCCATAAGAATAACTTTTCTAATTTTTTGTCATGAATATATTATTATTTAGCACTTGAGAAATAGTATATTTATACTAAAGAATGGTAAGATATTAATTAAATATAAAGATGAAAATGAAACTTCATTTCAAATTAAGTATTTAGGATTTAAAGCATTAGGTAGTTATCTGATGTTTTTACTTTCCTCCTCATTGCGTAAGTTTGATTTATTCAAAATTAATGACAATCCATACCAGAAACCTTCTTATTTGCCTAAAAGGTTTGCCATTAGAATAGTAACATACGTGGCTATTTTATGTAGGTTTTTCATTGGTTCAAATACTACTATGGAATATAAACAGCTAGATTTTTCAGTTACATAAAGTGTTTCAGAAATAGACCAAAGACTAAATTTTGGAGTGGGCCAAGTTTGCTTTCTCTTTTATAGGAAATGTACATAGACCTATTCTCCTTTCAGTGGCAGCATGACTATATAAATTGTGCGTAGCTGTGATTTTCTTATTTTCCTCAAGTTAGAGGGAGAAATAGCCCCTCCCTCCCTGCCCTCCTGCTGCCACGAAAGGGGAAGAAATGATCACAGGAGCTCTGAATACAATTTTTGTTGAGCTTTTTTTTTTTTTTTTCTCACCTTAGGTGACTAGATCGATAGACAGTCCGGCAGCCGAGAAAAAAAAAAATCAGATGACTGGAATACAGCCAGAGGCAGTTTCTCTAGTGCAGCAAGAGTCCATCCTGATATTACAAAATTTAAAATAAACGGTATCCAAGCAGACACTCACTTCTCAATAAATTTACAAAGGGAAATGCAGATATTAAAATTACTCATAATAATACTAATGTCAGAATCGCTCCTCCGAAAGATCTTATATAATGAAACAGACTTTCCAAGGCCATGAGTGGTTTCCCACCTTTACAAGGTGTATGTCTTCCGGGAGACTAACTAGTGTATGAGAAGCAACCATGGGGTGCATGCTCCTCTACTGCACTGCAGGCCAAGAGGGCAGTGCACAAGCCCAGCCTTTCCACAATGAGCAGCTTGGGTGCCCGGGAAACAAAGTGCAACGTCCAGTCTGAACACCAGCTGTCAGTTGGACTGCAGACGCAGTCTTCCTTCCCTGTCTGCACAAGGCACGCAGCTCCTGAAACTCAACTCGCTCAGAAAGGATGAGGACACTCGTGCGTCCAGCCCTCCTCTCCACTCTGGGAAATGTACTCACCCACTCAGGCAGCCATTTATTCAAGAGCATTTACTGAGCTCCTATGGTTGGAAAGGTATCACAGGAGTCAGCACATCACAAAAATTTCAGGGAGGCGGGGGCTTGTTCCTGGGCCCAAGATATGCTTCTACATCTTATTCACCAGACTTTCACCAGTTTAAAAAATTCAACCAAGTTCTTATCTTTTCTTGGAAGTCTTGACATCACTTCCTTGTCCGCCAAAAATCCTGAGAGGTATCGTCTTTCTTATATTTCTTTATGCTCTATTTTCTACTATAACTTGTAAGGTAAATGACAGTGTGAATAATCAACATGTACTGTTTGCCCAGTGTAAGGTGTGGCACTAAGTGACGTATTTGCACAATTTCATTTAACCCTTGCAGCGACCGTCGTCACCCACACTGAGAGTGCCTCTCCTTGGCTACCACACGATCCTCCGTAGATGCAGGAGGTCTGCGGGCTCACGGCGCTCCTGAGACAGGCCCTTCCTCAGCTGCCTCGACACCACCCGATGCCCCAGGACTGGCAGCTTCATCACAGACACGGGGTCCTGCCTTCGGTGACCACCAAAACCTTCAGGAAAAGCTAGTGGCCCAGCTTTCTCACACTCTGCAACTTGAACTGATGATCTATCTTCCTGTGAATCCAAGGGTCCCTCAGAATCATGCCATCTTCCCTTATGTGCTTGTTTAGTTCAGTTACTTCAAAAAAAACCTCCCAATTTATTCAACTATTTTGATAAGTCTTTCTATTCATCACTCTACCACTTGAGAGCACTGAGGAAGAAACTATGAGACACTGAATATGTACTACACATACTGAATTATGTAATATTCATAGTCACCACCATGAAATACATGCTAATATCCTCATTTTATACAAGAGGAAACTGAGGTTCCGTGGGCAAAAACTCCATTTAGTTTTCACAGTAGTAAGTGGCTATGACCAGGATTCACACCAGGACCATCTGACTCCACAGCCTTTGCTCCCTTCACCTTTACTGTGCGTCCCTCCGCATTCCAGCTCTACAAAGCTCAGAGTAGATTTAAATGTGTTTATACAGTGAATTTAAGTTGTATGCCCTGTGCAGACTCACCATCTAAAGTAGAAGTTCCCTGCAGACAGAGGACAGTCCTGTGACTCAGTGATCTATACCTAGAGCTCTGCAGGCGGGGTTAGTCCCTGCATATCAATGACTCCCTAATATTTGTAACAGTTTTTGTCCAATTTGCATTGATTTATTTGGACAAAAAGCTCTTCAGGAAAAAAGTGTCTTTTCCCAGAAATTCTTCAAGAATGCTAATTCCAGTAACCTCCATATATCATTAATAGTCTGCTTTTATGGATTCAAATTTGAAAATAATTGAGCATTTGATAAAAAGTGTAGGATAGTAAATTCAAAGGCCTAATTTCACAAGCACTGGAAATGATACGCCTGTACTTCCTATAATGAGAAATACACTGTTTGCTCAGATGTGCTATAAAGATATGGCGAATTAACACTGCATAGGCACTTGTATACAAACATGACTTGATATCTCCCTGAACAGAAAAGGAATTTATTTTCTAAATTTGCATGTATTTAATACTGAAAGTGCTACGCTATACCTGCGTATGTGCCTAATGTGTACAGATATACTCTCTATAGCATGTGCACACTTACATATGTACACAGTAATGATAAACGGGACTATTCCAAAGGATATGCCTATTTGAAATTTACATCTAATGTTTTTTTAATGATCTTAAGTGGACAGTTATAGCATTTTTTGCTGCTATGAAAAATGATTTTAAGAATATTTCCACGATGTGCATTCATCAGACAGCTTAAAATGTTGTTAATAAGCAATTAAACTGTCATTGGTATTCAGATGCTGAATCCATTTGCTGAAGATACCCCCATCTTAATGTGTTAGAATGTGCATTATATTTCCCTCATTCTTATTCTAGGAACTATGCCAAAATTCTTTCTCCAAAGGGGAAAAATGTAAGAGGCATAAATATTGTCTTGAAACAGAATAAAACCTTTGCCAAGGCACAAAAACAATTCTGTAAAAATTGAGGCTAACTTTTTAATCGTTAGCAATTTGAACATCTACATTTAATCTTATTAAAATCATAATTACTTGTATTATAGTGAGATAGGATTTTTTGATAAAGGAAAAAATATGGAATTTTTGGTTTAAAAAAACCTACAATGGACACAGATATAAATAAGCAGTACTAGATTTTCATCACATAAATTATTTGAAAAATTCACATTCTCAGAAATTTTTTTCTATTTAAGTGTTATTCTCAATTGAATGTTCTACAATTATTCTTGTAATGGGAACATTTCATAGTATTATCATTTTCAGGGAGGAAAATCCCCACAAAATTCGGGTTTGAATGACTTAAAACGTAGTGTTAAATATTTGTCCATTTTAATCGTATCATAAAAAAGTAAGTCCCAGTATAATGAACCACTATTATTTATTTATTCAAATGCAATTTATTAAAAATGCAGTCACTGGCTGAAGGCCTTTGGGAAAACACATGAAAACACAAAAGTACATGAATTAAATATATCAACAGCCCAACTCCTCATTAAAAACAATAATGGGTTGAAACAATGACACACCTAAAAGCTATATTCTGTGTTTTATGTATATATAATTTAATGATGGTAGGTTGTTCACTATACAATCTCTACTGAGATTGATATAAGGATTTAGTTGGGTTCTGACTTCTCAATTTTTCTGACTTCTAAATTTTTCTTTTTTTAATTCTTAAAATTTTTAAGAATTTGTATCTATTCAAGTCATGAAGTGACCGTTAGCTATGGAAAAGCCACTATGGGGCTTTTCTGGTGCACAGAAAGGTCTTTTGGAACTTTATACGGGGCCAGATCCTGATCATTTAACAGTCTCCTTGGCTATTAACTAGTGTAATACTTGCTCTTCTCAACTGACTTTGAGTTCACTGTGCATTCTAACAGGATGAACATACAAGGCATCTACAGAAAGGGCCTAGTTTGTTAGTAAACAGTGTACGTTGAAGCCTCTTTGCTTTTCACTTAAGACTTCATAGGACCCCATCTGCCCCAAATATCTTCTCTGCTGATTGTGTATGATACTTTAATTGCCAAGTGTCGGCCTAAAAAAGTAAACACAGGGGAAATTGAAATAGGTGACTATGGATTGTAAATATCACACAGGACAGGAGGGAAGATGGTGGGAGAGCCTTTTCCATTAGCAAAAGCGTTCAGATGAATTCATCAAATTTATCAGATTGTCTGGCTTTCACACTGGAAAGCAACAATTAACATCCTGAGGGAGCTCAATAGGTAGATCTGAGCTGGAATGACACGCAGGTGAGGGAAGAACCTTTAGCACTGTGTTGGGGGCTTCTAACAGAAAACAGTGGGAAAAAAGGAAAAGCAAAAGGAAAGAAAAGTGTTCAAGAGTATCTCTTCCTGCTTCCCAGTTTTGCTCAAGGCTAGCTCGGATCTGTTGCCAGATTGGTCTACTCTCATAATATTGTTTACTTTCTTTAAGTAAGTAATGTCACGTTGGGACTTTCCTGGTGGTGCAGTGGATAAGAATCCACCTGCCAATGCAGGGGACACAGGTTCCATCCCCGGTCCGGGAAGATCCCACATGCCGTGGAGCAACTAAGCCCGTGCACCACAACTACTGAGCCTGTGCTCTACAGCCTGCGAGCCACAACTACTGAAGACCCTGCACCTAGAGCCCGTGCTCCGCAACAAGAGAAGCCACCACTGTGAGAAGCCCACACACCGCAACGAAGAGTAGCCCCTGCTCGCCACAGCTAGAGAAAGTCCACGCGCAGCAACGAGGACCCAACGCAGGCAAAAAAATAAATTTAAAAAAGTCACATTATTATTATTAAGAAACACTAATATTAACATATCTTTAAAACAATTTTGATGGCATCTGACAATTATTATCCAGTGATTCTAGGTCACAAAAGCACTGTACTCAGACTGGCTGGGTCTATAAAGAGAAACTGCTTCTATCTGAAAGAAGCAAAGAAAACTTAGTATTGGGTTGGCCAAAAGGTTTGTTCAGGGTTTTCCATTAAGACGTTACTGAAAACCCTGAACGAACCTTTTGGCCAACTGGATGTTACTCCGAATGCTGCTTGTGATAAAGGGGATAATGAAATTGGATCCTGATTCAGAATAACAGAGCTCTGATTTAGAATCTCACCCCTCTCCAGGACCAGGCTCCCAGCTACTCTCCAATGGTACCTTTCACCGCTTGCCTCCTGGCTCACTCTGATATTCAACACCAGGACACCAACCTTGCTGTTCCTCAAACACAACAAGCCTCAGGACCTTTGCACGTGTTCATCCTCTTCATCTACTCTCCTCTCTGTGTGACTGGCTCCCTCCTTTCCTTCAGATCTCCATTCAAATGCCATTTATTAGTGACGCCCTCCTGGACCGGCACTCTCATCTCACCTATCCTGTTTTATTTTCTTCCAGAGCACACACTGGTACCTGTCATGCTCTATATTTAATTTTTTATTTCCTTACTTCATGACTTTTTGTGCCAATTGATGATCATATTCCCAATGTTTATACAGTTACAAGTTCACAGACACTGTTTAGTAAAGATGTATTGAACCAAAGAATGGAAGATACCACCACCCTATTGTACAAGTCAGAAACCCGGGTGTATTTCACCTTTTATCCTCTTTAAAATGCCCATATCGAATCAATAACAAAGTCCCAATGACTGTACTTCTGAAAGAGTACTTTGCCTCTCTCCACTGTCACTTCCTAGATCAAAGCCCCATCACATCCTGACTGGATTAATGCGACGGCTTTTAACTGGCAGTAACGGCTTCTAACTACCTACTTGAGGTCTAGCTTCAGTACATTTGCTTTAATAATGCAGTTAAGTGATATTCCTAGAATACAAATCTGACCATCTAGTTCTTTGCTTAAAATTTTGCATTGCTTCTCATTTCCTTCAGATAAGACCCAAACACTTAACATGCTTGATTTGTTTTTTTTTTTTAATCTTCAGCCTCATCCTTCTCTGACCTCTCTGCTCATTCCAAGCATCTGATTAGAGACACTTCCTCCAAGAAGTCTTTGCCAGTCTCCCTAAACTGCATTAGGTGCCCTAGCTAGGGATCATTCTAAACTACGTTTTCTTTCATGTTGAACTTATCATACTGTATTCTATTTGCTTGTTTAATTACACCATTGCTACTAATTTGGGCCATGAAGTCAAAGAGCATATGTGTCTTTTTCGTTACTGGGCCTCCAGGGCCTGCATCTCAGATGTCACCTTAATCTTGCATTGGACATTTTGGTGTAGTTACAGAAATAAGGTTTGTTTGCCTGGGGTGTCTTGAATTGGTCAGCAGCGGTCTTGAAGTAGTTGATGACATCTGGATAATAACATTATGTAGCTGTACATAGACTAGACAAGCATGAACTCCTTCAGCAATTCTGTACTGAGGACTAAGTACATGCCAAGCACTCTTTTAGGTGCTGGAGAGAGTGGTGAACAAGATAGATAAGGTCCCTGGTCTCCCAGATTCCAGTAGTTAGGGAGACAGACAATGAACAAGTACATGTATCAATAAACATGATCATTTATGACAGCAAGAACTGTTAGAAACATACTAAAACAGGATGTGGTGGTACAGAGTACCTGAGAGGGGAGTGTTTTTACATAGAATAGACGAGAAAGGCTTTTCCTCTGCAATGCAAGAATGAATTTTGATGTGAGTAACAATACGGACCCACATATGCAAGGAAGAAGAGGTTTCCTGGAAAAGGCCCTTTGGTGGCGTAATTTTGGAGTGTTTCAGGGACAGAAAAAGTGGTGTGATCGGAATGCCGAGACGTGAGGCAAGGGGCCAGATTATATGCACCTCTAGAGCCATTGTGAGTGAGGGTAATCTTATTTTAAGTTGAATGGGAAACCATTAGAGCACAGCCACCACTTACAAGACCAAAGTTCACCTACACAGAGCCCAGCGTATCTCAGAACTAATACAGTGACTCACGCAGCACACACTGCACACTACTTTGGTTCCGTTAACTCACAAATCATCATCATTAGGAGGCTAGTGGAAACACTGCACTCTCCACCTCCCTTTTCTTCCTTGCTTTCTTTTTACTCGTAAGCTCCAAAATAACTAGCCCTGGGGGGAGATAAAGTGATGAATGACCTCATTCAGCTCAAAGAAACAACAACAAAAAATCCCCAACTGAACGGTTCATTGCAAACAGCAAAATGGTCATTGTTTAGTGGATGACGTTTCCTCTCTTTAGTATCCAGGCAATGACTGATGATTTTCCTGAAAAGCTCCCACTTTTAAAAGAATGAATAAGCCCCAAAGGCCTCAGAGAGATAAGTATTACTTTCCTCCTGGTAGCTCAGCTAGTGACTGAGAGGGAAAAAGAAACTGGACAATATTTCAAAGCCAAGACCTCCATAGGTAAAGTAGATACCGCACTTCTATATTTCTAAACCGCTTGCTACCCAAACATGATTTTTGTTTATTGTTTTTTACGGCATTCTACGTATTTTCTGCCTTATCGCAAACTCGCTCATCTGAAGTGGGGTTCCCTGAGTATGTTTCTGGGTGCCCTCACGTGAGCGTAACTGGATTTCCTGTGCTGCAGAGAGGAAAGCCATCTCCGGGACCCGGCGCAATGCTCAGACTCCTGGGAAACTGGATGATCAGTGGTCCTACTGCACAAATAGGTGTTGTACCATACTTAGTATTTATTTGCATAGTTTTATTTTCTAGGGACAACTTTCAAACAACAGTAACAACAACAAACTACTCCAAAATAATTGCTTGCCTTTTTGAAGCAAAATAGCCCACTGATGGCTAATGGAAGGTTCAATGCATTCCTTTCATTCTCTCCTCTCTATAAGGAAAAATGTCAGGGGTTAATATATTTGTGCCCCACTGAGAATTAAAGAGGAAACACAGTACTTAGCGTTTGTAATGAGGCCACGCATTAATGTAGGAAGGTCATGCCAGGTCACATATAATAGATGTGGCAACGTCATTTTCCACAGTAGCCAAAGGGGACTCAACTCAATGATGGCATGGCTTTGAGAAATATTTACTTTTGATGTGAAAGACAACAGAGCTAGAGCATTCTGGTTGATGGAAGCCATAAATAAGATTTTCCCACAAAGGAGCAGAAAGCAAAAATGCTCTTCTCACAAACTGTCACCTCGAAGTTCAAGGACTGGGGTGAAGGGATGGCAGGATTTTGTGATGGCGGTGGAATACAATGCCGAGGTTTCACACACTGAAATCGGTTTTAGTTCGTGGGAGAAATTATCAGATAAAATGACCCAAACATTGGTACTAGAGGTATTTTTTTTTAAGTTATAGAGAGGCAAAATACCTAAATGGAACATACTTCCACATATTTTAATTAATCAGCTAAAAATTAACATGGGCTATTTATAGTATTAATCTTGTTAACAACCTCAGTTCTTATGGATTCCAAATCTATTTTGGAAAAAAAACAACTCGATTTGAAATTTTTAAAGGTAACAGATGTAAATAAGCACCTTCAACACTCAGGATAAAAACTGAATATACTGCATTTAAAGAAATAACCATTAATATAAATTAGAATTTGTACGGGAATCTTTACAGTGTTTCACACCTTGCAAAAACCCTTTACTACATACACTGTATTATAAGATGAAAATCCTAGCAAATAAATATAGCATGTTAACTATTTAAAGAAAGTAGGGCTAACCTAAAAAGGTAATTCACAAAAGAAGACGTGAATGGCCACTAAACATACACAACAGGTCAAGTACCCGCAGTGCGCAAAGAGATGGGGGAAGAAAGTGTACCAAGCCTTTTTCTTTTTAATAATAAATTGTAAAGATTAAGAAGAACCACTCGCTGTTATACTGACGTTGCCAGGAATCTAAAAACTTCTCAGGAGTGTGATAATTTACAACACTGTTTATGGGCATTTGCATTATTAATTGCCTTTCTTGGAGGGAAATTTGCCAATATATACTAAGTAATTAATCTTAAAGAAATAACTATAAAGAAATGCAAAACATTGGCACAAAGATATAGCAAAATACTGTTTTTAGTAGTGAACTTTTGGAAACAAAGTATCCCACAAGAAAGGATTAATTTATATACTGATGTTATATTTGTAGTAACAAAATACAACACAGCCATTAAATGCAATACTATATTTTGATGGACGTGGGTGGAAACATTTTCATTCTCAATCCCAATGTTTCCCTCCAGGAAATTTAGTTAGCTGACACTCCTGATTCCTCTTCATCTTGTCACATTTCCTTATCATCAAGAAACGGCTGACTTTGATCAATAGGAAAAGGGTATAAAGAATGCTGCCTTTTCCTCTTGGGAATGAGTTTTCCTGCAGGTAGCATTAGCTCTCCTTTACTCCTCTAGTATTTAAAATTGTCTGGACAGGAGTGTTGCAGAGGAAGACCTACATCAGATCAGGACCATCTGTTCCTGGATGGATATGCTGCTTAACTTGGGGTTCAGTATTAATATGGCCCTTTGACGGCATTTATAAGTCACATTTGCCAACCTAGTCTTCATCATACTAAAGATGAAATTTTGGCCCCATTCCACCCACACTTTTGTCTTACATCAGAGATGGTTAGAACTCTGGCAAGAAAGAGAATTGCCCTCACCCCACCCCTGTCAACACAAGAGGATAACAGAAGGATGTTTTAACTCATACAAGTGTTCACAATGCACTGTTAAGTTAAAAAAAACAAAAAAAGATACAAAAAACATAGAACAAAAGGCTTTAGGCAAAACTTTTTTTTAACATCTTTATTGGAGTATAATTGCTTTACAGTGTTGTGTTAGTTTCTGCTGTTTAACAAAGTGAACCAGCTATACGTATAGATCCCCATATCTCTTCCCTCTTGCACCTCCTTCCCTCCCACCCTCCCTATCCCACCCCTCTAGGTGGTCACAAAGCACAGAGCTGATCTCCCTGTGCTATGTGGCTGCTTCCCACTAGCTATCTACCTTACGTTTGGTAGTGTATATATGTCCATGCCTCTCTCTAGCTTTGTCCCAGCTTACCCTTCCCCCTCCCCATATACTCAAGTCCATGCTCTAGTAGGTCTGTGTCTTTATTCCTGTCTTACTCCTAGGTTCTTCATGACCTTTTTTTTCTTAGATTCCATATATATGTGTTAGCATACGGTATTTGTCTTTCTCTTTCTGACTTACTTCACTCTAGGTGAAGACTCTAGGTCTATCCACCTCATTACAAATAGCTCAATTTCGTTTCTTTTTATGGCTGAGTAATATTCCATTGTATATATGTGCCACATCTTCTTTATCCATTCATCTGTCAATGGACACTTAGGTTGCTTCCATCTCCTGGCTATTGTAACTAGAGCTGCAATGAACATTGTGGTACATGTCTCTTCTTGAATTATGGTTTTCTCAGGGTATATGCCCAGTAGTGGGATTGCTGGGTCATATGGTAGTTCTATTCGTAGTTCCATACTGTTCTCCATAGTGGCTGTACCAATTCACATTCCCACCAGCAGTGCAAGAGGGTTCCCTTTTCTCCACACCCTCTCCAGCATTTATTGTTTGCAGATTTTTTGATGATGGGTCAGAATAGGCAAAATATTTTAACAATATTTTTCTCTGCTTATAGATTGATGAGTGCTTCACATTTAACTTCCTGTATTTTAGTTTGTAGTTTTTTCCAAGTTTTCTGCAATTTGTTTGTGGTATTTTTCTATTTAGATTCAAAATGTTACTTTGGTGAGTTTTTGCAGAATTCAGGAATCTCCTTCTCAAGAGGTTATTACACATGAGAAGAGAAACTTGTTTTTGTGAGATGACAGCCCTGATTCTATATGAAGACAAGGTAACAAGTTACATGAACTCTCTAGTCCATCCATCCCAGAACTAGGACCAGTCACCACATATTTGATGACCTGTTCGTGAGAAGGATATCATTACTGGATTTTTATTTTTTTATTTTTTAATTAATTAATTAATTTATTTATTTTTGGCTACATTGGGTCTTTGTTGCTGTGCACAGCCTTTCTCTAGTTGTGGCGAGCAGGGGCTACTCTTCGTTGCTGCGCGTGGGATTCTCATTGCAGTGGCCCCTCTTGTTGCGGAGCACAGGCTCTAGGTGCACGGGCTTCAATAGTTGTGGCTCATGGAATCAGTAGTTGTGGCTCGCGGGCTCTAGAGCGCAGGCTCAGTAGTTGTGGCTCACGGGCTTACTTGCTCCACGGCAGTTAGGATCTTCCTGGACCAGGGCTTGAACCGTGTCCCCTGCATTGGCAGGCGGATTCTTAACCACTGTGCTGCCAGGGATGTCCTCATTACTGGATTTTTAAATTGCTTTCCCTGACAATTTTACCACAGGAAAACTGAACACCTATGTGAACTTTTAATTTTTTAATCTATTCAATATCTGACCAGAACTATGGGATATGATGGCTTTGTGGCCAGATTTATCCAAGGTCTCTTCCCTTTGCATATTCAGCTATTCAGAAGTTCAGTGGAATTCTTCAGATTTGTGTTAAAAGGCAGACATTCCTCTCCAAAAAGCGATTCTTCAGAAATACACTTTGTTCATTAGTGACTTGAAAAGACTGAATTTTAGCATATTTTCTTTCATGAATGTATCCGTGAAACTTTATAGCCTGGTCATAACTCCACAGTGGAAAATCCTAAGCAACTCCCCATGAACAGTTTTTCCCCATTCTGCTCCAGCTAGCCCAGCTCTGTCTGGTAATAAACTCTGGGAAATTTGTAAATGTGCACAGAACGAATTTAAATTTCAGTAACCCCGGCTACACACATGTCAAAAACATTATAAGCATGTAAGAGCATAAGCACGTAAGATGCTTTATGCTTTCAAACAACGGCCATAGTTTATGATGTAGTCAAACGAATTTCACAATTTGTCGAAGACGTTTTCCACTTGCTGCTGCATGATTTCAGAAATTACATTCGTAATCCTAGTCCTATGCTCTTCCCACATGTTTAGCTGTGAGGAATGAATAGCAGTTTAACGTGCTTGTTCGCATAATATTCTTGTCCATAGAAATTGGGATTTAAACTTTAAAAGACTTAAATATATTGCGTGGTAATGTTTACAACTGAAATAGACTCTTAGGAGGCTTCTTCTTGGAATCATAGAGTTTTATATTTGTAGCCAGTATCTGGTCTCTTAACATGCTCCTGACGAAGAGATGATACGTTTCTGGCCTATGTTATATACGAGCACTACCAACGCAGATGTACATTTATTAAGAAACTTTGGCCATTAGATGAGTCTCTCTCCCTTCAACAAAGTAGGTTTCTGAGCTAAAGCACTGAGCATAGAACAGCTCCAGAGCACAAGTCCAGGGGGACCCACTGACAAACTATGAGGTGGATGGTATCCCCACAGCATCATTCCTGTCTCTTCTCTAGGTCTACCAGATGTCAGACGTAGCCCCAAAGGGCAGGAAGCTTATAGTTCAAAACTAGCACAGCCCAAGGCCAGAAGAGCAAACTGTGGTGGTGAGGGGAATCGCATATATCTTAAGGGGTCTTGGTATATTAAAGAGTGATTGAAAGTTCCACCCTTCCTGACAGCATTATAAGCTCAGATCTAATTTGAAATAGAATTATCAGTAGACGTGCACAGCATTAAATAACGCACATGGTCAGAAGGAGCAAAGACAAGAGGGAAAAAGAGAACTGAGCGCGTTACTCTAGTTGATTACGGTTTCGGGCAGTGTACACTTTGTTCTTCTAACAACAGCCTTATGGCAACTTTATATAAATAAAGGTTTTGTGGCTTAAGTACAATGGAAATAGCAAAGTTATCAAGGAATGTAAAGAAAAAAAATGTGAGGGAGGGAAGGGAGGGAGGAAGGGGACAACAAATGGAGTAAAACAAATTCTATCCCTATGCCAGCAAGCCGCTAGGTTTATCTGGCATTAATGTGAGCCCAGGTTGGCTGAAGGAGTTAAGTCCTGCCTTTTCCTTATTCTTTTCAATTCCAGAAACTGAAAAAAATTTGAACTTCCCAAAATGATGCAAATGATGCTTCCTGCTAATGGGAATATGCTCATTTGTTTAATTTCCCTTTGTTGAAATACTCTTAAGACATTAATTTCAATATACAATTAATAGCAGATAGCAAGGGAAGAAACAGTAACTCTCACTTTATTTTTGCATTAGATTTTGCCATGGGGCCTGACGTTTGAGGTTAAAAGAGCAATAAAACACAAGGACTATCATTCATTCCTGCTGAAAACAAGGCTAATCAGGGATCAAAGTCTGGAAAATGAACAAGACTGAGTGATTAATTCATACATTAGCCTCAGTATTTTCTAAAGGGCATTAAAGTGCTCAGCACCTTCACAGTATCTCCCTTTTTTATATCTAAATCCATGCAGGTAGATTTTTCTTAAGAAAATTTAGTTCCCCAAGAAACAGATGGAAATGGTGTAATTCCCTCCATCTGCACTTTCCCCAGGTTGTTAATGACAAATGCATTATATTTATTTATTACAAATAGATGAAAGGTGTTGGTATGGTTCAATTCACAGCAATCTTATACTTTTAACGTGTACTGGGCACTGGGCTTCTTCCCAGTGCTGACAATGCACACGACTGCTTTCAGGGAGGCTATGGCCCTCAAGAACACTTTTCTTTATGTTTATGGCTTTAAAGAGTGAACGCACCATCTGCTCTTTGCGCATGGTTGTTTAAATTGTTTGGAACCTGAGGTCATGATGAGAATAACTATGGCGTACTTCCATACAGTTAATTCCATCTGTAAATAATTAGCTCTGCAGCTCTTTCTTTTAGCCTTGCAGTGGATAACAATGAACCCAAAATGACCTGTAGAAGCAACACATTCCCCAGGACAGACCTCTCCAAGTGGTCTGCTGCAGCAACAGAAAAGCAGTTTTTCTTTTATACCTCAGTGTCATAAACACACATACACCACACAAATAAAATTCTTTATGATTAATTTATAGCACATAACGTTAGATAAATACTTGCGTTTAGAGACATTCTATTTAATCTTTCTTCTGAAACAGTTTAAGACAGGGGACAGACACAGGTCAAAAGGTACATCATGCAGACATGATAATAATTAGTCTACGGCTGCAGATTCATTCCATAAACAATAAAACTATTTAAAATCTAGTTTCATAGGAGCTATGCAGGCTGTAACATTCTCCTTAATAGCTAAGCAATGGAAATGGGCAATAACAGAAACAGAGAAATATGCAGAATATCAAAAACTAAATGCACTGTAATTGGTTTTAACCTAAGGTCTATGAATATCCTGAAATTATATGCCACAATGTGGGATTTCCATGTATTTGTACATTTTCTGAGAAAGGATCCATCTGTTCGTTTTATCAGCTTGCCAAAGGTCTAGGATCTCTAAGAGTGTATAAATTATTTCATCACCATGTATTTTAATAAAATATTGTATTTAATTATTCAATTCTTTTACAGTTTGTTTAAAATGAAACACTGTTTAAATACACCAGGTACATGGAGACTAGATTCAGAAAACATCTGTCTTTTTTAAAAAGGATGGTAAACTGCAGGAGAACACAGGGAATTTAATAGATTGTTGTAAGTGTTCAAACTGTTAGAAAAATAGACTAAATGAAGCCAAAGCTGAACGTTTGTTCTGCTTGAGAAATGGGCATCGACTTCATAACTACGGTGCAGTAGAGTTTGATTCATATATATATATATTTATTTATTTATTTGATTATATCATGTTGCTTTTGAAGCATTCTTGCACAGGTATTAGGTTGACAACTCTATTTGGCATCATCGTATATACAAATTACTGCACAAGTTAAGAGCTTGAAATGGAGTGGCTTATCTCCCCTTGTTTCCAACACTTTGTTTTTGTGGATGTTAAGCTTACTTCAGGCCCATCAGTGAAATGAGTGTGTTGCCATGTTCATATTCCTGATATTTTCACATTTGACAAGTTCTCTTTGTATTAACAGGGAGAAAACTATACGATATCTCTGGACTCAGAGGGAAGATGTTTCTTATATAACCATAACTATATTTTAAGAGAAACAGATTTAAGCATTTGTAGGCAACAAACTTACCTGAGGGCTTAATGGGGGAACAGGATGAGGGTGGGGTATTCTATAACTGTTATGGCTTCACGCTTCCTGACAAATATAAAAACAAATACCTTGCCTGTATTCAAGGTAACTGTATCAGACGTTTCAGTGAGAAAAACTGTTAACAGAGAACAGTTTCGGTATCCACCATAAGAAACACATTCTTGCCTAGCTCTGAGCCCCTCCTGTTTGCCGGCTCAGACACGGGGAGGCCTTGCTTCTTCGTTGAAACACCTAAGACATTTTAGTGTAATGATAGGACTCTTTTCTCTCCTTTAATATTGTCTGTCCCAGTAAATCTTATTTAAGGAAGTAATTTGAGTGCTTTAACCCAAATGGCTTTTCTATATAGTCTAATACAGAAGTGACTTGGAACTTGCTCACAATGACCTAAGAAGCAGCAGTTTGAGGATAGGATGAACCCCAAATTTAAAAGAGAATGCTTTCACACAGAGATTTAAGTAGACATCTGTATCACAAAATAATATGGACCTTAAGTTTATTCTATTCTAATTCTTGTTCACAATGTTATTTCATCCCACGTGTGACTTTGGGCAACCGAAAGTTACATTGCGTAGAATTGCGTAGAGCCTAGTGGTTACTTTAAATTTCTTGAGTTTGAGGGTTTTCCAGAACATGTTTCATGTGCAATGCCCCACAGGCCTGGGCTGGGCAGTGGCATATAAAATGAAAAAAATAGGCCACAAGCAGAAAGGATATCGCTCTGTCTTATATATTAGTCTTCCCTGTAAGCTTCCCCTCGATTAAAGAGTTTCACAACTGTAATTTTCTTTTAAACATTGCTTTGTTCCAATTCTTTATATAGATGAGGGCTAAAGAGGCCACATAATATGCCCAAACTCATATTACTAGGTAATGGAGAACTTCTTCCCCATTCCAAATCCGTTACCATTGAGTTCAATGTCCTAATTTATCTTTCTGGCACTAAAAAGTTTTGTACGTTCAAATTTATTCACTACTTAACTAAAATATTGGATAAGGAATTAACATCTTGTAATTCTAGTAACCTGTATCTATTACTGTACTCATCAAGTACAAACTCTTTTTTTAAATGTTTGTCAAAAATTGTTTTATAGATTTTATAACTTTATTAATTGGTTACTGGAAAGTTAAAATAAAGTTAAGTAAATTAACCAAGCAACATGGTGAAACAGGAGGGAAGGGAGCAGGGCACAACCTTTAAAAGAATGACATAGCCCAAGGACACGACATAAACTGATTAGAAC
This sequence comes from Globicephala melas, assembly GCF_963455315.2. NCBI lineage: Eukaryota > Metazoa > Chordata > Mammalia > Artiodactyla > Delphinidae > Globicephala > Globicephala melas. Next base: position 1,909,329 of record NC_083334.1, read on the forward strand.
CAAATGGGTCCAAGATGGCAGACAAGTCTGACTTCCACTAGACCCTGAGCCTCAGTATATGCTCATTTAAACACATCAGCAAGCCAAATGACATACCCACCGGCGCCATGACAGTTCCAAGGCCAAGCACAAAGGTCAAAACGCAGGTGGCAGCCCAATTCCTGGAAATCACCACTCCTTCCCCAAAATAGCTGGAATACTCTTCCCACTCATTAGCCTATGAAATTACCCAGCCCTATAAAAGCTGACAACCCCATACCTGCGGCGGCTCTCGCCTTCTGAGATGGCCCGCACTCTGTCTGTGGGGTGTTTCTCTCTAAATAAATCCACTTCTTACCCATCACTTTGTCTCTCACGGAATTCTTTCTGTGACAGGCATCAAGAACCTGAGCTTCATTAACTCCTGAGACCAGGTGTGTGATCTCAGTTAAAGGAACGTGGGTTCGAGTCCCAGCCTGAGTTACACAGTTTCAATGACGCATGGGTCACTTTCACGCATGCGTTAACATCAACTTACTAGTTATTACATGATCAATTTCAGCACAATCGAATGGCTCCAACACTCAGCACAATGACAAAGACTCTCTCCCTGACCAAACTTTAGTCAGGGTCCTCTTAACCCTGAAGGGTTAATCCTCAACTAGGCCTCAACTTTTGGACTTCCAGGTCTGTCTTTGCATGACCTAATTTTAGCGAAAATTCTGCTAAATGAGTATAGTCAGAATCTCCTATTCTAGATGATATCTGGTCACATTTCGCACCCCTCACTATCTCTCAGGTGACGCCTGGTCACCCTTGACCTACCTTCAGCAGGAATCCTATCAAATCGATTTAATCAGAATATACCCTTGATGTTTCTCCTTGGCTGTAAATCCCCACCTGTGCTTGTTGTACTGGAACTGAGCATGAGTCTATGCTGTCTTTATTCCCCTACAGCAACAGTTCCTGCATAAAATAATCTGGTTTTGCCCCTTTACTGCCAAGCTCTGGGTTTCTTTAACATGCATCGTTACCAGACGAGGTTTTCTGTTGTTGTTTTTTTTTTTACCTCTTACGTATGTAGGATTAATGAATAAAGATATTATTTTTGTGGTTTGCTTTTGAAAGTTTCATATATGTGGTACCAGGACATATGTATCATTAGACCCTCTTACAGAACTTGTCATTTTCCTTCGGAGAATTTACGACATTTTGTAAATATACTTACTTAAGTACTTATTTGATGAACGTGACCAGAGTAAAGATTTCTGAAAGCAGTGACCATGTTTATTTCGCTCATCGATTACTACATATCGAAGGCATTCTGACTAAAGGCACTGCTGAGAAGGAAAGGGTCTTCAGAATAGAATGAGACATGGATCACTTGAACTCACACTCAGAAAAGCTTCATAGTAATATTTGGGAAAAAAATACTTTTTAAGATCGTGGCATTTTTCCTTCAAAGCATTCATTTATCACCCATCCTGTGCACTGACATTTTATTAAGTCATACGGAGGCCAAACTAAAAGACACGTTTTTCTGCTTTCAAGTAGATAGAACTTTCCAAGAACATCTGGAAATTCTTCTTAGAAACCAACATATTTGGCAGACTTCACTTCAAAAGTAATGTCCTCGGGTACTACAGGCTCAAGGATATACTGTGCAACATGGGGGATATAGCCAATATTTTGTAATAACTAAATGGCAAGTAATCTTTAAAAATTTTATAAAAATTTAAAAAATAAATAAATTTTTAAAAATCTCTACCAGAAGCAATAGCTCACTGTGTAACCTTAGGCGAATTAGTTAATTACATTGCCATTAATCACTCGTGTTTTCCCACCTACAAAATGTTAATAAAAAGAGTAAGTGTATCATTACAGAATGCAGCTACTACATGTGTTGTGTGGACCCCAAATGTGTATCTACATTCTACCTCATGTTGAGTTTAAAATATCTGATGAAAAAATCAATAAATCTGAATATTTCCAGTGTTGCCGTGCATATAAAAAAAGGTAAAATCTCGTTATTATCTACTGAATCTGTTGTAACCCAGGTCTTGTCATAAGGCAGCCTGCAGTACGTGCTTAAAAAGTGACTCATAATAAAGTACAAACCTTAATCAGTAACTTCAAAAGGATTCCTGCACAGTTGCTCACTTCATTAACTGCCTCTACTTTCCAAGATTCTGGTAACTAAACATCAATGTTACTTTTATGGATATCTGCCTGTACATGACAGAAAGCCTTCCAAATACAATGATGATCCATCTGCCCTAAAGCAGGAACTCGATTCAAGATAATGGTCTATGTAGACGTGAAACTGGACATGTATGCAGAATGGCAAGACATCACAGATATATTAACGAGAATGCTTAAAATTACATTTATGTGTTTTCCTTATAATAAACTTTTGAAATGAAAAGGCACATGTGATTTGTCCATATGCTTAATGAAGGGGAAAATTCAATCTAATTACATTCCCGATGAATATTTACTCCTAATGCAGTATTCTTTTATTTTTGCAATATTTTACTTTAAAGGCTAGCTTTAATAATAAGCAAAACATATTAAACCAGGAAAAAGCAGTTTTCTCGAAAACCAAGAAAATGATTTTTTCTTCCATTATACATTAAAATTATTCAAACAAAAATATATTTTAAACCTAAGGTTTACTTATGTAAAACTATACAAATATATTCATGAACTTCTACATATTCTCTTATAGAGATCACTTAGAAATAATAATCTTTCAGACTTGCCTGGTGGTGCAGCAGTTAAGAATCCGCCTGCCAATGCAGGGGACACAGGTTCGAGCCCTGGTCCGGGAAAATCCCACATGCTGCGGGGCAACTACTGAGCCTGTGCTCTAGAGCCCACGAGCCACAACTACTGAGCCAGCACGCCACAACTACTAAGCCCACGTGCCCAGAGGCCGTGCTCCGCAACAAGAGAAGCCACCGCAATGAGAAGCCCGCGCACTGCAACGAAGACCCAACGTGGCCTAAAATAAATAAATTTTTAAAAAATTCTAAAAAAGAAATAATCTTTCATGTTAAAATTAAATGATATATACTTTCAATGTTTTTAAAATAGCAAGCTATAATAGAAGTATATTCACCTATTTGATTTTGGTCTTCTTATTCTTTATCACTTAAGTTATTATAAAGGGTGATAAATACTTTGTTTTCATAGAATCTAATTATAAATTATATTTTGTTAGATTGCTATTCATGTGAGGAATTTAATAATCTTGTCAAACTTTTATTTTCCATCTAAATTAAAGTCATTTCTTCTACCTACTCATTAGTCTTCAAATCCTCTAACTACCAAAAAAAACATGTGTTTGGATAAAAACAGACATTATACGCATCTGGGATACAGGTAAACATATTTCTCTATAAAATTTAAATCTGATCAGGAATTTATTTTTAACCCCACATGAAGACAAATCACACATGCACAGCTGGCTTGCATATCAATTGTGAGTCATTTTCCTCTCTGCCATATGCTATCTTTTTGAGGCAATATTGATGTGATAATAGAGGGGAAAGTAACAATGGATCGAATCCAGTTAGAATAGACAACTGCTGCTCCCAATTGCTTTCAGAGTATCGTTTTTCTTTTCTCACTTTTAATTTTGAGGAGAAAACAAAAGGGAAGGGGTTGGGTGGGAAAAAATGATATTTGAGGGTAAAACTCTTTACGAAGAAACAAAACACAAACTTTATGAAAGGTAAGGGGTTCTCTGATACCCTGCACTTATTGGAGGATGGCAGCCCAGTCAACTTTTGTGTGCAGAAGGGTGCTTAGTATGAATATATTAAATCAAAATGGCAGTGGTTTGGGCTACGAACTGGCTGTGCTCCACCAAATTATTTTACTTTGAAGTCCTCTCAATATGATGGTATTAGCAGGTGGGGACTTTGGAAGATAATTAGGTTTAGACAAGATCACGAGGGTGCAGCCTCCATGATGGGAGTGGTGCACTTAAAAGAAAAGGAAAAGATACCAGAGCTTCTTCTCTCCACCACATGAGGACACAGCAAGAAGGCAGACATCTGCAAGCCAAGAAGAGGGCCCTCACCCAGAACCAAATCCCCTGGCACCTTTGATCTTGGACTTCCCAACCTCCAGAACTGTAAATATTAAAGTCTGTTGTTCAAGTCACCCAGACTACGGTATTTTGTTGTCTGAGCTAAGACAGTTTGCTATTTCTGTTTCAAGCCTACCAGAAACAGGAAGTCGCTACTGGCAGCTAAATACTTACTTGTGGCACTTGCTATGAATCTGATAAAGGGGAATTTTGAAATCATAGTTGTTATTCTTATTGCCCTTTCTAGGACTGTCCCATTACCACAGTTTCTCCCCGGGTTTGTTTCCCAAATGGCTGAGCAGCAACTTTTGGTATCTCAGCATCTTCTTAATCAGGCAGCCCCTAGCTCAATGGATTAAAAACAAAAACAAAAGCAAAAAAAAAAAAAATCATTTTTTATACACAGGAATAAGAATAAAAATAACTGCCATCAGCACTCACTATGAGTCAGATTTGATACTAACTCATTGTACCCTAACTCATTTAACGCTTAAAAACCACCTTTTGAATTAGATAATATTATTGTCCCCATTTTACAGATAAGGAATAGAAGCATAAAAAGGACACACAACTAGGAAGTGTTCAGTCCAGGACTGTAATCTGAACAATCAAGGTTCCTTGCTTTTTAACTGATTAACATTTAGTTTCTAAAGTATATAAAGGATAAAAATTTCAAGTTTAAAAACACAAAAATTTAAGTATTTAAAGGATAAAAATACTTGTTTATTGCTATTAGAACCAGCTGTATACATTTATAAATAACTCTTAGCACGGAACTTTCTAATCTCATCTTTCATTAGATTTTAGAAAGTATTTTTAAAAGTAGAGAAATTAGAAAATAAAGGATAAAAAATAAAATCGACTATACTTCCCTCCTCTGATTACCATTCCAGCTTATTTTCTTACAGTTATTTTTCTAATAATGGAATTATATTTTTCAAAATTTGGGCCAAATGTTATTTACTTAAAACATGCAGGTGACATGATTTTTCTAGTTTCATATGAAAAGCTTCCTATGAATAAGCCCTGGCCTCCTTTCTTTCATTAAAAGCAATTTAAGGTAGATAATCTCATGCTGTAAGTATTCAGTACGTGACTTTTTGATGTATTAAATTCTAAGCTGGAGATATAAGAATAAACTCATATTAATGAACTAGTAACTTTCCTTTTGGTAGTTTATGTATGGGCAGGAGAGTTAGTGCCTAATCTACTTATCCTAATTTTGTATTTCATTTAGGTCTATACTGTGAAGTTGCCAGATAAATTACAGGATGCCCAATTAAATGTGAATTACAGATAAACAACAAATAGTTTTTTAGTATAACCATGTCCAAGGTAATATATATTTTTATTTGCAAAATCTGGCAACCCTATGTGTACTCTACTGTTTAACACTGCACCTGTGAAGTGTCTTTGTGCCTGTCTGATTTGGATGCCAGGATTTTTATTCTGAAAGGTTCTATGATGCAATAATATTAGCATTTTGAAAAATGGCCGAAGTGCCTAGGAACTGAGCTTCAAATTAAGATCTGATCAAAAATCAGTGTAATATTGTTTGATATAAAGTTGGAAATGAAAATGCAGAGTAAGATAAAATTATGAAAATCATGGAGTTTGATAATTACTGAGTCCAGCAGCCAGTATAATAAATAAATAAAATATATGGGCACAGAGCATGAAAGCATGTGAAGTACAAGGAGTAAAGTTACAGCGAATCCATGGGAAGCCCCTCCACCTCCAGCCCTCCTGGCACACGCACGTGCACGCACACACACACACACACACACACACACACACACACACATACACACGCTGACTGGATTTAGTTTCCTTTTGTCCATCCTTCTCCAGCTCTGGCCACTGCCTGTGGAAACTGCTACTGCTAAGGCTTTCTTAATTAAGATGTGTTAAAGACCATCAACACATCAACATTTAATTGAAGTTTTCTCCCAGAAACAATGATAAAAATCACTGGGGAAAAAAAAATACCATTTTACGTTGAATGCACTATTTGTAACAGATTTTTCTATGGGCAAGGCTTTCCAGAAACTTGTGAATAGAGAAAGATGACCCAGTGATTGAGGGTAGGATCAGATTGTTCAGTTAGACCATATTTAATAGTATTTTCACACTTATTAATTGAGGCATAGAAATTTTAGACAATCATGCTTAGGGATATTACGTATAACCTATTTTCTACTTAAAATAGCTTCCAGAGATGTCAGATTTAGGAACAACTGCATTTTTTTCAATTTTGTTCTTTTTTCTTAAACAAAGGAGGCCCCATGTCATAGCTATTAAACAAATGCTAATTCACTTTTTCCCCAAATGCCTTGGCGTCTGTTAACTCCCTGAACCTGGCATATATGTTGTTCCCTCCTCAAAGAGGTTTTTTTTTTTTTTTTTAACATCTTTATTGGAGTATAATTGCTTTACAATGGTGTGTTAGTTTCTGCTTCATTACAAAGTGAATCATGCCTCCTCAAAGAGTTTTGATCTAAAGTTAAAAATGTTTTCTAGATTGAAACTATTTTATTTATAGCTCAAAAGAAGTTGATCCTCTTCGAAAGTCATTTGTGGCTTATTCAATTTTTTTTTTTTTTAATCACCAGCAAATGGTATAGTGCTTTCATAGTGAGCCACCAACACATGTCCCTAAGATGATGGGTGAGTGAATGAACGAATGAGCTAAAAGCACTTCATGTTGCTCATCTAGGCTTTACTGTCCTGTGCATATGTTGGAAATTTCCTTTGGCTAAGCCACAAAATTAGTGGGCTATTTTCAGGGGACAATAGGAGAGTATTATAGGAAAAAATAATGGAATGATAAGTGAGAAGACATACAATGATGCAAAGGTTCTTTTCTGTTCTGGATGAAGAGGCTCAGGTAGACCTGTTCTCTCTGCAAACAAAAAATGCCTCCTCATATTAGATGTAAAAGTATAAACTGAGGGGCTTCCCTGGTTGCGCAGTGGTTGAGAGTCCGCCTGCCGATGCAGGGGACACGGGTTCGTGCCCCGGTCCGCGAAGATCCCACATGCCGCAGAGCGGCTGGGCCCGTGAGCCGTGGCCGCTGAGCCTGCGCGTCCGGAGCCTGTGCTCCGCAACGGGAGAGGCCGCAACAGTGAGAGGCCCGCGTACCGCAAAAAAAAAAAAAAAAAAGTATAAACTGAAAGCAAGGGTCAACTGGAAACCCTCAGCAATGAATACATATAATTGAAGAAATGCATGTGGTTTCCAATTCTATCTTTACTCTCATAGGGATGCTTCATGTTGAACCAATGCATGTAACTACTGATAAAAAAGGAATAATAGCCTTGTCATGAAGGTTATGGTTGTTTTATCTAAAATTACATTAAACCAGAAAATTCAATTGCCAAGTGCTGGGTCTGCCTTATACACAGGTATCTAGGCTGATCCACTGTCAGTCAAATGGGTTTTTGGATAATTCACCCCCCCGCCCAGGATGAATCCGTACTGTTTTACCCAACTTCGCATGAAACATACTTTGCCAAGACTGGGCTTGAATTCTGAACCACGCAAGTCTGTGAATATCCCAGCTAGTCAAGAGTTAACCCTGAGAAGCCTGCACCATTACTACTTGCAAAAGCCACAAAGTCAGATACTCAAATCCAGGATGCTACTTTTATTTCCACAAAAAGGAACTGATGATCTAACTAGGCAAGAGTACAACAACAGTTCTTTAACGCTCTGTTCTTGGTATTTAAAAAGGCTGGGTTATCGAGCTGAGTGATTTCAATGAATATGAATTGCAGCAATTCAAAATGGAGCTCATTCTTACTTTTCATTTTTATCGTATTGCCAATTCCATTTTTGTTCTCATTTAGGCTTCCCTTTGTTTATTAAGGAATATTGACAAGTAATCTATCAATGCCCTACTTATGCTACAAATTGAAAATAAAATTTCCCAGAGATGGATTTAAGTCACAGTCTTGATATGGTATGTTTGAACATCCTAAGTTCTAGCTCTTTTTTTTTTCCTAACATCTTTTAAAAGCTTTTCAGCTCCCATAAAAGTATATATGTCTTATGGGTGATTTGATAACACAAATCAGGTGCCCTAGAGTTGGTGGATTTTTGTTTTGTGATTATGAAGTGGAGGTATAGCCTCCACTTCAGACTTATTTCACCCCTTCATGTCTATCCAACAAGGAGATGTACTATTTTCACACTAGCAAATACCACCCCAAGGAAAGAAAGACAGGTAGTAGTTATGTCCAGATACTGGGACTTGAGTAACTATAAAAATCGATTTTTCTTCTTTACAGTTAAATTGATTATCTACTTGATAATACTTAGAAGAGTCATTAGCATCACAGCGGCAAAGCTATTCTTTGTCTTAATTTCTGCCACACTGCTTTGGCATTATAGACTGTGATGTTGAAAAATCATGAAAGGATGCACAGAGTTGTAAATAACAAACGTTCAAAGCAGTTCACAGCTTCACAGAAACATGAAGACAATTTTTCCCTCCAAGGAATGAAGAGGTGTCTAGAGACAGACAGTACTGCCTGGATGTTAATTTCCTTTACAGCCTCTTTCTCTTCAAGGACTATCTACATCATCAGGTATAGAAACTGATTCCCCTTTCTGACTGACAATCTTCTGTTAGATTCCCGCCTCTGCTTGGTCCTCTCGGGTACATGTCCCCAACTTGTGCATTGGGAACTGTCTCCAAGGGAACACAGGTGAGCTAGAACTGAATTAGGACCTGACCTAGTTTTGACTTTGCTTATGCATGGCGACTTCTCTTACACCCTTACAACCGATCTTCTCCTCTTTACCCATCCATCCCTCTCTGCCTCAGTTCCACAGACTTCTGGCTCTTTCTTGGCTCTTTCAATTCCAGTTTGTATGTTCAACATAACCTCAGGCTGACAATCGCAACACATGTAGTTAGGAAAGAATCTGTTTTCTCTATCCTGCTCTTAAGAATCATTCCTCCATAGATATTATCTTTAAAGTATATTATCAAATTCTTCACACAAAATTACAAGTAATATGTATTTAATTAAAAATTGAAAGATCTGGAACTCTGACAATATAGTCACAAAAAAATAAACTATTTTTACTTCCATTTTCGCAGTCACACAGAAAACAATATAAGGAATAAGGGACCTAAGTCAACAAGCCTGTGCTCTGACAAAATACTTCCTTTTCATTTGGGAATCAAATAGGCATGCAAAAAAGCACATTACTGGCATACGCTCACATAAATCCCTCGACTGCAAGACTATAAATATATTAATTAAATATGTTTGATTATTTAATTATGCTCTGCCTCCTTAAAAAAATGTGAGGCAATTATATGAAAATATAATGGTAATACTTAAATGTAATATTGTATCTTATATTGAAATGTGAAAATATTAAAATATAGCCGCATGCGTGTTCTGAGATACTATTTGTACATTTAATGTATTGTCCATGTGGCACTTTCTCTGTACCTCTGAGGCTTGACATCACTGTAAGTTTCTGTAACTTGAGAATGCATTTTTTACTAATTATCTGAGTGATCATTACTTCACGTCGAGCAACACCAGGATTCTGTCTCTTCCTTTTTCTTATCCTTCCTGTTAATGCCCGTGGGGAGAGCATGTCAATGTATGATAAACCCACACCTTCCCCTTACTGGGGCTGTTTTATGACTTGCTAGATTATCAACATTTTGTTGACTTGGCAAAGGCACCTTATTCATCACTCACTGGTATTCATTATTATTTGGCTTTTCAACTACTGATTTGGAGGAAGACTTCTAATTCTTTTTCTCCTTACTTTTCCATTCATATCTCAAAGTAGAGAATTTACAGTTCATAATATTGTTTTGCTAATTTGCTTTTCATTTCTTCATTTCATTGTCTACATGACTCATGCCAAATTCTTGTAAATTCGAACAGTATAGCCCTATGAGATTAACAGATACAAACTGCTACACGTAAAATAGATAAGCAACAAGGATTTACTGTATAGCACAGGGAACTATATTCAGTGTCTTGTGATAACCTATGATGAAAACTAATCTGAAAAAACGTATCTATATTTAACGGAATCACTTTGCTGTACAACTGAAATTAACACAGTATTGTAAATCAAGTATACTTCAATTAAAAAAAAAAGCCAAACACTACAGCCCTAGTCAAAATTAGAGGCATGTTTGTATTCAGCCTTTAAATCCTTCAATTAAAACCGAATGATTTCTACTGAACGAAGCACAATAAAACCTCCCGCTACCTTAGCAGCCCTCGTTATAAAAATACACATAAAAAAGGTAATGTTTGGTTAAGGTTAATTATGTTTTCAGGATAATTAATCTGAAGGGCATTGCTGGTAATCTTACTTCTTGTTCCAGACTATCTCCTGTGTTGCGTGCAATGAACAAGGGCCATGAAGCGAAGCCACTCTGACTCAGTGATGCTGCACTAGGGTGTGACAGGCCTCAGTCACTAACTCTCTCAGGACTGAATGTTTCCTTTGGTAAACTTTCTCATGCTAAATTGCATTACAAACTGATAGGATCTTTAAAAACAGTTTCTCACTTTGATGTTTATACCTGAATAAAACATTTTTAAGTTGTATTATGAGCCTGGTACCCTATTTTAAATCTGCATACAACTGTCCCTGGATACTCTGATTTTCCCACATACTGACTATGGAAAAATTTTCACACTTATCTACTCAAGTTGGTAAACAGGAGCATATGGACAAAGTTAGAGTACTGGCAAGTGTTCTAGGGTTATCATTCCTGGTGTTCTCCCCTGCCAGTGTGAGTGAGTGAGTGTGAGTGTGTGTGTGTGTGTGTGTGTGTGCGCGCGCGTGCGCGTGCGTGCATACTGCCATAGAAAACCTAATTGCTTGATCTTCTCTCATAACAACAGAATCCTAAGTGGAACAGTAGAGGTAACATTTATTTTTTAATACAACTTTCTCAACAGAAGTGCTGTGTTTCAGAAGAATGTCTTAAATGTGCCTCTTATTCTTACTGGGGGGTGGTATGTGGTAACATGGCTGCAGCACTCAGTAATTAGATTAGATATAAACGTTTAAGTAAAACTTTATATCTACCACTTCTGCCAAGGCTGCAGTACTATGCACTATGCAAGTGAATTCTTCAGCGTTCTTAGCCATAAAGAAGATCATTTTTGGTCAGTAAACCAGAAAATATAATGGCCTGACCTGGTTTAGCTACAGCCCTGCTGAGCGGTATGAATATGCTGTCTAACCTCTTACGATACATTCCGTGAAGCAGCATTGTCATGACTACTGTTAATAGTTCCACGGCCCTAACATAGGATTGATGAGGATGTATCTCAATGACCTTGTATTTAAATCCTGCACCCGCCTTTTTTTTTAATAAGCAGGGACCGAGTAGGACCTCTGAGATTTGAGGCACACGAATCTTCTGCTGACCTCCGTTCCCACATCTGCTGCAGATAACAGGGAGCTTCGCAGTTCTACCAGCTCAGAGCACCATGGCCTCTCCCGAGGCCTCCACCTTCCAAGCAACAATGAAGTGGGAACCCTGGAACTCTGTCTCCTCTTTGTTAGGCCCCCAGCTCTCCTTCCTGTCACATCACTCACAGCCGTGCCACCACAAACTGCCTGAGAGCAAGGGGACTAACCTCACCCTGCCTTCTGCTCCTCACTTGGTGTGTCACCAAAGCAAGCCCTGGTCATCTGGTTCACTCTACTTCTCTCTAGTGAACCTCATCCATCACTACTCTCCAACTCCGAAACTCTTCCCATGGGCCCTCCGGACCTCATGGTCAATTATTAGCAAAACACCCTGTACCCTCACCTCTGACCATTCTCTCCCCTCACTGCTCGTCCCTGGAGACACTACGTCCCCTGCAGTCCTCGTAAGCTGTAATGTGAGTTCCCTTTGGCCCTACCTACTTTGTATCACTAGCTTCTAATTGAGCTGACATGTTTTTAAAAAGACTGTAAAATTGTATTTTGGGCACTTTCCCACCCACGTTTTCCTTATCCCCATAATTCCCATTCTAAACTTTCACATTCCAGATGTCTAGAGTTTCATTTTCTTCATCATCCTCACCAAGGTACACCACCAGGCTTATCTTCCTTAACCCAGATTTGATATTTTTCAATCACCCCTCTCCTTCACAATAAATACCCTGAATTACAGGAAGAAATTTTTCGATACAGCACTCTTCCTCTCCTTTGAACACTTGGAAAAATTTAAGAAGCAAGGAGGTTCACTCTGTCAGCCAACCAGGACCCATTTCAAGGACTCTTCCTTCCACAAGCAGTGCTTATTTCTCTATGCTATCATTAGTGAGAATATGGATGACTTATCTGATCTATACTACATATTAAGATGAGATGAAATGTTGGAGTTTGAATTGATGATTGGATTAGTTATGATTCTAATCTATAAACTCCTATAAACCCCTCTCTTTACACAATTAAAAGGGAGATTGCTTTCAGCAAAAATGTTCCCAGAGCTTCACTCCTTTACTACAAATGTCCTCTGTATTAATTTCCGATGATTGCTGTAACAAATTACCATAAACTTAGTGGCTTAAAATAACATATATTTATTTTCTTATAACTCTGGAGGCCAGAAATCTGAAATTAGTTTCACTGGCCAAGATCAAAGTGTTGGCAGGGCCATGCTCCCTGCAGAGACTAAAGGATAATGCGTTTTTTGACTCTTCCAGCTTCTGGTGGCTCCTGGCATTCCCTGGCTTGTGGCCATACCACTCTGATCTCTGCCTCCAAGGTCACATTGCCTGTTTCTCTGTGTGTTTGTAAAAGCTCCTTCTATCTTCCTCTTATAAGGACACAGTGATGGAATTTAGGGTCCACCTGGATAATTAAGGATAACCTTCCCATCTCAAGATCCTTAATTTAATAATGCCCGCAAAGTCTCTTTTACTGCCATATAAGGTAAGGATCACAGATCCCAGGTAGCAGGATGTGCATATCTTTCGGGAAGCCATCATTCAGACTCATATACCCCACAATCTTTTACACAAATGCCAAGAACTATGTGTAAATGCTATAACTTAAGTGAAAAGAACAATTAACTTATTAAGTCATCAACAACTTTTGTCACCGTTTAATTTATTTCAAATTTTGGATTTCTAAGTCTTTATGAATCATCTTACCCACTCTTCATTTTGCCTATATATAATTGAAATTATAATTCATAAATGAGTAAAGAGGAAATGTATAAACTCTGGAACTTTCAAATATACATCTGTTGGTTTTCTATTTTGCATGTATGGCTTCTTTTTCATAAGCATCAGAGTATAATTCTAAAAGTTTAATGAAAATGGACAAATACTATTACTCTATTTCAACTCTACAGTCCTGTATGAAAAAATAATTTGCACAGTATTTTCAATTCCATTATTACGGTTTTTGCCAGAAGAATGAGGTGTCAGATTTTTATTGTCTGATATGTATTGGGAATTAGAATTGCATGCACCACCACCCTGACCTTTATCCATACTCTGCATTTTGATTGGCTAACCTTTCTACTTCTTCCTATTTGTAGCTTTACTAAACTAAGAGGAACAGGTGAAATGTCCAACCAGTAAACACACAGAACAGCAGAAGGTCAAGATGAAAGGAAACAACCAAATTGCACATCGGGTGTGTGACATGCCAACGCCAGGACCTCACGCTCAACCAAAAATTTAAATTACAATATAAAACAGCATAACTGAATCCACTCTCTAAAAATGAATAAAAGAAAGGTGGCAAGTTTAACCCACTCTACATAACGTTGCAATTCCCTGGCCTTCCATGAAAACATCCTTGAAAGATGACTTGAGGTCACGAAGTCAGTTTTCATTATCACTAAAGTGATGCATACATTTGTATCTTAAGCCCTGTGTAAGGAAAACTGTTTCAGATCTGTCTTCTTTCTTGGGTGATACAAAATCACAGATTCATTATGACTTTCTCCAGCTCTTTCCTAACAGACCTTGTGCAGACGTACTCTTGGCAAAACTACAGTTCATGACTAGTAAAGACTAACAATTTTACTCCAAAGACCTGTATCACCATCAAACTTTTCTTCACACTTTTTTTCGAACCCAGGATTTCACTTGCAAGCAAACATCCACCTAGACTAACCCAGATCCGTTGCTTTAAGTTACATTAGTATTCTTAGTAAATTTGTAATTAGAACAAGAGTGCCAAAAATTACCACCTAAATTTAGAATACACTATCTTTTGGAAACTGGACACTAATGACATATTTAAAAATAAATCTAAATTCCCCCTGGATTTTGAAATACAGCAATTAAGGTTATCCTCTTACATGTATATTTAAACAAATAAAAAAATCTTATATCCAGCAAATTTGTAAATAAATGTTGTTTCAAATGCAATTTTAAAAGATTGCATTACACAAGCCAATAAGAAAATAGTAAAGATTCTTCACAATTTCTTCTACACCTTGATTCAGTATGCCTGAAAACTTTGTTCATGGGAAGGTAGTTAAGTGTAAACTAATTATATACTTAAATTTTCCAAAGCCTTCCAGAAACATACATCTTTGAAGAGCATTCCTACTGTCTTTAAAAATAGGTACATAGTAAAAATATTAAAGCATAAACATATTTTTGTCTGGCCAAGGGAAACTAATAAGGTTTATACCATTATATTATACCATATATTATACCATCCTAGTATAATAGAGCTTACCAGAGACAACCCCTTATTTTTAAGGGTAAAGAAACTGAGTCTCAGAAACTAGTCACACAGTTAGATAAATTTCTTCCATCAATTCAAAAGACAACTAAGCTATATCAGCAAAATAAAATACAGTCTAAAAGATTTTTTTTTTAATTTTTAGAATGTAACAGTGCTTCTTCTTATTATTTACTTTTCACTTAAGTAACTTTATATTTGTATTACATCATGCTAAATTTTATCAGCATTTGGGGTCAAAACACAATATACTCTCTACTATACAGCATATCATGTATCTAGTCTAGTATGATATATATAGCGCATCATATGTCTCTAGAGAGAGACGGACATAGCTGGAGTTAGCTGGAGGGTGATGAGAAACTGGACAAAGATCTCTGTGTTTTTAAAAGTGTCACAGGATTTTAAAACTGTTTATTTAAAATCTAGTGGGAAGAATCCACTACAGAAGTAGAGGTTGAAAAGCAAAAGAAAAAGGATAACTAGACTGGAAATTTCTTGAGAGTGTGGAAGGGTATATAACTGAAGCACATTCGAAGGATCTGGCCATGAACTGAGGACTCAAGGAGGATAGTGTGCATTTGTATCCAAGTTTAGGAAACTGGCAGTTCTACTGAAATCATGGGTAACAAAACAGAAGTAAAAGAGGAACATAAGTGAAGGACATTGCTGACAAAATGGAAGAAAGTAGAAGAGTCAATGGAAAGAACTTTTTTTTTTTTTTTTGGCTGTACGCAGGCCTCTCACTGCTGTGGCCTCTCCCGTTGCGATGCACAGGCTCCGGACGCACAGGCTCAGCGGCCACGGCTCACGGGCCCAGCCGCTCCGCGGCATGTGGGATCTTCCTGGACCGGGGCACGAACCCGCGTCCCCTGCATCGGCAGGCGGACTCTCAACCACTGCG
The DNA here is from genome assembly GCF_963455315.2 of Globicephala melas. NCBI lineage: Eukaryota > Metazoa > Chordata > Mammalia > Artiodactyla > Delphinidae > Globicephala > Globicephala melas. Next base: position 1,925,012 of record NC_083334.1, read on the forward strand.
CCACCAGGGAAGCCCGAAAGAACATTTTAATGAGACTAAAAACAAAAACAACAACAAAAAATCCCAACAGTCATAACTAAACAGTCATAGGAACATGACTGCGGATCTAGCTATTTGAACAATGCAGCAACTACAGATCATGAGAGGATTCTAGGTATGGACTGAGATGATGGTACCTAGTTTGTGGTAAGGGGTCTTTCTGGCAATCCAACATCCTACCAGAGAAGCAGTAATTCTTGCCTAAACTCTAATATTGGAAAATTACTGATTTGAAATTCTTTCTTTACATGTTGGTACTCAATGTGTAATAACTTACAGATTTTAAGGTGCTAAGAGCTAGTGAAAATAGAAAAGAGTAGAGCATTTACTGAACTGAAAAAAAAAAATAGGAAAAAGACTAATGAACCAAACTCTCCAGTACGCATTTCTCTAAGAGGAGACAAATGATCTGGTAACTGCAGAGAGAAAAATCATTAGTTATACAGATTCTGATTTTTACAGGTAATCTGACTTCTGAAGCAACAGATACAGGGTTATTCTGGGCAAAATGCCTTCACATATTATTTTTCGCTTTTTTTTTTTTTTACTTTATTTGTAATTTAAATTTTAATACCCAATAATTTATTTAATACCAGTATGCCCTGAGTTACAGAATTCTATCAGAACAATTGAAAAAAAATCAATGAAGCAAAACTTTAAAAGGACATTTGAAATTCTCAAGTCTTTATTTCACAAATCATAATATGAAACATCCTTTGAATGATAAAGTTTTCTAAATACACTTGAAATGAAATAACGAATCCTTGATCTTCATGCGATATGTTAGAAACAATCTAATACTAATGCAAAGTAGGAAAACATACTCAAACTACATCAATTTATTCCATTTTTCTCTTATTTAGAAATATGGACAGTATAAAGTATACAAATGTGGTTAAGATCTAAAAATGGAAGTTTTTAAAAGCCCTCGATTTGACTGATTACTGATAGCTATATTAATATACGCCAAACGATTTTTACCATGAATTGGCTTCACTCGTCAGTTGACTGGTATCAAGGTGTATCATTACCATGTGGGCTTATTTTATGAACAAACATCACCCTAACAACGAGGAGAACAAAACAATACTGACAGAGCATGGCCTGATTATGCTTAGACTACATTACTCATGATAGAAATTTCAGACTTTAATAGGGATTAGTGATAAACAGTTTGTTATAAAAGAATACAAAACAGATTAAAGTTGTAGAAATTTTGATAAAGGAAATATTTATTTGAATTGGGTGAATAAAATGCTTCAGAATCTATAGGTACTTATTTGTAGATTTTGAATTCTATAGTTTCTCAGGATAAAGGACACGTCAAGATACCTAATCCAAGAATAAATACAAGTCCTCAGCTGACCAGTAAGCTGAAGAAGCTATTTTGTAATCCATGTTTCCACCTATTTACAAAGAATAACTTTTGTTTTCTTTTAATCAATATTCTATACTTTTAGTTAAGGGATAACTTATCTACACTTCAAACTTATAAAGAATTTAAAACATTTCTCAAAACAATTAATTTAAAATCTATCATATTATATATAAATAACCAAATAGATATTTAGATATAATATAATCATAAAGGAAAATCAGATAGGAGAAATAAGAACAGGTATGAGTTTGGTACCCAGAATTGTATACTGTTGCTTTGAGAGAGTTACAAATTTGACTCAGTGCTTCACAGTTGCCCAGAGAAAAGGAAATCCTATAAAGTTGCTGGAGTTGAGTTATCAATGAAAATAAAAGCGAATTGAGCTGGTCAGGAGTAGAACAGCAGTCTTGGGAATGAGATCCAGGAGGACTTCTTTCCCAGCTGGCTTCTCTCTGGTCAATAATGTCCCTGACAACTATATAAGCACCTGCATCTACGTTTTGTCAGTGACATGCTGTATATTGACCTGTTCTGAAGTACCTGATACACACAACCTTATTTTGATCCTTATAACCACTTAATTATTGTTAATAAGAAAGTGATATGAGGATCAAAGGGTTTATTCAACTTTTCTAAGTTTGCATAATTAGAAATTAGCAGACTAATTAGCGCTAAAAACAGATATGTCTGATTGCAATCCTCTATTCTTAAGTATCTACGTAATAGTGAATTCAACTTTGAATTATTTCTTATAAATACATATGGAAGAATCATTTCACACCAAAGCATAATTCACAGAGAGTATCGCGAGAGTGCAGAGCAGAGGAAGACAAAGGGATGAGACCCAGCTTTCTGACTGTCTAGAACAAGAATGCTTGACCTTCTCCCTAACTGCCTAAAGAATAGAGATAGAGGACCTCTTGCAAGAAGGGAGCCGTCACCACAGGTAACTACCTACAGTACGAGCCAGGTGTGTGGACACAGAACTGTGTTGTTAAGATTGCTCTCTGTCTCCCGTGTCTGTACACGGCCTAGCGACCGTTCCTTTATCAAACATTTGCCTTTTCCATCTTTATGTCAACTGCCCTCCTCCCCTTTAAGGTCCCAAACCACTACCCACAACATTCTCTCTCGTCTTTAACTGAAGATGGTATTTAAGGTGAGAGCTTCAGCCATTTTGGTGAATTAAGGTCTCTCCCACGCATACATGTTGTTAAACTTTTGTGTGATTTTTCTCCTGTTAATCCGTGTCGCATCAATGTAATTCTTAGACCGGCCAGAACCTAGAAGGTACAGGAACAGGTCTCTTCCTCCTCAGTAGCTAAGGATACAACATTCTCTAACTCAAAGAAGCTGGAGCACTTATGTTAATAAGGCTCAAAGGAGCCATTTAAGCTGAACCAGGACATTGTAAGGGGAGGAGGGGGGCTGTAGAAGAGGAAGTGGTTTCACTTTGAAGTTATACTTTGAATTCATGAGGATAAAATCAAATTGGTACAGTTCTCACAAACACTGGATCAAGTTACTCTCTACACCAGAAGTTGCCATTTTGAGGAACGAACACAATTGACGTGCTCTAAAAAGGGTTGGCAAATACAGGCCACACAACTTTGCATGTATACATTACAGTAGTTTATTTTTCTGAATTTGCCCCGTGGGTCAAATCTCAGGTAACTGCATCTAATCCAAGTTTATCTTTGCCACTTGTCTTCCTGTTTTGGAAATCCCTCAACCGTTCCAATAGCTAATAGCTGCTTTTTCCCCTGGCTGTTAAAGTCTCCCATTGCCCCATTTTTTTGGTCATTCTTCCATCACAACCTGGCTATCCTTGACTCCAGGCCATGGAGATCACTTAATACATGAAGTGACAATGGAAGATCACGTCACATAAAATAAGTTATTTGTATGAGACACAGCTGGATAGCTTATTGCATCTGCTAGATATACTTCCAGAAAACACTAAAGTGGTCATTAGGAATTTCAAACACTTGTATTTCTTCTACATAAGATGTAGCTAAAGGATATATGTTTTGGTTAGAAAGGCCTCTAGGTAACTCTCATGTTACCTAAGTTCTTTTATTTTTTTTTGCCGCACCGCGCAGCATGCAGGATCTTAGTTCCCCGACCAGGGATCGAACCTGTGCCCCCTGCAGTGGAAGCGTGGAGTCTTAAGCACTGGACCGCCAGGGAAGTCCCCTAAGTTCTTTTTAAACACAAAAGTTGACCTCCCCAACATACTGCTATGAGCTGTGAAGTCCCTCCAGTCATCTTTAATTGAAAAACCAGTTTAAAAGCAATTGCTAACAAAATACCTTGTTTTTCATTTTCACTGAATGAAATGTTTATTATGAACCAACACAGAAATAACCACATTAGTTACTTCAGATAATTTAATATTTATAGGCAGGTAAATCAAAACCCATATTCTCTTCAAAGGTAACTGCATGAACACATTAATATTATTTCAGAAATTGACCCATCTTTAGACGTACACAGTATCAATATTTATGGACCTTAAGGCCCTTTAGAGATTCAAGGAAGAAAATCCATTGTCCCAGCATTCTTGAGCACAATAAAAAGAACAATAATATTTTGCTAATTCGATCCACAGTGTATCTAAGGTCAGTAGGGATCAATGAGCTGACCATGGAAGGCTGCAGCTTAAGGTTACCTGTCCTTTGAATTCTCAGTCAATAGTTAGAGAGTTTATTACATGACAATCACCCTCAAGCAAGCTAAGAGGACATGACTAACAGATTTAAGTAAGTTTTTATTATTAATTCCATTTCTTGTCAAGAATGGTCACAAGGGACCATGTAGATGTAGCAAATTAATAAACTCTATGAAAAGTGAGGAATATTGGGTGGAATTTAAGCTACTGGCGACTAAAGCTATCTGGATAAGGGTGCCAGGAAGGCGAAGGGCTCTGAGACAGAAAAGAAGAAGGCTGAGAGGAGGCAGCTGGAGGACCAATGCCCTTCCCAAGTGGAGGAGAACTGAAAGAGGATCAGTCACTTCATTTAAGCGACTGGGTGTAAGTTGTTACAGACCCACACAGGTTGGACGGGCTCTGAACGCAGGCTAAAGACAAAACTGTGTTCTGCAGCTTCAATGCACTCCCTAAAGGGCTGTGAGCAAATAAATATTTTTAAAAAGAAAAAAAAATTTAAAGTGATATGACAAAAACAATACCTTGGATTAACCTGCATAGGAAGAAGAAAAATGTGTAAGCAAAGACACCAACCATGAAGCTCTTTATGACAGAGGGGAAATGGAATTCATTTGAAAATGTTAAAGTTGAATTAGACAAAATCACTGATAAACGTTCCTTAAGAGAGTGAAGTATGGACTTGTTTGTTCTAAAGGATGATCTGATTATATATATACATATATACACGAAACTTACATATATATATAAACGTACATATATACACATACAAGTTAGTTTATAGTGACAATTTTTATATTTTATATTTATATATTAGTTTGTAGTGTTAGACAAATAGCTAAATGCAAATAGCTTATAGCCAGTAAATAATATCATGGGGAGGATTCTGTAAAAAAATAGTCCAGGGCCGAAGTTACAGATTAGCTCAACTATTCACTGCTTCTTTTCCTACACTGCTTCCAACTGATTTCCCCCTGTGAATATCTCATCTGCAGATAACGGTAAAAGAAGATCAAAAATCCATTTATAATGAACATGCCACCAGGTGCGAAACATCCGTTCACCTACAGACCACATGTAATGAACTCGGTTGTGTGCCATTAGAATAGAGAGCAACTTTATTTTCCCTGTAAGATCAAAGTGTATTTCCCTCAGAAATAAGATATTCCATCATTTGGCAACACTATTATGAAAAGCTGGCATTACAGGTTTTTTTTTATCTCATACATTTTAAGAGGTCAAGAGTAGTGAACTGTATTTTACACGCTGAGTCCTAGAAGTTGCCCTCTAATAACAACACTGTCCTAGAAGCTGCCCTCTAGTAACGTTTTGTTACTCCAAATGCTACCATCTTTCAGTGAGAACTACCATCAATGAGTTTTATTAATGAATTTCAGGCTGGAACTTGAGATTCTGAGAAAGCACTAGGGAAGCAGTTGAGCAAACTGTCTTGCTCTACAGTGCCTGCCCCTTCGATTTGTTTCCGGGGCTTTTATGTCAGTTCTGTAGGAGCCAGGTAGCTTTTGCTTACGCCCTTTATACTGATAAAGAAGAAAAAATCCTCAAATTATAAATGAGAAGGTTTAAAATTTTCTCGTTCTATTAAAATTCAGATATTATTCACCAACATAATTGATTATGGAACAAGGATATAATTAAGTCTCTCTACTTCTAAAAGGTAAACGTTAAAATACATTTAGTCATGCATTTACTTTTGTGATTCAAAATCCACATTCTTTTATGAGTGCTCTGAAAATCTAGATAGAACTGCATCGTTCAATATGATTTTTGGCACCATACGTGCTGTCCAAAAGGGTAGCTGCTCACCGCATCTGGCTACTGAGAAGCTGAAATATAAGTGTGACTAAGGAAATAAATTTATAATCTGAAGTAATTTTAATAGTCACATGCGGCTAGCGGCTACTCTATTAGACAGTATATGGATGATAGAACAAGTGGTCATAACCATTCCAGCCGGCGGGTTCTACCTGGGCTCTGAACTAGACTCCATGAAGACTCCCGGTACCTCCTAGAGAATGAGGAAGAGGCTATAACCCTAACATGAACAAACTCTTCCTGCTCTTACAACGATTCATTCTAAAATTAGCTTCTCCTCTCCCTCAACCCACTCCAACTGTCATGAGCCTTCCAATCAATAATCATCCTGTAGGTTCCCTTCTTCACGCAGGACAGGTAACCTCAAGTAAATAACCTGGTCGCCACTGTTCAGAGCTCAACTTTTTCAAGGCTTTGCTCTACCCACAAAACCACTTCCTTTGATGAGTCTGTCTAATCCTTCTTCAAAATCGCTGCTCTACTGGTATTTCCAAAATGCAACTCCAATGTTTCTTCCTGTTAGAAAATTCACTAGGGCTCCCTTTTGTTTTCTGGGTAAAAACGAGATAAGATGCAAACTCCTCAGCACAGTCACAGATGTAATTTTATGCTCTAGTTCTCACATTTCTTGTCACTCTGCAACTTTTCTTTTGTGCTCCCTAAGCATGTGAAAATGTTCTCATGTCACCTTGATCTTGCTGTATACACTGCACAGATAGCCTTCCCTTCCCACAGAGCCTGAAATGATTTCTACAGCCCCTTCTTCTCAATCTCCTCACCCCTATGCCCTCACTTTGGAATATGCACACACAATCCAACACCACCACTTCAGTTACACACACCTATGGTGGTTCAAGAATTACCTCCTCCAGAAAACATTAGCTTTAGTTCGCCAGGATGACCTGAGAATACACCCCTCTATTCCCCATTTTATCCTGATTCGATCACAACTCCTACCACAATGAACTGAAATGACTGTTAAATGTTTGTATTTTCTCCATCATCCTGTGGTCAGCTAGAAGATAGGAACTTAATCTTTCCTCCCTCTATCCCCAGTGTCTGAGACCACACACCTAGCTACACAAAAGTTGTTAAATATATAAATAAATGACAGAATAAGAACAGACTGAGACTGAAGATTCAGATATAAAATAAAAATTAGAATGATCCAAAGATAAATAAAATTCTGTGTGGGTATTCAAAGCTTCCTACTTGGGAACCCTAAGATATGATTTTGCTGATATGTGTATATACATGTATATTTATATAAATATATATATTTATTTAAACACACATACTTATACTCGATTGCTCCTAGAAAGCATATATGCATAATTTGACGATTCAAAAATACTAGAAATGACTTCTAAGGAAAACAGCTTTTAAAGTAAATGGGTTATAACATCATTTGTAAAACAGGCAGTCCTGGTGTGATGATTTCTATTCCATTGTAGGGGAGGGAACACCCCGACACTGATTTATGAGGCATTTTCTGTCCCTGTCGCCTCTTCCACATCCACAGCAAGACAGAGAAATAGTCTGAGTCATTTTACCAACCATTTTATATCATTTTTAGTCTATCGCAAAGCTAATACCAACTAACACTTTCTAAAGATCAATATAGTCTATTCACCAAAGCCTTTACTTACAACAATATTAACAAACAAGAATTCCCCCAAATAGAAAATAATTTCATTTATAATACAGCATATCTCCGAAAGAGACTTGCAGACATTTGGTAAGTATAATCACTATCTATTCTACAAAACAACATTTAATGAATTGTACTCAAAGAAGACCCATCATTGCCTGAGGAGGCCATGTCAAATTGAAGATCACTGGATAGAAGTTTTGCCAAACAGCTCAATGGTTGAGTCAGGAAGACACCCAGGAAATGGTATCAGTAAGAAATGGAAACCAGGATATATCCCAGATTACACAACACCCTAGAAACCTATCTGAGTAAAAAGATACCAGGATCCAAATTACTTAGAAAATCAAGAATTAGAATTTGGAGAGCATTTTTGTCTCTCTAGAAGTTGCACTGAAACGGATACCTCTGGCAGTGAATTACATCTTTTTCTTACAAATAGAGTTTCCATTTAAAACCTCATATCTTAAATTACTTTAATTCCTGGATGAGCACAGAGCCTGCAGCAAGCTGATATTTCCCTATTCAATTTGGAATAGAGATAATTCCCAAGTAATTACATTAATGTAAAGGAAGGCACAAGATAACGCAGGGCTGGCAGGTAAAACAGAAGTTACTTACGCTCACATTTGAAATAAACACACAGATTTAAACCATTATGAAAAATATATTGCAGAAGAACTGAGAAGCTACTATTTAATCCCAATTGGGAGAAAGAGGCCCCTCTCTTACCTTTTGTGAGATGAATACAAGAGTTAGTGACTCACATTGGCGTGAAAACAATTTAAAATGCACCATTACAGAAGACGAATTTGAGTTGCTCCAAAGAAGTTATGAATGCAAAATAAATGTCCCACAATCCAAAATTTAAAAACCAATTGTCAAATAATTGCCCATAGAAAACAGACTCTTTGTAAATCAGCTAATCAAAGAGATAATTAATGTCATTAATGCATAAGTGAAATTTATATAGCAAGACTGACATAAACATACTGGACAAAATGGAAAGACTTGGCTGTGGGTCTATTTTTCCTCATTATTAAAATGACCTGACATTAATCTATTAAAATTCTATGTAAAATGTCATTAGAGTGAATACAATTTATTGAAATTATAAAATGATAGGGTAAATTTAAATAACCATATTAACTTTTTTCATGCATTTAAGCATAATGGAGTTCCAAATATTAAGATGTTGCAGTTTTTAAAAAGTTATTGCATATACATAAGCACTTACTGTTGCTTCCTTGTAGCAAGAATCTATATCCACCACAGGAGTACTGCCTGTTAAGTCACAAAAACAAGAATATGTTAATTTAAAATACAATAAAGTTTAAATTGCAATAGCTAATAGGATTCTTTTATGTTCATAAAGAAGAAATGTTATAACTACAACCTCTTGGTTTTGGTTTATTTTCCTGAATTAAAAACTACAAAGGCAAGTGAAAATTATTTCCCAATGCACACCGTAAGTTAAAAATACTGCAACAGGGAAGACATATGGGAACATAGGTTTATGTATGACTGATTCACTTTGTTATAAAGCAGAAACTAACACACCATTGTAAAGCAATTATACCCCAATAAAGATGTTAAAAAAAAAAAAATAAATAAATAAATAAATAAATAAAACAGTCCTGTTAACCCTAAAAAAAAAAAAAAAAAAAATACTGCTGAAAAAGGAAAAGAAAATTTCCGTTAGAGAAAAGCAAAAACATCCTAGTCGAGTAAAGAATGTGTTAATGTCCCTCCCTCCACCCTTAATGTTCACAGGTAACTTGATCATTGGTTTATACTGAGTGAATAAAGAACAGTTTGAGTTATGTACTCATTAGAAGCTTATCCTTTAATATTTATCCAGAACTCTTTGATTGAACACATCTTTCCTAATCCATCAAGCAAATTTGAAAATAACAATAGAAAAAGATCTCATCGATTTAGAGAGACACTACTTGAGAACAATTAGGGATTACATAAGGGCAATACACAGGGCAAATACACTATTTCACTCAATATTTGATCGATTTACTGAAGAAAAAAATAAATCGTTTATCGTATGCTTGATGTTGACTAGTATCTGAATATTCAACCTGAAAGAAAGAACTTAAGTAATTATCTAAATCACTCAGGCCAAAAGACTAATTTACAAAAATTACTCAGCTCACTGGGGCAAACATTACAGGAGAAGTCTTTTCCTTGAATTATTTCTTAAATGCTAATTTTACTTTTCACGGTTCGATGTTACCAAACACAGAAAAAAACCATAACGTGGTTTGAATTCGACGTACATAATCACAAATAAAATCATCTGAAAATATATTTTTTAAAAATAAATTTTTAATCTTAAAAGATTACAGAAAATACTAAATCTGAAAATTATTTAATTTCTCTGAAAATACTTAAAAATATACTCCTCATTGAAACTTGATTTGAATTTACGTATCATTCCATTGTAATCATGCATTTCCACTTTAACTGTTGATCCATTTTAATTTCTTTTCCTTTTCCAGCTACTGTTAAGAACACAAGGCAATTTGCAAGTCTTTTCTCCATAATATGTTCAATGTTAGTTTTAAAAGCTTGAGATCTTGCCAAAATATGTCCTGCTTTATACAGCAGAAGAGGTAACATTTAATACAAAATTGGAAATGTTATTTTGTTTAATAAGCTTTTTCTCCCCCAATTAATCAAAATCTGCTGACATAGTGGAAGCTAAAACATTCTTTACATATTTCTCTACTATGCTGAGATTAAAAAAAAACATCATACCACTTGAATTTGGAGAAAACAGTATCTTAAAAAAAAGTATTAAAATTTCTATAGTAAACAAGAAATAGTCTTCCATTATATAGGCAATTTTTTTTTAATATTTTAGGGAAATAAAGTTATTTCCTCAAGGAAAATAACAAGGTAAATAATAAATTATTTACTATCAAACCTCTTATTCAAACAGTTAACGACAGGTAATTTGAGGTTAAATTTAGAGAACTTGAATACAAATAATTACTAATCCAGGAACTCCTGCGCTTTTAACGTTTTTGCTAGGACATGTTAGCATTTTGACATCGTGTCCTATAAATGCAAAACACTATTTTTATTAATGTAGGACAAATCTTTAAAATGTATGGTGTAAGTTTGCTTTTTTATTTTAAAATTAAATTTACACCTTATTATAATACATACAAATAAACTATAGTTTTTATTTCATGTAATAATAAAGCCATAGCTAGTCAAAATACCTTTACGATTAAAAAGAACATTCCTTTCTCTTTTTTTGAACTTTATTTTTTTATACAGCAGGTTCTTATTGGTTATCTATTTTATACATATTAGTGTCTACATGTCCATCCCAGCCTCCCAATTCATCCCACCTCCACCCCCCCCACCTCCCAACTTTCCCCCTTTGGTGTCCATACATTTAAGAACATTTCTTTCATAAAATTCTCCTAGCCATAGGACTTACTGAGATATATAATCTTTCTTTGGGACAATAGAGACATCATTTGAGATAAATTTTAGTTTCCTTGTTTCGCTATACAGTTACATCTTTATTCTTTCACACTCCCTAATCACCCTACTCAATAGAAATACACCTGGACCACTACATGCTTTGCTCCTGCTGAGATGGCAGAAGCTACTAAATCTTGCTACTATTAAATGGGAGGGAATGAGAAGTTCCTGATTTTTAGATACGGGTTGAACTTAAGGTGGTTGAAGGAAGAGTAATCATGAGATGAAACACCCACAGTGAATTTCTTCAATATCCCCATGCTTCTATTACTCAGTATGATTACTTTCCGTTGGTCAAATGTCCCATCCTGGGTCTACTCTACCTGATGGCATCGTGGGTTCTACCACTGTTGAGATATCTGTGCTGTGGAAAGCTTTCTTTACATGAAATACTACTTGTAAACTGGAAGTTGAATGGAAGCCTCAGAGCCCTGTCTGCTCCCTGTATGCCCTCCCCACCTGCAGCTCAGAAGCTACCCCTGGATTTTCAAGGAGCAAAGTCTGAAATCCACTGCTCCATTTCCATGTTTCTTTCCTTTCATGTCAACAAACAATGGGTGAAGAGGCATGGGAAGCTGTCACGTTTCGAGGAAAGAAAAAGGAAATGGAAGGTAAGAAACAAGGCATAGGATCTGAGTAAAAATAAAGGAAATAGAGAAAAAGACAATGTTTCAGGTAAGTTTGCCACGTATGGGCCAAAGTTTTAGAAAACTGGTTGGCAAACACAGCCCTAAAACAAAGGTACTGAAAAGAAATACTACAAATAAATGGAACGTTACAGACAACTTGTATAACTTCATTCTCGCAAATGTTTTATATATTGAAACCTCTGATTTTCTGGTATTTCAGGTGCTTTACGACATGATCCACATGATTCAATCTGAGACAGATTTTAACGGAGTTATCTTCCCAAGACAAAATATAAAATACTGGCTCACACCTAAGCATTCAACGACATCTGGCCACCCTCATATTATGCTAATTGCCTTCAAATTCTGCCACATCTTAAATTACAGAGGTTTATAGTGTAAGAACTGACTCAGAAGGTAGAGCTGCATTCCCTAAAATGTGACTGAGGTCCCAGACACCCTTTAGGGATGCTCTTCGTTACTGAACTAACATCTAATTACATTTGGGAAGAGGAAAAAAAAAAAAAAGAAGAAAAAATAACCCTCAGGTTCACGTAGCTGCTCTAGGATTCACACCCGAATGCCTGCAGAGTTTGCACAAACATTCTCGGCTTCCTCTGATGTTAATTCTCTCCTTTAGAGTGTTGGGAAGCTCGGCACCAAACCCTGGTCTCCAGCTTGCCAAAAGACATGCTGGTTTCTTGGTACGGTTTTCCAGCTCTTTTGTTATTAGTGCATGATTTGACAATATGCTGCCACGGTAACAGAATTCATTAAGGGCTTTCTGTTTTGTTCTGCCAATGAGAATTTTTGCCTGCATGTAGCGCTGGCCTCTGAAGGTTGCTCCATAGTATTTGTCTTATAAAGTCTTGTCCATCTCATAGCATGGCTGATGCGACAAAATAATCCATAATGAGACACGTTCTCCCAGCATGAGCCACTCCCTGAGGGTAAATTAGGCACTACTAGAAAACACATGAACTTCCTCATCAAACTCAGGTGCTTCAAATAGACTACAGGAAAGTGGATACATCATGCAGTCCCATCTCGCACCACTGCGTTTGTGGAACGGATTAGGAATGTAATCCTTCACGTTCATTCTTTACCATATCCCATTAGGGGAAAAAAAAATTTCATATTCTGACAATTTTCTTTGTATAGTCATTTCCAGAGGTAAGGTTTGCTCAAAATAACTGTGTGGTTGATACAGTAAAGGAAAAAAAAAATGTCAATGTTTTAACCAAAATTTTCCCATGTGATTTCAGTAAAATACTTAACATACCTTGTTATTTTCAACTACATTTTTAATACCGCATAATTATACTGACCACTTGTTCTGTTTTTCACTATTGGATTGTTTATTCATCTTTTTTTTTTAACGGTGTGCAATAGCAACAGCTTAAAAATCCTGTGAAATCTTTTCATGCTAATGAGGCCAAAGTCATGGGGCCAGTCCTCCTGGGGATTGGTTTGTTCCAGAATGAAGATTAAACTTTCCCTGCATTCTTTCCTTGTATGTGTGTACGCGGTATTAGGGAGAGACTGAGAATGAATCGGGGGAGCAGTCCAGTAAGTACACTGAAAAATAAATCAAAGTATACAGTTGGATAAAGAGATGAAATGAGCACCACGTTTATTCAGGGCAGTGCTCTTCCCAATCAGGGGCAATCTGGGGCCACAGGGGGCACTGGACAATGTCTGGTCATATTCTTTGTTGTCACAACTGGGGGGCAGGGGTGTGCCACCGTGATCAAGTGGGTAGAGGTCGGAAATGCTGCCAAGCATGCTACACTACATGGGACAGCCCTCCCCACCCCCACCCCCCACACACAGAATGATCTGGTCCAAAATGACTACGGTGCCGCAGTTATCACACCCCGGGGTAAGGAAAGCTGGAAAAGAAGGGGAGAGGTCACATCTCATTTGTCTACACGTCACTGTAACTGGCTTACAGGGCAAAGAGGCGGAAAGAGATCTGCAAGGAGAACTGGCCTTAGGCTCTGAGGAGGGCACATCTCTGCGTCTCAGGAGAGGTGAATCCACGGCTTCTCCGCAGCAGGCGAGAAGAGCAGAGCTGCCACACCACCAGCGTGCTCTGCACAGGCGTGTTTGCGCGGCACCCTGACGGAGCAAGCCGCAAATAAATGTCCCACCAGACGGCCGGCCTAGCTGGCAGCTGAGAAAGGTGGAGAAACCATGGCTCTGAACCCGTGCCCCGCAGAGACAGCGGAAGCTCATAACTAACAGGAACTCCTGAGCTTGTGCTGCAGAACAACGGGGAACGGAGCGGCTTGTTCAAACCCCTTCGCTTGTAAACTGCCTTCGCTGACTAAGCTCGCTTTAGCTTCTACGGGCGTCTTTCTCTCTTTCTTCCTCTCCTTAATTGCGTACCTTCCCAGCTTCACACGGCCTGGTGTTCCCCAGGAACCCGGAGTCAGCTCCCACCAAGCGCGAGCCGGCTCAGGCTGGTTGGGACCACGACGCTGAACCTGGGCCTGCGCAGACGTCCCCCGACCGGCCTGTTGACTCCACCCTCAGGTCACGCAACATCCGCGCTTATGAATATGCAGAGACACGGAACCCCTTTGCGCCTGCGCAGAACATCAGTTACCGCCCCTCTTCCCTGCCTCCCATCCCCTTTCCCCAGTCCTGAGGCCCTCCTGCTTGTCCCGTAAATGTCCCGAACCCCTCTGCCTCTCGGGAGGCGGAAATGAGACTTGCTCTCTGAGTCCTGGCCTGGCCGCCTTATGAATAAGCTCTTTCTCGGCTGAACCTCGGCGTCAAAGCGGTCCACTTGCAGCGCATCCGGCAAAGGGCCCTGGTTCCCTAACAGCTCGGTGTGCTCTTTGTCCTGTCCCTTCTCAACATCTTTGCCCCTTGACTACTTTTGTTATGTTACACTGTCAATGACAATTTTTGTTAAGATTCTGATACACTATTAAGTTGGTTTAACATCCCTTTCTGGACTTTATTTATTTTTAAAATAAATTTATTTATCTATTTTTGTCTGCGTTGGGTCTTCATTGCTGTGCGTGGGCTTTCTCCAGTTGCGGCGAGCAGGGACTGCTCTTCGTGGTGGTGTGCGAGCTTCTCACTGCGGTGGCTTCTCTTGTTGCGGAGCACGGGCTCTAGGTGCACATGGGCTTCAGTAGTTGTGGCTCGTGGGCTCTTAGAGTGCAGGCTCAGCAGTTGTGGCGCACGGGCTTAGTTGCTCTGAGGCATGTGAGATCTTCCCGGACCAGGGCTCAAACCCATGTCCCCTGCACTGGCAGGCGGATTCTTAACCACTGTGCCACCAGGGAATTTCCCTGGGCTTGTTTTAATATGTCCGAGAGGAAGAAATTTTCCTCTACCCTTCTAGGTTCTTCTGGCTGGTCTAAGAATTGCATTGACATGAGACAGATTAACAGGAGAAAAATCACACAAAAGTTTAATAACATGCCTACACAGGAGAGACCAAAGAAAACTGAGTAACTCACCACAAGGGCTGAAAACCTCACCTTAAAAAACATCTTCAGCTAAAGACAAAGGAGGATGTTGAGGGTAGGGGTTTGGGACTTCACAGAAGAGCAAAGTCAGTTGACATGAGGATGGAAAAGTGAATAGTTGGTAAACAAACGTTTCCTGGGCCAGGCAGAGACAATGGGACCCAGAGAGGAATTTTAACAGACTCTGCTAAGTTGCCCTGTCTACACACCTAGTTCCTACTGTAGTCTCTATGGTGACAGCTCCGTTCCTGGAAGAGGTCCTCTGCCTACACTTTTTAGGCAGTTAGTGGGGAGGTCAAAAGTTCTTCCTGAGTTTATTAAGCTTGTTTTCAGCTTGAAATAATCCACATGCCAAAGAAACATTTTGCTATGGCAAATCTTACTTTCCTACAAATTCTTACAAAACGTTCATATTTAAAGATTCCAGCTCATTTTAAGAGATCGTGTGTGTAAATACACACACACACACACACACACATATATGTAACTTAGTTGGTTCCTTCTCCTCATTCAAAAGACAGAATTTTCACCTTAGCATCATTATTGGAGTACTTTGAGGTCTCAGAGAACAGACCTTCTCCTGCTGAAAATGACTTATGTAAAGTAATAGTGTTTCACTAAGTGTAAGTAGTATTCACTGTTAACTTAGCATCACTGTCTCTCATTTCTTTGTCCTTTCCTTCACCCCCTCCAATCTTTTTTTTCTTTCTACCTCTTTCCTCATCCTTACATTTATTGAATGTGTGCTCTATGCTGTGTTGCTAAGACACAAAAATAAACAGGGCATGATCCCTGTCCAACAGGCATGGAAAGCAGGGTGGACAGAAATGGTATATATCAACTGAGAGAGTGCTGTCGTCTGTAAAATGTATTCAACAACAGAACAGATTTTTTTGTTTTCCCCTATAAGAATTTGTTTGGGGCTGATAAATGGTTTTGTTATGTTTTTTGATTATTTTGTTTTATACCATATTAATTCTTAGGTAATATATTTCAACTATACATGAACAATTGAAAATGATAATTAGTAATTGAGGAAAATTCAGAGTTTTACATTTTATACCATTTATAAATGATATCAAAAAGGCTGATTAAATAATATTTTTAACTAGCATCTTGTGATTTAAGTAAAAAGAGAGGTCAGCTGAGAGTGACTATCTTTCTGCTTGAGGAATTGGATGCAGGTCTGGGTGGGATGCCCAACTCTCATCACATTTTCATGTAAAGTCACATGGGCAAGCGTCCAGCCAAGAAGGAGAACAAAGGCACGAAAAATATGGTAAGAAGTTATTTTAAATAAATGCTACTTCTACTCTTAGATTGCTTTAACTGAAGACATATTCTCTTCTTTCAAAGTTTGAAAAATATATCAAATAAAAGGCTTAATATCTTCTAGTGCATCTAAAGATAATCAACAATGTTTCCCATCACTTCAACTTCTGTTCTGATAACTATACAATATTTCCCTCACACAAAATAGAAATAAGTATTCGTGTCTTCTGCTTTCTCATAAAAGTAGAATCCAAATAGTTAAGCATTTTGATGATTCTAGCAATAAATCCTGAAAATGGTAGACAGTTTTACTGATTCACTGGAATAAATATAAGTAATTATAATCTGTCATTAAATTTATTTTTAAATGCTATAAAATAGTAGGATGATTTTATTAGATTAATGTAATTTTATTAGTTTATAAAAAATGTTTCCTTCTATAATCTATGGATAACAAAAAGGAAAAACTATATGAAAAAAATGTTTGAGAACGTATATCTAATATTGACTATTCAAATTAAAAATAAAACTATACTACAGTGGAAAGCAATAGGAATTTTGGGATGTATATTTCATAGTAGTAAAGAAGCCAATTTTCTCTAATGAAATAGATGTAAAGCTTGGTCACACACACCAAAAAAAAATACTAAGAACTCGGGTAGATCATATTAATTTGTAGTACATTTTTAAATAATGAGATTATTTTCCATTTTAAAAATATCAATATAATTGTTAAAGTATAAAATATTTAAAATAATAGTGGTTCATATTCTGATATCAAAATATTCATAATGATATCTACATAGGGGAAGATAACTTGATGAAATGTTAAGTCGCACATTTAAGTAAAATAAAAACAAATTAATGTAAAATACCATCTTCTAATAATTTTGTTTCAGGTTATAAGGAAATATGAAATCATTTCAGTCTTCTAATAAAAAATATCCAAAAAGCTGCTAAATGACACTACATTCATGAAATAATTTTAGAATATCTAGAACTAAAACAAATGAACTATCAATGGCTGACACTATCTGATGTCGGTAATCATTATCAAAGAGGTAGGAAGGTCAGATACTAATTACATGGACTCTGGAATAAGGCTCAGGGTTTGAACTCTTGTTCTGTTACTTCTTACTTTTACAAACTTAGACATATAATCTCTAGCATCCTCAGTTTCCTCATCATCAGAATATAGAGATAAAACTGTTCCCTATTCATGGAACTGTTTCAGGAATTAAATGAGAAAATACAAGTACTTAAAACAGAACCTGTCACTGATTCAGCATTTGCTAAATGCCATTAGCATTTTTACATGACCAAAATGTTCCATTAAAATCAAAATCTAAGAGTTGACATCAATATGTAAACAGAGAGCCCCAAAGATTAGTCCCTTGCCCTGTAGCCATATGGCACCTAATAAGCATCAGCATCCTTCCTCAGACCATAAGCAAACCCAATTACACTCCCTGTTCAAACATCACTTTTAAATTGAGGAGGCTGGACTAAATGCTTTACAAGATTGTAAGCTCCTGGAGGGCAGGCAGTTTTAGACTTCTCTGATTGTATGATAAACTCCCAGAGACAGAGTTGCCTACTGGAAAGAAAAATAATGTTTAGAATATAATAGAAATAACTATGGGTGTCCACTATTTCCTAGGCAGAGTGCTGGACACATAACTAAGACTTAAAGTATTAAGTAGCTTGCCACAGTTAACCAACCAGCAACTAGTTGGTACTGGAGCCAGGACCCCCTAAATCTTTCCCAGGCTTGAAATTGAAAACAAAAACAAAAAAAAACCCAGTATTTTTGTGAGTTTAAATTCTCGCAAAAATATTGATCACTGCAAATCAGTAAATGATTGCCAAATAGGAAATTAGCTTCACACAATTTGTAAAATCTTCATCAGTGGTTTCTACTTGAATCACTCAGTATAAGCTACTGTATTCCAATACCCAAATTGTTTAAAGTGCACATTGCTACCTGCACAATTTAAAGTTTCGAAACAGCTATTTTGGTATCTAGAGAACAGTGACTTGCGCAGACTACTGAGAATCACCCCCTTTCTTCCAAGCTTTTACTCTGCAGCCGGCTAGCTCATCTTGCCTCTGGATCCATCTAAGAGGGGCCTATTGGCTGCCTTTCCAACAGGCCCCTCTTGGAGTGTGACCTAATGGATAATTTTTATAAATGGTTTAAAGAAAAGTTAAAAAAGGATACTTTAACATTTTCGTGGCACACAGACTAACTGAAATGAAAAACAGTAACAAAAATGATACTAAAACATTTTAAAATAGGAAGCTTTCTAAAGAAGGCTACATGCACTCTGATTTGGGAGACAGTCCCATCAAAATCAAGGGAATAATTCTCCCAACCCAAACAGGATTGATCTAAAATTAAACAAGAAAACCGAAAACCGAAAAGCACAAACTCCAGTGTTGTATAAAATTCAGGAAAATGTGAATTATCCTGTGGAAGACATAAAGTCATTCGTGAACCCTCTAAGATCCTGTAAAATTGTACACAAAATTAATTTAAAATAAAATAACGAGAGTGCGCCAGAATTAAAGATTATGGATGTCAGCATCCAATAATTCTATTCCGTGCTCAGGGTACCTGAGCCTATACAGCTCCAAAATGAAAAGGCATCTCCACTTAAGCCTCCATTGAGACTGTTGTGACTATAGGCAAGACAGAGTTCTGAGTTCTGCTCTGTATCTACTACTGCCAATAGGCCTGACGTATTATTAAGGACATTCTGAACTGTGATCTCAAAAGGTAATACCATTTTCCAAACCCAATATAACTGTTAAAGAAGGATACCACTCCTGCATCCGATGGCATAATCACCATGATAGAGAAACACTACTTGGACGTAAACACTGACAGAAAACACTCTTGAGACATCTTAGTGGATCATAATGTAAAAAGTATTAAGAGATTGTCTCAGGAATGTGAGGCAGTAATAGAGGACCCTGGTCCATTTGGCTGTAGCATGCTTCTTCCTCTGGATCTATAGCATTATCTGTTTCTAATGAAACCAAATCCAAATTCCTCAGCTTGAATCTTGACAGTTTTTACCAAGTAATCCAAAGTTGAATCTCTCCAACAACATCTCTAATCGATTCACACAAGGTCAGACAGAGGTGACAGAGGAAAAAAAAAACTATAAGTGTATTCTATTTTCCTCTCTCAGGTCTGGAGCACTCTAAAAATAATCCAAATACAGGCCTGTTTTAAAAACGCAAGTAGCTTTTACATAAACTCTCACAGTAATCAATGATCAAGGGGCTTTTCGTTTCAAAACCTATAATATCTTAATGACTCTTCCTTACATTTAAAATTCCTCTTGTCACTGTGAAGTCCTAACAGGTGAATGACTATGGTACAATATACGAGACAAAAATTAAGTCATGCAGGGTAGTATGTGGAAAAGCAAAGATTCGTGAGCTCCAGTCCAGGCTCGGCCACTTCACTACTGTAAGGCCTTGGACAGGCCCCTCAATCCTACTGACTCTCAGGTCCCTCACCTGCAAAATGAATATTTATAACTATCTTCCTCTTTTGTTGTGAGAATTAGACATACAGTATGTAAATAAGACCCATGTTTCACTGCCAACCACAAAGAAGGTGTGTAGCAGTCGGTTCCCGTTAGGAGTAACAGTAGCAGTGGTCACTGTGAGAATAATTTAGAATGGTAGTGATTATTGGTAGCAATAACCTTTATAATCCTTCAGTGGGAAATAAACAATCCTGCAAACATCTGGAAAAGCAGAAAAGAGCAACAGTGGTATGAACAGAAGGCATGAATGCCAATGAAGAGCTAAAATGCATAGGAGAGATGGTCACTGTGACGTTGACCTTCACATGTCAATGCGGCTGGGCCACGATGCCCAGGTATGTGGTCTAACATTATCTTGGATGCTTCTGGGAAGGTGTTTTTTTGGAATGAGATTAACATTTGAATCAGTAGACTTTGATAAAGCGGATTACCCTTTATAATGTGGGTGGGCCTCTTCCAGTTAGCTGAGGGCCTTGATAGGACAAGGACTGACCTCCCCCTGACCAGGAGGAAATTCTGTCACTGGAATCCCTCTGCAACTCTTCTCTGGGTCTCCAGCCTAATGGGCTAACTTGCAGAGTTTGGATTTTAGCAAAAGCCTGAACCACCCTCTGGCCGTTTACATCAATCAATCTCTCTCCCTCTTCTCTCTCTCCACACACACACACACACACACACCCTGTTGCTCATGAGACCCCTGACGAATACAGTCCCTAAGGCCTAGCAGCAAACTTTAACCCAATAAGTAATAATTAGCATCTCCAACGTGGAAACCCGTGGAACACTTTGTAAATGTGATATTGCAGCACTGTATCTGATGTGTAACTTTAAAAATCAATTAGACCATTCAACTGCCCTTCAGAGTTAGGTAAAAGATGCATAAACACTTGACCATCTTGATCTTTGATATTCACCACTAACACATAAAAGGGAGAATAAAAATAACCGCTGAAGGCTTCCCTGGTGGCGCAGTGGTTGAGCGTCCGCCTGCCGATGCAGGGGACACGGGTTCGTGCCCCGGTCCGAGAGGATCCCACATGCCGAGAGGGGCTGGGCCCGTGAGCCATGGCCGCTGAGCCTGCGCGTCCGGAGCCTGTACTCCGCAGCGGGAGAGGCCACAGGGGTGAGAGGCCCACGTACAGAAAGAAAAAAAAAAAATTGGTGAAAATTTTTTGTACTTTGAACTGCTGCTCATAATGATGCTTTTGTAAACAAAGTACTATAACAAATGAAGACTGCTTCATAGCCTTCGGATTATTTTTTTATCTAATACCATGCAAATATGTTGCCAAGTAGCAACTAGAGGAGGGCAGCAGCAAAATTAAATGCCTACAATTGCCATTAGCAATTGCGAAAAATTATTAATCTGTCTGCTGGAAACTAATGGACATGATTAGAGAAACCAGAAGTCTTTATCTTATTGAAATCAATAGCCTAGATGTATTCCCATCAGATAATGAATTACAGTTTCGTGAGCTGAAGATTAAATATGCCTTAGTATATACAGCCTGCCCACACCTATCAATTTTATGTCTCTATTACTCCATCTGGTTTATACTAACACTGTCTCATAGCTAACCATCTCTATTTTCAAAAATGATAGTTATTTAGACACTACATAAAAAAGATACGAAAGTAAATCCACGTTTTGTTTCCTCAGGGCTTATAAACCAAATCAGCAACAATGGAATTCTAGTTAATTTATATCAAGTAAGGTGACTGGGAAATGAAAACTCGTTTCTTTTAACCTTTTAAAAACACACAGGCTATGTTTACATGTGTGCAGTTATATGAACTCAAAGTGAAAGATTTATGATTACGATGAACTCTAGAGTATCCACACGCACATGGAAATAAATGGAACAAAAGCCTATTTTTGAGTGTTTCATGGAATCACAAAGTAGACTGTTTGTGTCTAGTCCCTTTTGTGTGTATGAATCTAACCTAGATCCAGATGTGAACATGAATATATTAAACTTTTATGCAACTGTGCTTTAGTAAATATCTACTGGAGTCTGGTTAATTGAGATTGGAACTTACTAGAAAATCTTTTATAGGATGCATATTTTATGCCAGAAGAGACATCTACTAAAAACTAACTGTGAAACAGTTCACATTAAGACAAGAATTCTGGGAGAGAGTGGGGAAAGTGTTGAGTGTACCTTGGATACCATTCAAGGATATTCAATTACAGAAGAATGAAAAGACTACTGTTGCAGGGAATCACGTATATGGTTTTCTCTATAAGGTGGTTTTAAAGTAGGATTCCAGTGTACTTCTGTCTGAGAACAGTAAACTTCTACTAGCTCTGGCATTCCCAGAGGAAGATGAATACCTGAAAGACACTGATTTGAACTAAAGTTTCTCATATAGATCCCAGTAAGGAAGGCTTTTCTTTATACAGTGTATTGCAAAGTGTTGCCTTTAATAATGTAAAATCTCTACCTCTTCAGCTCTTGGGTAAGAAATTTTTGTACTGAAATCCAAGAGCTGAGGGTAGTGGCCACGAAGTAGGAGAGGGCTCGAAAGTGGGTTTATTATGTGAGAATCCACTATACTGGTGGAGCAAATCACGTTGGCAGGACACTGTGAAGTTTAGAGTCACGTACTGCGAGTTGCCTTCTAGCTGATCTCAAAGATAATTTAAAGAGCTAATTTTAAAGAGGCAGTAGGTCACAGTCCACAGATGGGGCAACAATCTCTGTGTAGTTCTTAGTTACTAACTGTGCTTCCACAATTTCCTCTCACTGGGTATCAGTTTTCTCTTCTGTAAAATAGGGATTACACATGCCTGTTGCCCTGTCCACATGGTACTGTTCTCTAATGAAAGGTGGTGCTTCTTTTGATCATTTTAACATATATAAAGTAATAAGAAAAGAAAATAAGAATTAGCCAAGAAAAATAGCAAATATTGTTGGTTAATGCAAATACTAATGACCATTTTTCATGTCTGCAACTCCAAGGACCTAGTTACTTTCAGCTGATAGTCTCAGCCCTCTGTCATGTAACTGTTTGCTGACATAGTAAAGAACTGGTCCTTACAGACTCGTTATGTGGTGATGGGCTGCTTTTGCAAAGTGAAATAATCTGTGCTTTATGTGACGGAGCAGCAACTACCATTCAAAGAGCTAAATCAGCATAAAATTTCCCTTGTGAATACCATGGAGGGAAACTCATGGTGTGTGCAGGGAAACCTTTTGTGTCTCGTGAGCACTGGTGATGTTATTTTCAGTGCCGTCAGCCTTGTGTGTGGATCTGGTGATAGGTGTCAATCAACTCCAATCATTTACAATTTTGATTCGAGTAGGAAAATGCCTCTCACATTTGTCCTCTGGCAAACTTTCTGCAATATTCATCTAGTAGAGCAAAATTGGGAGGAAGGGCAATGACCATCTCCTCAATGACCCCTTAGTCCCAGGAGCGAAGTCTTTTTGCCCTTGAGAATATCTCAGAATATTTTAGGTGGAATGGCTAAGCAGAAAATCAGAACTGGATTCCATACAGCTTATCACATTGTTTTCTACACTATAAAATGTGATTAATGCAATTGCAATAAAGTCACATTGGTAAATCATTTCTTCCCTCTATCCCAGACCCTTACATGTTTAATCATTTTTTCTCTGTGCTTATATGTTTTTCAATCATAAAAAATGTCTCGCCACACTTAGATCATACAATCTGCTCTCGTAGCCATGGATTTGACTTATTTATTACTAAAGATCTGGTGCATGGACTATATACTTGATGCCTCCACCTTCTTAGAATCTATTCACTTCCTCCTGAAAACACTGTCACTAGCCTATAAAGGCCTTTATGCCAGTGAAAAAACAGTGTTCTCCATAAAAACATGTGCTGTCATCTGCCAGAAAATTGTCATGATCGCTATATACATCTGCACTTCTTCTGATGTAACCGACGCCTCTTAGATTTGGGTCCTACACAGCCTGCACAAACATAAACTTTGATGCTGAATGTAGGAAGAAAAGGAGAGAAATCAAAGATAACTCTTGCCTGAAACCTGAGAGACTGGGAGAAAAGCATTGCTGTTAATAGGGCTAGAGTCATCCGGAAGAGCTGTTTGGAGACTGGGAGACGATTACTTCAATTCTGGATAAGTTTGAAAAGTACTAAAGTATCAGATAGGCACGTCCAGTGTGCTGAATAAAACTCTAAGGCGGAATGTGAGGGTTAGAGGTAACGGTTTGGGATTTCTCTGCAAGAAGTGATATTTAAAACAAAGGGAATAGAAGAAGAGTGAGTTCCAAAAGAAATTAAAGACAAAGAAAGACCCTTGATAGGCCCGTTTTCTTAAAATATGGAAGGAATAGCAAGATTTTAAGGAGAGGATCCCTGCATACAGTTGCACGGTTGTGCACTGCACAACTCTGTCTGGTGCCAGCCATATCTTAGTCATCATAGATTCTCTAGGAGATGGCAGTAAAATGTCTTGATGGAAGGAGCCCTCTTTCTAACTTATAGAGAAGAATAACAGACTATCATTTGCCACACCATAACGATCTTATCTTTCAAAATTTTTCTTGACTACATTCTCAAATAATCTTAAAGTAAATCTCTGACTAGGCCACAATCCATGTGTGACCCTTTAAAAATTCTTCAGATTTCCACACACTCATAAATAAAATCTGAACTCTTTAGACGTACATTCAGGACTCTCCACAGTACTGTCCTTTAAGAATTATGCCTTCCAGCTCAAATAAACTACTCACTCTCCACCAAATATATCCTATACTTTCCTGATTTCCAGAGTTTTCCCATGCTTCAGCAGAGGGTATTATTATAACTGTTTTACAGATGATATAACTGAAGTTTAAGTTAAGTATTTGTCCAAGTCATCCATTTCTAAAGTCTGTGCTCTTTGTCACAAGGATATGCCGTTCATACTAACTGAGTCTATGTATTACTTGTATTTGTATAAATTACCTACAATATCATGTATATTTGTTGAATCAATTGCTTTATATATGCTAACATGTTTAAAACTTGAAATATGTGGAACCATTAAATATTTAAATTTATTAATATTATTATCCAGTTGTCAGCTTATGCTAAAATAAAAGTCTCTGGGCAAAGAAAACATTTTGTGTTATTATTGGAATTTATAGACATGAAGTATCACAAAGCGTTACTAAGTATAAAATGACAGGTAGTCATGAAAATATTTCTTTGTTGCTCATGCCAGTAGACCTATTAAAGCTTCCAATAACCAGAGTCAACTCTCATTTGTAACTGTTGAAAATGATCCATGGTGGGGCCACAGGAGCTCACTCCTGGTGGGAATTCAAAACGGTAGTGCTACTTCAGAAGACGTCTTTCAGTTTCTTCCAAAGGCTAACAGTCTTACTATATGATTCACCAACTGCACACCTACGTATTTGCACAGGTTAGTTGAAAGTTACTTAGGTCCACATAAAAACCTGCACATGCATGTTTATAACAGCTTTATTCATAATTGCCCAAAATTAGAAGCAACCAAGATATCTATCAAGATAGGTGAGTGGATAAACTATGGTATATCAGACAATGGAATATTACTAGGCAATAAAAAGAAATGAGCTATCAAGCCGTGAAAAGGCATGGAGGAACCTCAAACAAACATTGGTAAGTGAAACAAGTCAGTCTGAAAATGCCACATACTGTATGATTCCACCACATGACATTCTGCAAACGGCAAAGCTACACAGAGTAAAAACGTCAGTAGTTGCCAGGGATTAGGAGGGAAGCGGCGGAGCCCAGGGGATTTTGAGGGGACTGAAACTCTTCTCCATGATACTATAATGGGAGATAAATGATGCTATGCGTTTGGTAAAACCTACAGAACTAACTGTACAACACAAATAGTGAACCCTAATATAAACTATGACCTTTTCCTAATAATCATTTATCAAATTGGTTCATCAATCGTAACAAATGTACTATGTTAACAATAAGAGAAACTGTGATGGAGGGAGGGGGGGAATACATGGGAACTTCGCAATTTTCTTTTTTTTTTTTTTTGTAAACCTAAAACTGCCCTAAGAAATGAAGTCTGTTTACTTTACAAAAATCAGTATTAAAATTAACACATATGTGACGTTATAAGAAATAAATATTTGGCCTCTGCTCTCAGTTTCTGGCAAGGAGGTTCTAAAACCCTTGGAATTTCCTGAGGGACTGAGTGAAAGGAATATCTTTCCTTGTTCACACTATGCCCCTTTCAACCTGCCCTGGGTCTATGCTAATGAGGTGACTCCTGAAGGAGGGTCTGGCTGCCGCAGGAACCAGCCATGTGCCTAGGGGGCGGGGACTCTCAGGGCCACACCACCCCCTTCCAGGAAGAGGAGGGGATTTAATTAAATCAATCCTCATTGGCCAATGATTTAATCAGCGGCGCTTCTGTGGAAGCTCCATAAAAATCCCCAAACAATGGCATTCTGAGAGTTTTGGAATTGGGTGCTGGGAGGGCGACTTGCTGGATAGGGCAGGAAACTCCCCCATCACTCACCCCCGTACCACCCTTGCGGGATGCACTTCTTCCATTTAACTGTTCGTACGTTGTACGTGACTTATAATAAAACACTAATACTAAGCTGAGTACTTTCAAGTTCTGAGCCAACCCAGAAAATTCTGGAACCCAAGAGGGGCTTGTGGGAAACCCTGATTTATACCAGGTTAGTCAGAAGCGTGGGAGGCCCAGACTCGTGATGGGTGACTGAAGTAAGGGGCAGTCTTCTGGGACTGAGGCTGTACACTGTGGGCTCTGTATCAACTCTGGGTAGTGTCAGCGGTGGTGTGGGTACAGTCATCTAATAGACTCTGGCCATTTTCCTGTCTCTCTCCCCTCACCAGACGTTGGGGGATGAGACTGAAAGTCTCAACCCTCGAACCACTTGGTTGTCTCCACTGGCATCCAGCCCACATCCTTAAGTGCATTCTAGAAGTCACCTCATTAACATATTCTAAGAGACACCTTCAAACTCCCATCACTTAGAAAATTCCAAAGGTTTGGGGAGCTATGAGGCAGGAACCCTGGATGAAAGCCAACTATATATGAAAAAATATTCCAGACATATTGGGTCATCTAAATGACCAAATCTATTTTTCTTGTAAATCGCAATATCACACCAGCCTACCTAATTGCTTAATAAATAACAGTATTAGTAGTAGCAGGAGTAACGACTTGACCAATATTCCTTAATTCCCCACTGGATTGTTCCGTGCTCCATCCCTTTTAAGATCTTCTCCCCATCAGCAGTTTTAAGAACCCACACCCTGAGGGGCAAGTTTCAATTCATCAGTACCATGCTATTGGTTCTGTAGTTCATACATTTGATAAGGAAGTTTTATCCATCAGTATGAGAGGAGTTGGTCCCAAAGTTTATGAGCTATAGTCCAAGATGCTGCTTTCTTTTTAAAAATGTGCTGTAAATATAGTACTGTAATTTAAAATAGTGCCTCTAAATAGCTTGGAGGATAGAGTAAACCAATATAAGGTTGCCATATCTGCAAGGTGATGTTTTAGGTCCTCCTCAAGTTTCTCCATTCCTGATAAAATCCTATCTCAATGATTATTATATAATAGCTTGTATCATCTCTGAATTCATCTTAGTTTCATACACACACATACACCTACCTACATATAACTTCTTAACTCTTGGGATAAAAATGGACACAGTGCCACAGGTACATACTTATAAAAATCTTTTACGCTATCTGTAATGAATCATTCATTATATTGACGTTGCACAACAATTTAATCTTTCTGCTTGAAGCATAACGTTCTTCTCAAGGACAAGACTCTTAGATCCCTTTCCCTTCCTGCGGCATAGCAGAAAGCACAGACACTATTCACACAGTTCTTGTCTTAAAGTCTGGCTTCTCTCATTTACTGGTTCACTGATGTTAGCTAGTTACTGAAAGGTCTCTGAAACTCGGCTTTATACTTAGAGAGTTGTACGAGGATCGAAGGAGAAAATGATACTTAAGGTGCCAAGCATATTCAATGCACTTAATTGATGATGCTTATTATTATAGTTTGGTTGGCTTAGTCTCTAAATTTATTATACATGTAATTAATACTCACCCCTTGTCATTAGAAAAGTATGTCCACCAGAACAAATCCTAAGATAAACAAAACATGCTCCTTGAAGGAATAAGCCATTTGTTAGGCAGAATTATAAAGATGACGCCTTACGATTCCTGTTCTCAAACTCTAACCTAGGTATTGCAGGGATTCTGTAGTTGTAATTAAGGTCCCCAGTCAGTTGACTTTAAAATGTGGAGATTAGCCATAATGTGCCCGATTTAATGACACATCCTTTAAATGGTAGAAATGGAAGACACAATGAGAAGTCAGGGAGATTCAAAGTGTGAGATGGATTGGACACACTATTGCTGGCTTTGAAGATGGAGAGAAACCACAAGCCAAGGATGCAGGCAGCCTCTGGAAGCTGAAAACAACACCCAGCCCACAGGCAGCTAGAAAATAGAAACCTCAGCACTACAACCGCGCTGATCCTACGAGTCTTCCTCCCTCTTCAGATAAGAGCCCGGGCTAGTCCAAACCGTGATTTTGGCTTAAGAGACCCTGTACCGGGGCCCAGGATCTCTGACCTATAGAACTGTGAGCCGATGAACAGGGACCGTTTTAAGCCATTAAATGCTTGGTAGTTTGTTGTGCAGCAAGAGAAAACTAAGTCATATTCTTTTGTTTCTGATGCTTCTTCTGGTGCAGTTCCTGGCTTATTGTGAGTGTGCAGCAAACATCTTTCCACGGAACGCTGAAATACGTTTTCAATGCCTATACTTATATTTTAAGAAAAGATATTTAAGATATAAAATACTATTTGTCCAGGATCCTACTGATGAAAAGGAAGGAGAGTAAAAAAAAATCAAAGAAGTGTATTTCTACATCATTATATGGGGACACCATTGCTGGTTCCCTCTGGGGATTCAGATTTTAAATGAGCCAGTTCAAAGGTGCCTTGATATCCTTCCTGATGTGTCTCACACTCTCTAATATATTTAAATTATATGCAAGTTGAAATTCCATCCTATTTCTATGATACAAAGTTATTGATCCTATAGCTATCATGTTGCTATCCAATAAATGCCCAATTCTTCTAATTTTCCTTTCAAGTTTATTTTAATTTTGTACTTTAAGCATGTGCATCATACTCCAATCATTTAAAGTAGTGTTGATGAAGACTCCTTTAAGGGCAGTTTAGCGTGGTAACCTAGAAAGAAAACTCTCCTACTTGAAACTGTTCACCGCTGTAGCTGCAAGCCTGGGGCAAGTTACTATCCCTCCCTGTGTCCCAGTAACCTCACCCACAGAAAGGGGTGAATCACTGTGCCTATTTCAAAGTTTGTTGTGGGAAAACGGGGAATGAATATACGCAAAGTCCTTAGATCAGCGCTCGACACCATAAGATCCACACGAGTATGTTCCACCAACACTTAATTTTGCATCTCTATATTCAAAAGTCAAACACTGCCTTTACATAGGATCTAAGCAGTTAGGTGCATCCCTTTGGTGGTAATGCTGTGAAATTTCATTTTTACCCCTCTGATGGCAACAAAATCGCTTTGAATTAGCGCTTTTTAATACTCTGGCGTCTCTAAGCACTCACATTCCCAAAGGGGAACAACTTTTTTTTTTTTTAATTCAAAATCCTTCCTTCTATGAGAAGAATGTTAGCTTTTCTAGAAAGTTAAAAAAAAACCAAAATAGTGAATTCGAGGTCCATGGCCATGACATGCCAACGGGAGGCTGGACAGTAGCTGGTGTGTCCTCTGAAGACTGACACCACTTCCAACATGCACCCCTCGGTCTCTCGTAAATTACTGCCGAAACGTGCAGCCGAGGGTCACGGGCACGTCAACCCACCGACTGGAATACAGAAGGCGACTTCTGAACTCGCTTTTCCAGGACTGAAAGGATAACGCAGCAGCGCCACCTAGTCGTCCAAGTTCAACGTGCTCCTTACTTATACTTACAGGGAATTCAGGCTGCTTTGACAAGCAGGAATGTAACATCTGAGTTTCTGTTACTGCTGACGTCACCCCTGTATTTATTTTAAGAAATACTCCTCTTTAGCAAGCGACAGAAGTGATAACTTCAAGGTTCAGGTTAAGGTAACTATTCCTCTTGTTTGCTGCATTCATACCAGAGGGTTAACAAACTGTACCTACTTATTCTCAATACTGTTCTCGAGTTTTGCTTGTATCTGAATTATGCATCTGCATATTCACTGTATATTACTGTCTGTCCCAGAGTTTCCAGCGTCACCAAGTAGGGCCTATGCTTTCCATTAAAGTTAAGACAGTATCTAGAATATTCCAAGGGTGAAATAAGGCATTTTATTACACGCTGCTTAAGAGATAACTGTTTGATTCTGTAATAAGGCACACACACAGTTAATGGTCTACATTCTTCACTCAGCCTGGGGGAGGTTTGCAGGTAGAATTGGAAGCTCACAGGTGACTAACTGACACAAACACTCGACAGAAGCGGGTTCTCTGAGTCAGAAGCACCTGCCATCCTGCCATATCGAGACCGGACTTGCACACCTGGGGTCAGGCCTGGGAATGTCTGTGCAGTGAGCTGGAGGAAGTACAGGATTCTCAGAGGTGAGGGAGGGCCCACAGGAGGTCCAGCTCCATAAAGAGCTGCCATGTTGATTGACAAGTGGTGGGAGTGGAGGAAACCACACCAGCAAAGTTATGTCTACAGGAGTAACCCCTCACCTATGACGTTACTGTGTCACCCAACTTCAGGATGAAGAAAGCAGAAATACCACCGATGAATCACCATTCCATCCCCTTCAATGTGCACGGACAGAGTCCTCCTGAGGTGGGAATATGCTGCCAGCCTTTCTTCCTCTGCCAAAGAGGCTGGGAATCTGTTGCTAATTCTAATAGCCACAGAATGAGCGACGAGGAAGAAGAAACCCCAAGACGTTGCTCTCAGGCAGCCCTTTCTTCCTTTTTATAAAGCACGGCTATACTCAGACTAGAGTAATATAATCCCTCTCCTTCCGCCTTTTTTTTTTCCTTCTTCCCTTACATCTTTTAAAAAGAAATTTCTATTGAACTCATTTACTTACTAAAATTAAAGACATTTCTGAGCTTTTCAAAGCTTCCCTTCTTTACCAGAAGATGCAGATTCAATACTTACAAAAAGTAAAAATCATGAAGACCGCTTTAAATCAAGGATAGCACTTGACAAAGTATCACTCAATCAAACAGTACAATGGTATTAGGAAAGTAATTTAAACACAGGAAATAGTTTAAGCTTCTAGGAAATCTATTTTCCTTAAAATGACAACAAAAGCCTATATGTACATATTTCATGTAAATTTAAAGTACACTTTCAGATCAACTTGTCAACCCACTCAGATGTCTTCCACAACTGTAGGCAACTTTACAGTATTGATGGAAGATGGAGAGTTATGCAGGAGTAAAGCAAAATACCTATGTGCGGTATTATTCCTTCCTCTCAAAGGATGCCTTAAGATCCCATATGATTATAGATTAAAAACTGAGAATCTACATAAAGGTCTCGCTTTAGAGTCTGTGCTCTCATCCAACAAGTTCACATGAACTAGCTTCTGGAATGTATACCTGCAGCAAATACAGAGTTAAGTACTCATGGAGATTAATGTTCATGGGACAGAATACAGTCGATAGTATTACTGAAATCTCCTGGCAACCATTTTCCTTCCACGTGGTGATCTGAGTGCTTGGCATTTAGTGTCTGTGGCGGCATCTGCTAACTGATCTTCAAACCTCTTACTACTTCTTCCAGAACAGACAACCTATATTTTCCTTTCTCCTTTGCAGTAACTTGCAGCAATAGATTGTGACAGGAAGTAAGGTGCAGCACCTACAGACCTGACCCGTTTAAAAAAAACAACAAAAACTGTGTTCCTCTTCACCGGCTGCCTGATGCAGTAAGCAGGGAACCTTGAAAATCAAATATTGAACATGGCTGAGCCGTAAGAAGGCTGGAAAAACATAGAGCCATGCTATAGAGTGGCAAAGGTGATAAATCCATGGTCCAGAGTAACTGGAAGGCAGATTAAAGGTAGCTCTAGCTGAAATGAATGGAAAAAGAACAGTAGTGTGTGTTGATGTTACTTTTATTTAGCAAAGAACTACAAGAAAAGGATGAGTTTAGGCATGGATTCTAAGCAGAAACGTAAAAGACGTGAGAGAATCTAGAAATATGGGAACTTTAAGACTGGAAAGGCCAATTGTTTTAGACCTCAGAGTAAGAAGTAAGGATGAAGGGGGCTTTGAAAGACAGAACCCACTAAGACCCTGACGAGGGCATCAATCAGATTAAGGGTGTGGACTCCCCCAGCTGGTCTGTTATCTCCAATGGCCTCAGGGTGGCTACCAAATGAGGGGAGAGAATGAGAGAGACAAAAATAAAGTCATAAGAATTCTGTCTGAGAAAGAACTTTGGGTTTGTTACTGATACACAGAACTTACTGAAAGCACATAGAAAAGTCTACTAGGTTTCCAAAGAAACCACAAGCTTGGACTCTCTGAATTTTAATCCCACCAGCAGGCCCTCTAGCAAGAAGGAGAAAGAGATTGTGAAAGTTTGCAAGCTTAGGAAGAGGGCCTGGTGGCCAATAGATATGTCTATGGGGAATAAAAGCAAGGAAGAAACTCCCAGTGGCTACAGAGAACAAGGCACAAGGTAATGCCTCACACAGTGCTGAACCGGCACCTAATCAAGGAAGTTTCCCTGCCACCAGCTTAAAAGAACCTCTCCGTGATCACCCTGAAAGATTCCATCACTGCCTTGGACCAGTGACTGCTGTGTGACTCCCCTTCTTTCCTTTTCTAAAGGGGAATGTTTCTGCAGTTACCTTATCCTTGCCTCTCCAGTATGTATTACATGTCGAAGAGGAACTGATAAGCCATCAGTTTGGTCCATGGGTCTCTGAACCACAAGGAACAATTTATAAAGATGGCAAATTGAAACGCCTAGAGAGGCCAGGTTGCCAGCACAGGTGAGTTAAACACTGCATATATTTGAGGAACTGTAGAGCCTCTGTTGGACTGCAGAATGAGAGGTGGCTGCCACAGCTCATTTTCTAAACAGTTTTTGCCATGTAGAAATGATGTTGCGGTTCCTCCCATTTCTTTTTTTTTTAAAGAATACAGAAATCTGGATTTTTCTGTAATGTTGGATCAAAATATTAAAAGGAATTTTACATATCATCAAAAAGAACGCAAATAACAAATGTTGGCTAGGATGTGGAGAAAAGGGTACCCTCGTGCACTGTTGGTGGGAATGTAAATTGGTGCAGCCACTGTGGAGAACAGTATGGAGGTTCCTCAAAAAACTAAAAATGGAACTACCATATGATTCAGCAATCCCACTCCTGGGTATACATCTGAAGAAAAAAACCCACTAATTTGAAAAAAACACATGCAGCCCAATGTTCATAGAGGTATTATTTACAATAGCCAAGGTATAGAAGCAACCCAAGTGCCCATCAACAGATGGATAAAGATGTGGTATGTATGTGTGTGTACACACACACACACACACACACACACACACACACAATGGAATATTACTGAGCCATAAAAAGGAAAGAAATTTTGCCATTTGCAGCAACAAGGATTGGCTTGGAAGGTATTATGTTTAGTGAAATAAATAGAGAAGGACAAACACTACATGGTATCACCTTTATGTGGAACCTAAAAAATGAAACAAACTAGTGAATATAACAAAAAAGAAACGGACTCATAGATATAGAAAACAAACTAATGTTTACCAGTGGGGAGAGGGAAGGGAGAGGAACACATTAGGCGTAATGGATTAAGAGGTACACGCTAGTATGTATAAAATGAATAAGCTACAAGGATATACTGTGCAGCACAGGGAATAAAGCCAATATTTTGTAATAACTATAAATGGAGTATAATCTTTAAACAAATACATTTTATGGCTAACAGCAACATCTGCATAGTTGAAGCTGACCTGTGGGCTACCTGTGACAGTGCTGTGTTTTTGTTTTTTAATTTACTAATTTTATTTTACTGTGGTTAAGAACACTTAACATGAGATGTACCCTCTTCACAAATTTTTAAGTGTACAAGTTTTTAAGACTAATCAAAAAGACAATGCCAGAATAAGATGATCAGGAGTAAGGGATCATTTTAGAGTAAAACATCCTGGAAGAATGCCAGTGAGCTCCTTAGGTGATGCAAATTCTAACAGTGAGTCATCATAAAAATATTTTAAAAATTCAGATATCCCACAGAGAAGAGCCTTCATTCTTTGTGGGGGGGGGTCATATGTGCTACGGGGTAAAGTTGGAAGGCATGTTACCTTCAAAAGAACAACAATAATCCTTAAAACCAAGAGTCAACAAATCAAGAGAACATCAAACTTTCCGATGAAAACACCGAGTGTATAAGAAGGAGAGATGCTTATTTCTCATCTGTTTTGTCTGGATTAGTAATACCATCAGACTGAGAGTAAGTTTTCTGAGATGATTCCTTGCAGCTCTTGTTTTGAAAATGAACTTTGTTAATAAACTATTTATTCAAATTTAAAATACACTTGAAATCTGTAATCATCTAAGTTTATAATTTTGGTACCTAATGGCATGGCCTTATTTTTGAGGGTGGGCTTTTTGAGTAGTTTTTAAAGAAGAAAAATCAAGGAAATAGTAGCCTTTGACAAAACAGCGATGTTAAGATGACAAAATTAAACCACTGACCAAGATGAACTCTGTAACGTATGTTTCTATTAGGAAGAGCGCTAATGGAATACATTCTGATTGACTGTTTTTAAAATCCCTGTTGTACATTCTGTCATTCTGTTTTAAACACATATGAATTTTTCCATGAAATGACAACTTATTGAGAAGAAAACAGAGCAAGTCGACAGTAGTAAGTCAATTCTCGCTACTTGATATTCTTCACATTTGTATGTTTTGCTTTACCTTCAGAATCAAAGCAAAATGCTAACATCATTTAAATTGTATCTTTATCAGTAAGAGTGTAAAAATATCAGTAAATGAAATCAGCTGCAACTATGATGTTTTATTTACTGTTTTACTCAATTTATGGCTTTTTCAAAATTATTTTGATCAGAACGTTTATAGGCAATAGATAAAATTAAGTTCCTTTTTTCCCATCAATGCATATTCTCTCTGAAGCTATTTAAAAATTCCAACTCTGCATGATTTGTGAAGACACAACCTAAACAATTTTGAGAGTTGGTCTGTAAATTAGAGAAGCATAACAACTAGAATGAAATAAAAGGTATTCTAAATTCCTGGATATAGTATTAGTTCACAACGCTTACGTCTGAAAACTTTAAACCCATCCTAAGGTAACTGACTCCCCAAGTCTTCACTTTATGGGTCTCATATTGCCCTTAAGTGGCCAAAGGATCTATTTACAGTATTAGAGGAGATGTACACCAGCTACATGGTTTTTCTGTCTCAAATATGAAAACACAACCAAGGATTTTCAGGTATTTGGACAACCAACA
Source organism: Globicephala melas (assembly GCF_963455315.2). Lineage (NCBI taxonomy): Eukaryota > Metazoa > Chordata > Mammalia > Artiodactyla > Delphinidae > Globicephala > Globicephala melas. The sequence goes on from NC_083334.1 coordinate 1,960,575, forward strand.
GCAGGAAAGAAAAGACCAAGTTAAGTGAATAAATATTAAAGAGAAAGACACTGGAATGGACACTTTGTAGAACAGACAAGACTTTTAAAATTCTCACTGAGAGGGCCCTCTTGATTTTATTGGTGGAATCATTTTTCTCCATGTTACCTCTAAATATTTGAGTTCCTCAGGCTTGGTCCGAGATCCTTCTCTCCTATTCTTTCCCTCTACCTATGTGATCTCATCCAGTCCTATGGCATCAAATAACATCTATATACTGACTACACCCAATGCTGTATCTTCACTTTTGACCCCTCCTCTGAAACGTTATATCTAACTGTCTACATTGCATCAGTGCATATCATATACACTGGATAACCCGGTGTATTTCCATTTTCACAGATCTCTTACTACACCTCACACCCCAACATGCTCATCCTAAGTCTTTCCCATATCTGTAAATGTCCTAGCCCAATTACTCAAGACAAAATGGATATCAACTTTCTTTCTTTTTGTTTTCTCTATTTGACCTCTCACATCTGACCTATCTCAACTGCTTCCTCAGCGTGAAAGAGTCTTCCCCAGATCTTGACATGGTTGCATCTTCTGACTTTCATGTCGTAACCAGCTTGTCACCTGCTTAGTGAGACTCTCCCTGATGATCCAATCTCAAATACATGGGTACGTACATCAGTGAATTGTGAAGAAGAGGAAAAAGGATGGAAAGGATGAGAGAGGTTAGCTCTATTAGATATGCGAATATATTGTAAAATAATGGAAATATACGATAATGATACTAAAATATAGATGTCTCAAAAGAGAAATATTATTATTATAATCTAAAAATAGCAAAAGTGGAGAAAGGGAATTTACAGATATTATTTTAGCTTCACACTTAATTACTACCATAAGTCGATAAATTCCAAATAGATTGCAGAGTTAAGAAGGAAAATCAGCAGAGAATGGACTACATTATTTATCCCCAAAGGTATTGATTTTAAAAGAAATAATTATAAAGACAACTCAGGTAAAGGAGAAAAATCTGCCATACAAGAACGACAAAAAGCAATAAAATAAAATGGAAAATGACTATAAAATATTTGTACAAACGGAATCAAAATTTATTACATCCTAAAGTAAGAATTTACATATGAGAATGTCACTTAGACAATAGATAAGCCCCCTCCCTTTAAATCCTGTATGAGAGGAAATTCAAGTATTAACCTAATGTAACTGAAGTGTTCAATTCAATAGTAATTAAATGAAATTTACCTAAAACAGTTCTTTATTATTTTAATTTTTAAATAATCAACCTGAAAAAATTTAAAATACCATTCTGTCAGTGTACATACCCATAAGGTAATAAAAAATTCATTTCTTTGATTGCCTCTAGGACTTTATTCTAAGGAAATGATCATAAGTAAGAAAACTGTCAATATATATAGGAAAATGTTTATTATAATTTTTTCCAATTGAAAAAATCCTGGCAGCAACGAAAATACCCAAGTAAATTATGACATCTTAATGTGAAATGTGTTATAATCATTAAAAAATTATGAACAGCATGTGGCAACACTGATTAACCTTAGCGAAAAAATGCTATGATAATTACGTAAAATACACATGTACTTACAGATAAAGACTGAAGGGTCATATGATATAAGGGGAATATGTGGATTGTTTCTCTTTTTAAATTTCCTTTAATAAATTGTGGATAATAGACACAAATATTTTTAAAAATTCTGTTGTACATAATAGAATAGGCAAGGGCACAGAAATCAATAAGCATAAATTCATCTCCATTTTTTTTAAAAAAGATCAAAACATATGTCTTAAGAAAATCAATTTAGCACAGTTAAGTAATGATTTGGTACTAACCTAGGAACACCCATATAGAAAGATATGGGTAAACTCACACTAAGTTCATGAAACAGCAAGTCCCCATTGTGCCTCTACCTATAGACTAGTTTAGGGCCATTTCTTTGTGTACTAGAGAGTCCGCTGAGTGCAATGGTTTAAACACAGCTCTGGAGCCAGTCTGGGTCTGGATCTTAGTTCTACCACTTACTTGCTACTTACTAATTCCTTAACCTTCTTTGGCTCCAAATCCATGAGATGGAGTATAAGTAGTATATCTCCTAGGGTTGCTGTAAGTCTTCAATGAATTAAGGTTTTTAAAACACAACAGCGCCTGGCATACAGGAAGTACTTAGTAACATGTTAGCTACTGGACACAAACGAAAAAACAAAAACTAAAGTTGCTCTTCTACCAGTCACTGATTTTCACCTAACCACGTTTTCTTTCCTTTAAAGTAGAATTCACTATCTGAATTTAGTGTTCTTGTATATGTTTGCTCACAATTCAACAGTTTAAGGGGAAAGCCAATGAAACAAGAATATCATAGTCCAAATACGGAACATACAAAAATGTGGTATTCGTTGAAGCTTTGATATTAGCCAAGTACTGACGAAGCATTGATGAAGATATCGTGATGTTAGACCAGAAAGGAAATATAATCTAATGTACCACTTGTCCTGATACTGAATAATATTAATATACTCTTTTTTTTTTTTTTTTTTAATATACTCTTAATAACGTAAAAAAAACCTACTGGTTTAGAGGCTATACACACGTAAACATCCATAATCATATATACACACAAATATATGTACAAACAGAATGTATATTCAATACCTATAATGTGCTGCAAGACAGAATGTACACCGAAGAGCCTTGAATGTGTTCAAGTAACAGAAAGTGAGACACTAGGAAGAAAAACAAAATGGAGAAAAGGGCAAGGACAGTAATAGGATTATCAAGAGAGACTGTTAAAAGTGTACGGCAAGGGCTTCCGTGGTGGCGCAATGGTTGAGAATCTGCCTGCTAATGCAGGGGACACGGGTTCGAGCCCTGGTCTGGGAAGATCCCACATGCCGTGGAGCAACTGGGCCCGTGAGCCACAACTACTGAGCCTGCGCATCTGGAGCCTGTGCTCCGCAACGGGAGAGGCCGCGACAGTGAGTGGCCCGTGCACCGCGATGAAGAGTGACCCCCACTCACTGCAACTAGAGAAAGCCCGTGAGCAGAAACGAAGACCCAACGCAGCCAAAAATAAAATAATAAAAAAGTGTACGGCAAAAAGTAGTAAAGTTTACATATATTATTTAAAATCATAATAGCAACTAATAGGAGTAATAATATAAATATCAAATTTTGGGAAGCAAGAAATCAAGACGAACTGAATTCTCATCTGTTATAAGTGGGAACCAATAGATAATTATCTGAAATTGAGGTCAGGAAACAGAGGCTTAAGTATAATTTCTAGACTCACAAAGGTAAACCTAGTAATAAGAACAGAAAAACTTAGTAGAACTTGCCCCTGGGGGTGGGATAGGGACAGCAGGGGAGGAACACAATTCCACTGCTTTCCCTAACTTTCTCTGTACTACAGCATTTGTTCATATGTGAATGCATTACTTTGACTTTTTGAAAAGTTGAGTTAAAAAAACGGAAATTGCAGTTTGCTTCTTTATTTATACTCTTCAATAAATTAGGAGTTTGGGGGCATCTTTTTAATTAATTTTTATTGGAGTATAGTTGATTTACAATGCTGCGTTAGTTTCTGCTATCAACAAATTGTTTCCATAAAACATCCTTTTCCTACCTATCCTGTGGCTGGTGTTCTCTTTATTCTATGCGCAGAGCCTTTTGTACTCGCTGCATCATGTGTGTTCTCACCTTAGCCGTCTTTGAATAGGGAAAGTTCTAGCCAGGCACATCGTTTACCCATAAACGGTTTGGGTGGATTCTATTCTTACAGCCCTTCTGTGAACGTCAGGATCTTCTTTTCCAACATTAACCTAGAGGGCGGGCAGTCGATATGCATGACCAAACAGCACTGTCCATCAATCATTTATCTGCTTTGGCTCCGCTGGTCTAAGGAGGGATCTCTTGTTCCTGCTCTCTGGTCAGTGGACCAAGCTGAGTGGAATTTACTGCTGAAGAGGTTAATCTAGGCCATGCTTCCCTCGTCAGAAAGAAGGCACGGAGCTCTTTGTTCCTCAGAAAGCCTGGCTCTCTTGGTTCTTCCCATTTGTGTTCCTTCCTGTTACTAACTTCACAGCTCGAGGTGAAATAAACTCTCACCACTTCGGTGCCTGTTTTGTTCTGCATTGTTCTAAGCTGCAGCTTCCACAGGGGTGTCCAAAAACGTTAATGTGGGGGCAGCTGGTGAAAAGGTACTGTGGCCAGAAAGTAGTGTCTATACAGTAGAAGGGTTTCTGTTTTCTGCTCCACGAAATTCCATAAGGAAGAATTTGCAGGCAAAGGGCATGGAAAGTATTATTTTACCTCCGTGCTTCTGTGCCACTGTCTGTCCATGCTTTGAGAATGGAAGTGTGTCCCAGGGTCTGGGAGAGCAGTGACCCTAATGGACCATGGCACACTTAAGATGGGGGAGGACAAACTTGCTTCCGTCTCAGCCATAAGTCCGTTATTTGTATTTATCTATTATGCAAAATTTCATCCTCGTTATCCAACCATTTTATTTGCTTTCTCTGATTAAAGAAAATGTCAGACAGTTGAAGGCATCCTGAGGCAGGTAAAACAGAAGCCTGTGATCTGTTCTAAGCAGAATGGTAACAGTACCATGCTTGCCTGCCAGAGGGAGGGACCTAACACTTGACCAAGGCTACAATTCTGAGCCTGGCCTTCAACTCCCCCCTCTACCACCCAGGCAAACTTTTAGCTCCAAAATTTTACAAACCTAGAAAAATTATGTTAGCAGACCGTAACAAGGAAAATTTAAATAAGTCATCAAATACAGGATTGGTAGGTAAATATTGTTCTTGTTTCCAAGGTGAAGTGATTGAACATGAAGGGGTTTGGGGATAATGTTGGCCCTTCCGGTTTTTTCTTCTTTTTTGGTTTATTAGTTGTCTTAATGACACAGCTGTACACCCTTAACATTTTAGTGTATGACATTTACTATATAACATGCTTCAACAATTACACCCCAACCTGAAGGTCCAGGTCAGATAGTAATTGGTCATTCTGCTGAGGCACGAATCAGCTGGATATTGATATAAGGCAGAGGACAAGAGCAGACTTCCAGGCAAGGGTGTGCACCTTGCCACTTCCCATCATGCACATCTTAACTGTGGCTGTTCTGTTTTTCTGCTTTTCCTCGTGTGTGCACATTCAGCTAAAATATATATATATATATATTCCCTAAGCATAGTTGTAAATAAAGAGACGCGAGAAAAAGTGACATTTTCAAAGCACAGTCATACTGAGTGAAGTCATCTAATCATCTCTGCATGGTATAACCACCTTTAAACAAGGAGGAATTCTGATAAAATCACTATCGATAAAACCATAAAAGTAAGTCACGTAATTAATAAATGTCATTTCCTGATGCTTTTCATTTCCCGAGTTTCCCCTTACCCGGTTTCTCAAGCTATACAGACTACTTCTTTCTGGTTTTAATTTATGTCAGAATATCATCTAATAGCTTTACATTTGATCTCAAAAAAGTTAATTTGATGCTGACTATTATTTTTCTAAAAGAGTTTAATTCTAGTTTTATTTGTATTTTATAATACATATATATACTTATATATATATGAAATACATATGTCAGGAGGAAACTTCAGTGTGCATTTTCCCCCTACTAAAAACCCCCCAAAATAAACATGTGAAAATATATTGTAACTAATGTAAATGAAGACTGCTGATTTTCAAATAAAGAACCCAGGGATAATTGCACTGCTGACTCTCTAGTTATTGGGTTTGGGAAATTTGAAATACCTTCACCTTGGGTATTGTATATCTGTAATTGTTGGAAAACTTAGATGCAAAATCACTGCCATGCAAGCTAATATTTTAAATAAATCTTATGTAAAATGTTATGAATCTATTAAATATTCATATGAATATATACCACTGTAATAATAGTTTTCCCATAAATAATTTGTTTCTAAATTAATTTGAAAGAATAGAATTGGTGAAGTTATCTTTACTTATTAAAGGATTAAAATGCTTCAGAAGTGAACGTTTTACCTATGTCTTCACAGGAAAAAACTTGACATGGAATTTCCAGCAAAGTACAATAAAAGTGTTTATGTCTCTCTATCCTATTTATATGACACCAATCAACTCATAATCCCATAAAGCATAATATGCCTGGTGTTAGACTTCCATCTTCTCTCAAATCTTCATTGACATTGCAGACCCAAGTGCAATAAGAGAGCTCCCTTGAATGTGCATTTCCATTGGTATATGAGGGCTGTGAGAGAGACTGTGAAATCTGAATCACAAATATCCCTGACGTAAGTCTCACTTTTCCAGATCAACCTCCATAACGAGACACCCCCTGGAAGCGTCCCCATGCCCACGGAAACACATCTTCCGGGCAAAGAACCAACTGACTCCACGTGCAATGGGACACAGAAAAGAGAAAAGTGACAGGAGAGAAGGATAGCTATCAAACCATTTCTCTAAGGTTGCAACTGCACAAAACTTTTAGTCACCCCACTGCAACTAATCTCCAATGTTGTAAAAGCAAGCGTCTTTGCTCATAAAATATTGTCATTGAAAACAGTGTAAAATTGTCTCAAATGTGACCTTAGCCAGTAACAGAAGTCATTCACAATAAATAAAAGTTCTATTATCATTTATAAAATAATTTAGAAAGAGAACAAAGCTAATGTGTTAGAATTGTCTAGTTCATCAAGATAGATCCATTTATGAAAGTAGTTTATTTTATTCTATAATTAGGCAAAGGCACTTAATTTTCTGATTATTTGATAGAAACAAAGTATGGTCTTTCCAGATTTCTTAACACAAATGTTGAAAAGAACAGTATCAACATTTTGTGTACATCAAAGTCACTCTCTTTTCCCCAACTCCCTTGTTTGTTTCTGCTGAATCTCACACAGGGTGACTGGCTTTGCTTTATAGTTTTAATTTTGTATCTAGGGTTCATGTCTGACTAGGTTTTATTGTATCTTGAGCAGGTAGATTGAGCACACAGGCCTGCAGAATACAGCTCCTTCTACTTCTTCCGGCACTGCTAACCTGGGCCACTTCATCTCCTAGCCTCTGTGTCCTGGACACTAGTACGGTCACCTCAAACTCTAAACCCACGTGAAGGCAGTGAGTGGTCAGGAATTTTATGCGCAAAAACGTGTCAACACGTTTCTTTGTCCTTTCCTTTTGGGGACGGGCAAGTTATTTTCCAGTACACTCTTTGAGAGTCTAAAATATCAAGGGTCATGGATAGATATTTGGAGTTCTCAGTCCCCCCTCCCCACCTTGCAAGGGTCCAAGGCCTTGTGTATTTTCCCTACATGGTTCTTCAAAATATGTTCCTTAGTTATGGAGCCGGGCACATGCCCCTCAAGGGCAGTCACAGTTCAGCACTTCTCACTTCTCCTTTTCAGCTCTCTTGTCTTTGGGGGTTTGGGAATTTCCTTTTTCTATCTTGAAACTCAGATATGTTATGAAACAATTTTGTTCCAATGTTTCCAGCATTGCTGTGGGTTTGCAGAAGGATGGTCTTAGGTTTCCTAATCCTCTTTATTTCAAGAAAGAGCAGTTCCTCCATTTGTTAAGTGAACGTAGGACCTTTTGCTTCCTTTGTCCAGAGAGAAGAGAGTCATGAGTCAGATCAAATAAGTGTCTTGCATGCTAAAAATAAACAAATAAAATAACTTCTAAGTAGCCAGGTAGGAAGAAGGGATTGCAATTTTGACTCCAAGAGGAAGCTAAAGATGAATGCTGAGCTCACCGAGTACCCTGGAAAGGACTGCACACGTGAAAGTACTTGGAACTTGGTCCTTTGGAGGCAGGAATCCTCTCAAGGGAGCATGAAACCAAGAGATTCACTCATCCTGGAACCTCCGTGCCTAGCTTTCCCCAGCACCATGCGCATTCAATCTCTGGGAACAGGTTTCCCCCCTAAGCAGTCCTTCCCTCCCCTTTGTGAATGGTGGGGCTATCACTGAGCCTCTTGGTCCTTTCAGCAATGACTTCGGTATTAGCGGCACTAAGCCAGGTCGTCTCCATTTCTACCTGGCCTCTGTGAAGTGACTGATAGAGGAGCCTTTGCTACGCTCTGCCTCCATGAAAGTGGTCGCGTGGAGGAGAGTTGGGAGTGTTTGTGGCACGAGAGCAAGTTATTTGACAAGGAGCCCTCTTCACTGTGCACAGCTACAGAAGGAATCCGCCCATCTCTCCAGACCATCTGCCACTGAGTCCAGAGCCTGCCGTTCAGAACTCTGGGCCGGCCCAGACTCTGCCACATCCCCTGGATTCCACATGCAAAACTTCCCAACCAAGGTCAACTTGATGACTGCAGCTGGCTGTGGGAGGAGCCCTGCAGGAGAGGGAAATGTGAAGAAGGTCCTCTTGATGTGACCGGCATGTGAATTACCACGGACACTGCCCTCTGAGGGCGATGCCACACGTTATTTACACTAGAAACCCTGTAAAGGAGATGCCTTGGTTACATAAGAGCGTGCTTAAATATCCATCACCAGAGACTTTACATGTATTAGCATCGACCCCCTATTATCCATATACACAGGTTTCACTCTGGACAAGCCCTAACCTGTGTTTAATCCCAGAGTGCTATATGCTGACACCATCTACTTCTAAATGCATTTATTCACTATAGTCTACAATAAAGAAACTTACTGTGATATTAACAGAAAACACACATAATTAGCACGGTAAATTAGCAGCACCCCCAGAGTTCTAAAATGCATTGCAAAGACAAGTATGGTTGGTGGTTGCATTGTCGTCTATTCTGTATATACTTTGAGATGAACAAATGAAATCAACCCTATACAACAGTCAATATTATCTGCCTATCCTCTAGGCAATCTCTTCTACATCCCTCCAGACAGAACCTCAGATTTTTATCGAAATGTCCACTCTTCCCCCACAGAGCCAAAGGCATGTGTGTAAAGTGACCATCAATCTTACTTCAATGTAGCTTCTTATTTTTCGGAGATTAATATTATGCCTCTTGCCAAGTGCTTGTTGAAGAATGGACATATGATGGAACTCTGGCCAGTATACTACGGAAAGTTGCCTTCTGTGGGATTCTAGGAATAGTTTCTTCCCTTCCAGGAGAAACATACAAGAGTAAATGTATTGTTTTACCTTTGGGTTTCCTGGTAAGTGTGAGATAAATCTCCTTGTTCCTTGAGTCAACTGGAATCAGAGTTTCTGTAACTTGTAGCCAAGAGCATGTTAACAGATAAACGAGGAGTTCAAACAATTCAGAATTCTTTGGGCTGCTAATCCAAACAAGATAGGCTACAGTGATATTTTATATCCACCATAAGATAAATAACAGTGTGATTAACATATCTTAAAATGTACATGCTGAACTTGAAAGAAAAATACATATTTTTTCAGGGATGATGATCTTAACTGCCACTGATATCTATACCATCAGGAATGGGAAACCAGACTCTTGAACTCAATGGAAATGTAGATTTGGCTGTTTTCATTTGTAATGAGGTAATTGAGTTCTAGCTCTCACATATGTACTTTCACAATATGAAAAAGGATTTAGACCTATCTGGAAGGCTGTGTAAATATACACTAACAGGCTCCACATGTATGCTTTCCTTAGAGCTGGTCTAGTTTAGACTTCCTTCAATTATTTTTCTTCCTGAGAATCCCTCCTTCAATTCCTCTTCCTACTAACTTATTATATTCAAATATAAGACTATGATACACAAATGGTTGAAACCCTGTCCCATGACAACATTTGGAACACTTGTGCCCAAATGACAATGGTATGCTCTGGACTTGAACCAAGGCTATCTGAGAGCATTCCTGAAATCACAGGGTGATTAAAACAAATAATGATCTACTGAGTCAGCCTTTCTTCTTCGGAACTTCTTCTCTTCTCATTTATTAATGATGTTTTTCTCCAACACCAAAGCACTACTGTATAACAAATTGCTCAGAAAGTAACATCTCAATATATGCCTTTATACAAAAGATCAGAAGAAATGCATTATTTGGTCCTCCTGAACACACTGCAGAAAAATCCCTAAATAAACGCTGCAGTTTATGAGTGTAACCCTTTCCAGCCATGACAGGAAGTTCACTCTATTGTCTTTTAAGCCCTCAATCTCTTCTCCACTTATAGTTCTGGCAGTCAGTAATGAAGGAGGAAGGTCAGCTCTACAGTAACTCTGCTCTTGCTGATCTCTAACATTTTCAGGAATGACAGATTCACTTCCCATTTGCTGTACCTGTGGAGACTATTCTGAAAGAAGCTGACAATTTATGCAGCTCCACAAACAATACAGCATAACTTTAAGAGACAAATGACAACTGTCTAGCGGTTCACGATGCTGGATGATTAATGCCACCCTTTTTGCAAACAAGGGACTGATTCATCCTTTTCCATCTTCCTAAGGGCTCCTGGGCACAGGCAAGGTGAAAATTTCATCTGTTCTGTCTTATAAGTAAGTGTGCTTATAATGATGGTATTGAATGTACCTTCAGACCTGTCTACTGGGCATTAACCTTGAGCTCTACTGTGTGACCAAATACAAATGCCAAGGAACAGTGCTATGAGCAATGAACAGAATGCACTTCAGAGGAGCTGTAGCACAGGCTGCTGAGACGACTTGGCAAAACTTTCATTTATATCTCTTCCAGCCACTCAATAATTACTCTAAGTTAACTTAAATACAAATCAATAAATAGCCATATGTAATTTTTACTGCTATACCTGAACTTTCCTAATTCATATAAGAAAATACATTGTCCCAACTAAAGGAGAAAACATGACAGAGCACATGAAAACCACACAGTTGACTTTAATATTTAAGATATTTTTTCTCTGACCACTTTATTTTTGTTATCCTTGTATACATTACATCAAAATGCTGAATTTTGCTGAAAGAAGGAATTTAGTGAATAATGAAACAATATACTTTAATCAGAGAAGTACATCAGGTATTTTTGCTTTAAGTACTTGAAAATCAAATAGTCCATAATTTTTTTTAAGTGTGACTTGTCTTATTAGGGCAGTATTCCTTCAGGAAGTATAATTAGTAAATTATTATATAGATTACAGTCTAGACTCTCTATTTGGATGTGAGTACCAAGCCTGCCAATTCCTGGCAGGATTCAGCTGGAAAAATTATTTAACTGTGACCTTTCCCTTCCTTGTTTACTAAATAAAGATGATAATAATATCGAATAAGATAAAGTATTTTTGAAGATTTAGAAGTTAAAAAAATCACTTATAACAATGCTTGGAACATAATAGGACCCAATAAATAAAAACTATTAATTAGTACTATTACCCTTCAAAACTGTAGTAACTCAGAGGATTTAGAATATGAGGATTTTAAGGGAATACATCAAGAGATGAAATTTTGCCTTTAAAAAACAGGAAAAGGTTATTAAGATTACTTTTTGGAGGAAGAAAATTAAATTATACAAAGGAAACAAATTTCTTTGTGGATACCCAACTCCATGTCATACCAGTTAAAATGCTTACCATTAAGTAAAATATTAAAACAAACAAACAAAAACCCCTCAAATACAGAAAGACCTGGCTCTAAGTGAGCTCTGGCAATCATTCATTTAACACTATTGTTGCACACCTACTATTTGTCATATCAAGATAAGGATATAGTCCCTGCCCTCCTGCAGGATCTATTCTAGTGGAGAAAACAGACAATAAACAAACAATTACAGAATGTGGCCTAAAATGAAGAAATTAAGCACCGTACTGGGAGAGAATGTCACATAGTCAATGAAAGGGCGGTTACTCTAAGGATTATCAGAGACATCCTGTACAAAAACTCAGAGTTTAAGAATGAAAATTAGCTAGTCTTATACAAGCAGTAGAGAGTCAAAGATTCATATTTTCCGTTTGCCAGACAGCATAGATACTAAGGATTCAGTGGTAACCTTACAGACAAAAGTCCTGCCGCTTCGAGCTTATAATTTATCCTATGCAACAGGAAAACACTGAGGGATATTAGCAAACATAATAAGGTAAATGCTTTTAAAGTTGGGTGATACCTTTGGTTGTTGACTAGATAGTGGGGTGTAGTCAGGGAAGACCAGCAGTAGAGGAACGAATGAGGAGGCCACGGCCATAGGTCATGTAGGATGACGGGGGCTTAGGCTCCGACAGTGCAGCACCATGAGAACATACGAGAGATTTCAAATAAGCACTGAACACGGGTCAAGAAACACGATGATGGGCTTGTTATGGGGGTGGAAAGGAAGAAGCAGATACCCAGATTTATGATACCCAGATTTGTGATTAGAGAAACTACCCAGATCACGAAGTCACTTAACTGGGGAAGAGATGTGAATCAAAACAGGTTGAGTTAAAAATGTCTATGAGACATCCAAGTGGAACCGGCAAGATGGTAAGTATAAAAATCTTAGACTCAGTGTAGAATTTATTTGTTTGTCTGTTTGTCTGTTTGTTGAGAAGTACCTAAAACCATTGGAATGGCTGAGATTACCTAGAGAGAAAAACAGAGAGAAATGGCAAATGGATTATAACGAGACTAAATTTCGTGATCGTTAGGATCTAAGTGGGCTCTTCTCTCATCTGGAACATAACATTGACTGAATTCTCCTATTGGAAACACAAAATCTTCAATAGAGGAGAGGGAAGATGGCGGAAGAGTAAGACACGGAGATCACCTTCCTCCCCACAGATACACCAGAAATACATCTACACGTGGAACAACACCTACAGAACACCTACTGAACACTGGCAGAAGACCCCAGACCTCCCAAAAGGCAAGAAAGTCCCCACGTACCTGGGTAGGACAAAAGAAAAAAGAATAAACACAGACAAAAGGATAGGGACGGACCTGCACCAGTGGGAGGGAGCCGTGAAGGAGGAAAGGTGTCCACACACTAGAAGCCCCTTTGCGGGTGGAGACTGCGGGTGGCGGAGGAGGGAGATTCGGGGTCGCGGAGGACAGCGCAGCCACAGGGGTGCGGGTGGCAAAGCGGGGAGATTCCCGCACAGAGGATTGGTGCCGACCGCCACTCACCAGCCCGAGAGGCTTGTCTGCTCCCCCCGCCGGGGCGGGCGGGGCTGGGAGCTGAGGCTCGGGCTTCGGTCGGAGCGCAGGGAGAGGACTGGGGTTGGCGGCGCGAACACAGCCTGCAGGGGGTTAGTGCGCCACGGCTGGCCGGGAGGGAGTCCGGGAAAAAGTCTGGAGCTGCCGAAGAGGCAAGAGAACATTGTTCCAGGTGCACGAGGACAGGGTGTTCAGATCACCGCCTAAACGAGCTCCAGAGATGGGCGCAAGCTGCGGCTAACAGCACGGACCCCAGAGACGGGCATGAGACGCTAACGCTGCCGCTGCCGCCCCCAAGAAGCCTGTGTGCGAGCACAGGTCACTCTCCACACCCCCTTCCGGGGAGCCTGTGCAGCCCGCCACTGCCAGGGTCCCGGGATCCAGGGACAACTCCCCCGGGAGAACGCACGGCGCGCCTCAGGCTGGTGCAACGTCACGCTGGCCTCTGCCGCCGCAGGCCCGCCCCGCACTCCGTGCCCCTCCCTCCCCCCGGCCTGAGTGAGCCAGAGCCCCCGAATCAGCGGCTCCTTTAACCCCGTCCTGTCTGAGCAAAAACCAGACGCCCTCCAGCGACCTACACGCAGAGGCGGGGCCGAATCCAAAGCTGAGCCCCCGGAGCTGTGAGAACAAAGAAGAGAAAGGGAAATCTCTCCCAGCAGCCTCAGGAGCAGCGGATTAAAGCTCCACCATCAACTTGATGTACCTGCATCTGTGGAATACATGAATAGACAATGAATCGACCCAAAATTGAGGTGTACTTTGAGAGCAAGATTTATTATTTTTTCCCCTTTTCCTCCTTTTGTGAGTGTGTATGCTTCTGTGTGAGATTCTGTTGTATAGCTTTGCTTCCACCATTTGTCCTAGGGTTCTATCCATCCGTTTTTTTTTTTTCTTTAAAAATATTTTTTAATAATTATTTTTTATTTTTATAACTTTATTTTATTTTATCTTACTTTATTTTATTTTATCCTCTTCCTTTCCTTCCTCTTTTCTTTCTACTTTTTCTCCCTTTTATTCTGACCCGTGTGCATGACAGGCTCTTGGTGCTGCAGCCAGGAGTCAGTGCTGTACCTCTGAGGTGGGGGAGCCAACTTCAAGACACTGGTCCACTAGAGACCTCCCAGCTCCATGTAATATCAAACGGCAAAAATCTCCCAGAGATCTCCATCTCAACACCAAAACCCAGCTTCACTCAACGACCAGCAAGGTACAGTGCTGGACACCCTATGACAATTAGCAAGACAGGAACACAACCCCACCCATTAGCAGAGAGGCTGCCTAAAATCATAATAAGTCCACAGACACCCCAAAACACACCACCAGACGTGGACCTGCCCACCAGAAAGACAAGATCCAGCCTCATCCACCAGAACACAGGCACTAGTGCCCTCCACCAGGAAGCCTACACAACCTACTGAACCAACTTTAGCCAATGGGGACAGACACCAAAAACAACGGGAACTACGAACCTGCAACCTGCAAAAAGGAGACCCCAAACACAATAAGATAAGCAAAATGAGAAGACAGAAAAACACACAGCAGATGAAGGAGCAAGATAAAATCCCACCAGACCTAACAAATGAAGAGGAAATAGGCAGTCTACCTGAAAAAGAATTCAGAATAATGATAGTAAAGATGATCCAAAATCTTGGAAATAGAATAGACAAAATGCAAGAAACATTTAACAAGGACCTAGAATAACTAAAGATGAAACAAACAACGATGAACAACACAATAAATGAAATTAAAAATACTCTAGATGGGATCAATAGCAGAATAACTGAGGCAGAAGAAGGGATAAGTGATCTGGAAGATAAAATAGTGGAAATAACTACTGCAGAGCAGAATAAAGAAAGAAGAATGAAAAGAACTGAGTACAGTCTCAGATACCTCTGGGACAACATTAAATGAACCAACATTCGAATTATAGGGGTTCCAGAAGAAGAAGAGAAAAAGAAAGGGACTGAGAAAATATTTGAAGAGATTATAGTTGAAACTTCCCTAATATGGGAAAGGAAATAGTTAATCAAGTCCAGGAAGCACAGAGTTCCATACAGGATAAATCCAAGGAGAAACACACCAAGACACATATTAATCAAACTGTCAAAAATTAAATACAAAGAAAACATATTAAAAGCAGCAAGGGAAAAACAACAAATAACACACAAGGGAATCCCCATAAGGTTAACAGCTGATCTTTCAGCAGAAACTCTGCAAGCCAGAAGGGACTGGCAGGACATACTTAAAGTGATGAAGGAGAAAAGCCTACCAAGATTACTCTACCCAGCAAAGATCTCATTCAGATTTGATGGAGAAATTAAAACCTTTACAGACAAGCAAAAGCTGAGAGAGTTCAGCACCACCAAACCAGCTTTACAACAAATGCTAAAGGAACTTCTCTAGGCAAGAAACACAAGAGAAGGAAAAGACCTACAAAAACAAACCCAAAACAATTAAGAAAATGGGAATAGGAACATACATATCAATGATTACCTTAAATGTAAATGGATTAAATTCTCCCACCAAAAGACACAGACTGGCTGAATGGATACAAAAACAAGACCCATATATATGCTGTCTACAAGAGACCCACTTCAGACCTAGAGACACATACAGACTGAAAGTAAGGGGATGGAAGAAGATATTCCATGCAAATGGAAGCCAAAAGAAAGCTGGAGTAGCAATTCTCCTATCAGACAAAATAGACTTTAAAATAAAGACTATTAGAAGAGACAAAGAAGGACACTACATGATGATCAAGGGATTGATCCAAGAAGAAGATATAACAATTGTAAATATTTATGCACCCAACATAGGAGCACCTCAATACATAAGGCAAATACTAACAGCCATAAAAGGGGAAATCTACAGTAACACATTCATAGTAGGGGACTTGAACACCCCACTTTCACCAATGGACAGATCATCCAAAATGAAAATAAATAAGGAAACACAAGCTTTAAATGACACATTAAACAAGATGGACTTAATTGATATTTATAGGACACTCCATCCAAAAACAACAGAATACACATTTTTCTCAAGTGCTCATCGAACATTCTCCAGGATAGATCATATCTTGGGTCACAAATCAAGCCTTGGTAAATTTAAGAACATTGAAATCGTATCAAGTATCTTTTCTGACCACAACGCTATGAGACTAGATATCAATTACAGGAAAAGATCTGTAAAAAATACAAACACATGGAGGCTAAACAATACACTACTTAATAATGAAGCAATCACTGAAGAAATCAAAGAGGAAATCAAAAAATACCTAGAAACAAATGACAATGGAGACATGACGACCCAAAACCTATGGGAGGCAGCAAAAGCAGTTCTAAGAGGGAAGTTTATAGGAATACAGTCCTACCTTAAGAAACAGGAAACATCTCGAAAAACAACCTAACCTTGCACCTAAAGCAATTAGAAAAGGAAGAATAAAAAACTCCCAAAGTTAGCAGAAGGAGAGAGATCATAAAAATCAGATCAGAAATAAATGAAAAAGAAAGGAAGGAAACAATAGCAAAGATCAATAAAACTAAAAGCTGGTTCTTTGAGAAGATAAATAAAATTGATAAACCATTAGCCAGACCCATCAAGAAAAAAAGGGCAAAGACTCAAATCAACAGAATTAGAAATGAAAAAGGAGAAGTAACAACTGACACAGAAGAAATACAAAAGATCATGAGAGATTACTACAAGCAACTCTATGCCAATAAAATGGACAACCTGTAAGAAATGGACAAATTCTCAGAAATGCAAAACCTGCCAGGACTGAATCAGGAAGAAATAGAAAATACGAACAGACCAATCACAAGCACTGAAATTGAAACTGTGATTAAAAATCTTCCAACAAACAAAAGCCCAGGACCAGATGCCTTCACAGGCGAATTCTATCAAACATTTAGAGAAGAGTTAACACCTATCCTTCTCAAACTCTTCCAAAATACAGCAGAGGGAGGAACACTCCCAAACCCATTCTACGAGGCCACAATCGCCCTGAAACCAATCCAGACAAAGATGCCACACAAAAAAGAAAACTACAGGCCAATACCACTGATGAACATAGATGCAAAAATCCTGAACAAAATACGAGCAAACAGAATCCAATAGCACATTAAAAGAATCATACACCATGATCAAGTGCGGTTTATTCCAGGTATGCAAGGATTCTTCATATACGCAAATCAATCAACGTGATACACCATATTAACAAACTGAAGGAGAAAAACCATATGATCATCTCAATAGATGCAGAGAAAGCTTTTGACAAAATTCAACACCCATTTATGATAAAAATCCTGCAGAAAGTAGGCACAGAGGGAACTTTCCTCAACATAATAAAGGCCATATATGACAAACCCACAGCCAACATCGTCCTCGATGGTGAAAAACTGAAAGCACTTCCACTAAGATCAGGAACAAGACAAGGTTGCCCACTCTCACCACTCTTATTCAACATGGTTTTAGAAGTTTTAGCCACAGCAATCAGAGAAGAAAAGGAAATAAGAGGAATGCAAATCGGAAAAGTAGAAGTAAAGCTGTCACTGTTTGCAGATGACATGATACTATACATAGAGAATCCTAAAGATGCTACCAGAAAACTACTAGAGCTAATCACTGAATTTGGTAAAGTAGCAGGATACAAAATTAATGCAAAGAAATCTCTGGCATTCCTATACACTAATGAAGAAAAATCTGAAAGTGAAATCAAGAAAACACTCCCATTTACCACTGCAACAAAAAGAATAAAATATCTTGGAATAAACCTACCTAAGGAGACAAAAGACCTGTATGCAGAAAATTATAAGACACTGATGAAAGAAATTAAAGATGATGCAAACAGATGGAGAGATATACCATGTTCTTGGATTGGAAGAATCAATATTGTGAAAATGACTATACTACCCAAAGCAATCTACAGATTCAATGCAATCCCTGTCAAATTACCAATGGCATTTTTTACGGAACTAGAACAAAAAGTCTTAAAATTTGTATGGAGACACAAAAGACCCCAAATAGCCAAAGCAGTCTTGAGGGAAAAAAACGGAGCGGGAGGAATCAGACTCCCTGACTTCAGACTATACTACAAAGCTACAGTAATGAAGACAACATGGTACTGGCACAAAAACAGAAACATAGATCAATGAAACAAGATAGAAAGCCCAGAGATAAACCCATGCACCTGTGGTCAACTAATCTATGACAAAGGAGGCAAGGATATACAATGGAGAATAGACAGTCTCTTCAATCAGTGGTGCTGGGAAAACTGGACAGGTACATGTGAAAGAATGAGATTAGAACACTCCCTAACACCATACACAAAAATAAGCTCAAAATGGATTAAAGACCCAAATGTAAGGCCAGAAACTATCAAACTCTTAGAGGAAAACACAGGCAGAACACTCTATGACATAAATCACAGCAAGATCCTTTTTGACCCACCTCCTAGAGAAATCGAAATAAAAACAAAAATAAACAAATGGGACCTAGTGAAACTTCAAAGCTCTTGCACCGCAAAGGAAACCATAAACAAGACCAAAAGACAATCCTCAGAATGGGAGAAAATATTTGCAAATGAAGCAACTGACAAAGGATTAATCTCCAAAATTTATAAGCAGTTCATGCAGCTCAATAACAAAAAAACAAACAACCCAATCCAAAATTGGGCAGAAGAGCTAAATAAATAGACATTTCTCCAAAGAAGATATACAGATTGCCAACAAACACATGAAAGAATGCTCAACATCACTAATCATTAGAGAAATGCAAATTACAACTACAATGAGATATTATCTCACACCAGTCAGAATGGCCATCAACAAAAAACCTAGAAACAATAAATGCTGGAGAGGGTGTGGAGAAAAGGGAACACTCTTGCACTGCTGGTGGGAATGTGAATTGGTACAGCCACTATGGAGAACAGTATGGAGGTTCCTTAAAAAACTACAAATAGAACTACCATATGACCCAGCAATCCCACTACTGGGCATATACCCTGAGAAAACCATAATTCAAAAAGAGTCATGTACCAAAATGTTCATTGCAGCTCTAGTTACAATAGCCCGGAGATGGAGACAACCTAAGTGTCCATCAACAGATGAATGGATAAA
This sequence comes from Globicephala melas, assembly GCF_963455315.2. Taxonomy (NCBI): domain Eukaryota; kingdom Metazoa; phylum Chordata; class Mammalia; order Artiodactyla; family Delphinidae; genus Globicephala; species Globicephala melas. Next base: position 1,979,768 of record NC_083334.1, read on the forward strand.
GAAGATGTGGCACATATATACAATGGAATATTACTCAGCCATAAAAAGAAACGAAATCGAGTTATTTGTAGTGAGGTGGATGGACCTAGAGTCCGTCATATAGAGTGAAGTAAGTCAGAAAGAGAAAGACAAATACCGTATGCTAACACATATATATGGAATCTAAAAAAAAAAAAAAAATGTCATGAAGAACCTAGGGGCAAGACGGGAATAAAGACACAGACCTACTAGAGAATGGACTTCAGGATATGGGGAGGGGGAAGGGTAAACTGTGACAAAGTGAGAGAGTGGCATGGACATATATACACTACCAAGCGTAAAATAGATAGCTAGTGGGAAGCAGCCGCATAGCACAGGGAGATCAGCTCGGTGCTTTGTGACCACCTAGAGGGGTGGGATAGGGAAGGTGGGAGGGAGGGAGACGCAAGGGGGAGGAGATACAGGAACATATGTATATGTATAACTGATTCACTTTGTTATATAGCAGAAACTAACACACCATTGTAAAGCAATTATACTCCAATGAAGATGTTAAAAAAAAAAATCTTCAATAGGGCATCACTAATATAAAAGTCTCTTTTGTTGATGATCATTATGCAACAATAAGTTTTGTATTGCTTTCTTTCCAGAAATGTAAAGGAAAACACTGAGTAATATGTTGGTTGTTTAGAACTTTATTAGAGCTGTAGTATAAAAATTCCAAAAGTGTGTCAGTACTGTCAAACGCGAATCTAGTTCAGCAATGAATATTAAGGAAAAAAAAAAAGACAGTTAATTTTCCATTTTTGATCACTGGTATATGGCATATATGATGATAATGTAATATCAGTATTTCTTAATACCTATTTTTTATTTTATACAAGTCTATATTGTACATACACATACCTTTTTGATTACAAAAAGAGAGATTAAAATGGCAAGTATAAATTTCATGATAAAATGGCTCTGTGGCATTCAAGATATATTGAAGAAAATGTCCCAGAGGTTTCTGAAATATTGCATGGTATAAAATTGCTTGACATACTTATTTTGGAAACATTAGCATAATGGAATACAATCAACAGAATCTAATAATTAAAGCAAATCCATGTAATTCCCATAAGTAAACATGTGCTATACATGTTATACAAATTACTATCCTGTAAAATGCTTAATTGCATTCTATGTAAGGCAATTCATCAGAAAACAAGACTATCTCACTCTTGAGAGCATTTCAGAGTTTATCTAACGGCAATAGCAATAAAGGACCAAATCTCCAAATACATGCAAGACCAAAGACTGGCACAACAAATATGTAATGTATAGTGACCTTCCACTCATATACAGTCAAATAGTTTCTAAGAAGAAGGTTTAAGTGATAGCAAGAAAGAGGTTTCAAACTGAGGATTCCAGTAAAAAATACTAATAAGTAATATGAGAATTACCTCTGGCTTGGGACTTCCCTGATGGCGCAGCAGTTAAGACTCCACACTCCCAATGCAGGGGGCCCGGGTTCGATCCCTGGTTCAGGGAACTAGATCCCCCACACATGCCACAACTAAGAGTTCGCACACCACAACTAAGGAGCCCGTGTGCCGCAATTAAGACCCGGCCCAACCAAATAAGTAAATAAATAAAAAAGAAAAGAAAATTACCACTGGCTCGCATTTTTAATGTCTTTAATGTGTGTTTATGTAAATACTTGTTAAATAAACTAAAATGACTTAATGATTTTTTCATTTCTACAATAAATTGCCAAGTTAATCAATGAATGAATATATATCGTGCTTGGTACCAAATAATTCAACGTGCTACATGCACCTACTTCACGTCATTAGCCTGTCGGACTTCATCCAATCCTGTCCCTACAAATTACACTTGCAGAAACAAATGGAGGAACAGAGCATCACCAAAAGAAACTATCCCTTCCTCCTTTTTTTCCACCTCTATCCAAGAAACACCTTTAAATAAAATTATGATGTCCGGACTAGACTGATTCCAAACCGAGATGATTAAAGTTTTATCTCGTGAATAGACTCAATAGGGGATTATATTTCTCTCCTGACTCCATTAATGTCTATTTTATCAGTACCTTATAAGTTAATAAGATATTTGGTGAATAGCAATCTCTCCATAGGTTTATTCTTCTAAGCACAGGAAAACTTAAGTTAATCACTGCTTCAAAATATTATACAATAAAACTAATTTAATTACACTTAGCAATGGCCACTAGACTCATTAAAATGTTAATGGAGCTTATAATTATTAAATTGCTTAATGATTGCTAATAAGAATAAATGACAAAATAAAATTTAAGTACAAAACAAAAATGCCCTCAGGTAATTTTTCTCAGCTTCAATCCCATTTGACATTGTACGTTAATATTCTAAGAAACATGGCAGATTTGAGACTTGTGATAACTGACACAGCATTGAACAGTATTCCAAATAAATGTCTTTATGTCTAGCAAAGGCAATCAACTGCTTCATATAAGATTCCACAAATTATTTCCATACACTAATTAATTATTGATTAGAAACAGAAATATTATTAACAGAAATGGCATTCTGATATTTTGGTAACTGTACTTTGCTCAGCAAAGTGTATTATATTTACACATAGGTATATTTTTATAGCAATTAAATGAGTCTCAATATGTTTGAAATTCCATATCCAATTATTTTTATCTTTTAGGTTTATGCTTTGCTGCAATAAAGTTCTAAGATAAATAATATTTGCTTTGAGGTATTTAGATAAATTAAAATTAATTTTATTTTTAGACAATTAGATGTATCTAGGGCTATTATAAAACTGGGCTCAGCAGTCACTCGTTTAAACTGTAATTAAATAATGGGAAATTATTATACACACACACACACAATGTGTGTGTGTGTGTGTATATATATATATATATATATATATACACACACACACACACACACACACACGCACATATATATAAGATTGGCCAAAAAGTTCATTCGGGTTTTTTCCATAAGATGTTATGGAAAAACCCAAACGAACTTTTTGGCCACCCCAATATATTCTTTACAAAGGTTATTGGCTATTTAATGTTCACTTGTATATCAGTTCCATTGATGAATTAAGAAACATGAACAGGGCTTCCCTGGTGGCGCAGTGGTTGGGAGTCTGCCTGCCGATGCGGGGGACACGGGTTCGTGCCCCGGTCTGGGAGGATCCCACATGCCGCGGAGCGGCTGGGCCCGTGAGCCATGGCCGCTGAGTCTGTGCGTCCGGAGCCTGTGCTCTGCAATGGGAGAGGCCACAACGGTGAGAGGCCCACGTACCGCAAAAAAAAAAAAAAAAAAAAAAGAAACATGAACAAAACCAGGTCTTGCCATTCCTCTGAAAGACCCATAAAATGACACTGCGCTTTGCATCACAGTTTGAAGAATAACAATGAAAAATCTTCTGTCTCCCAAAACTTTGTGATGGTCTTGGAAACTTATAAGATAGAGTTGGTCTTCTTTTCTCAACTTAATAAGCCTTAGAAACTTAGAAGCATTCATTTATTTCTATTTATTTTTTATACTACAGTTGTAAACCTGAAATGGTCAAGGACTGTTCTAGCAACGCAACCCTGTTAGTATCAGGGTTCTGTCTAACAGCTAAAGGCTCTTAACTCCCAGAGTTTAAGTATTTCTTTTACACTGAGCAGCTGTGCCAGACAGAAGTATTAAGAAACCACGTAGTGCGCTTCCCTGGTGGCGCTGTGGTTGAGAGTCCGCCTGCCGATGCAGGGGACACGGGTTCGTGCCCCGGTCCGGGAAGATCCCACGTGCCGCGGAGCGGCTGGGCCCGTGAGCCATGGCCGCTGAGCCTGCGCGTCCGGAGCCTGTGCTCCGCAACGGGAGAGGCCGCAACAGTGAGAGGCCCGTGTACCAAAAAAAAAAAGAAACCACGTAATGATCAGGACCCAGAACACAGTCGCCGTTCCTCCCGTTCGGCGCCCATATGGATTGCACTCTGCTGTTTGTTCTGCCTCAGCCCACTTCCCCTTTCTCTTGCTCAGTATTTTCCAGCCACCTTCTTTTCCTTCTGTAAACAGCTCAGACTTGCTGTGAAATCTCAGGGCTGTTGGCCTTGTTGCTCTTTCTACTTCTAATAATGCTTTTCCCACAGATTTTCCTCTGATCTCCTCATCCTTCAGTCTCAGACTGTCCTGCATGAGGTGGTCAACTACCCCCACATCCCAGCCCATCTTGTACATGGCCCCGTTATAATTTATTCATACCACTTACCCCTAGCTTAAATTGCTTTATACATTTGCGTACAAGTTTAATATGTTTCCTTCCATTAGGACGTTAGATCCTTCAAGGCAGAGATGTTGCCTCTGTTGTTTGCCGTGGCAGCCCCTAAATCCAAGGATGCTTAGCACATGGTGGACAATAAATATTTGTGGCTGCCCTTTGTTGAAAACGCAGCTGAGAGTGAGGAAGCTTCGCACACAATTTATTCACTTCATAATCCTGTGCTGTTGTAGCTGCCTTTTAAAAAGCTAATTGTAGGGCTTTCTATGCAAGGTCATTGCTTTTATCCACTCTAAAACTTGTGTCGTTAGCTTTAACTCATTTGTCCAGACCTGATGAGGTTTTTATTGATTCTAATTGTCAAAGTTTTCTCCTCTGTAAAATATGTTTAATATCGACCACATAAAATTGTTGCGAAGTACTTAAAAATTATATTTGATACTTAAAACCATACTTAAAGGCACTTACAAAGTAAATGGTGCCAAGTGCATATTAAGTAACTTCTGAATGGTAGGCATTATAACTATTATGAATAAAGACAATAGCTGTAGTTTTCAGCCATCTCTCCATTTATAGTTATGGCAGATGAAGTACAAGCATATTATCACTTAATGCAAACAAAATATGTGTTTAAGTCACTATTTCATAAGCACCCATATACTTTCACAAAACTGAGAGGAAAAAGTCCCTGCTAGTGAATACGGAGCTAGGATTCGTAATATAAACCGATCCGCTGCCACAACAGGCAGAGAGGCAATGGAGATGCAAGTTCCAAATGTTTCCCATTACCGGGCCTCATGTTTGCCCTACAAGGAGCATCTCTGCCAATATGGGTAGTTAAATCTCCATGGACCATTAAGTGCTGGTCTCCTGTCTGACACAGACAGCAAGGATACTATTTGTAATCATTCACATCATGAATTCTACACATAGCTCCTATGCACAGGAATTCTGTGTTCAACAGCTCATTTCATTGGGTCACTGATCAACCACTGTGTCAGTTTTAGATATAACCCTGTTTGAATGTACAGCCAAAGAGTAATGAGAGGTGAACTCCAGTACTGGCCACCTGTCATTCCCCTAGGCTATCAGATGACATCTAACATACAGTTGTTACTAGCTTAATAAAAGATATCTACTCGAAAACGAAAGTCAACATAAAAGATAGAAATCACGTTTTACATACGATTTCTTAAAACGCAACAGACACGTTTAAACTTAGCTAATAGAAATCATAGCAATAAAGATAATGTGTTATTTTGTCCCCTTTCTGAGGAGCTGAAGCTCTAATTATGAGATATTTGGGCCCCGAATCTATGATTACTTTAGGATAGATTTCAACTTCTTAACATAATATTATGGTTTAAGAGAAGTGCATCCCTATGGGGTAGAGATGGGATGAGGAAACAAAGTCGTCTCTATGGCAATGAGCACATGGGAAGCCCACAGATACCCACGAAATGATCAACTCTGACAAGATGCATTAAATATAAGAGCTCAGTACATGTATCGATGGATCAATTAAAGCACCTACTGTGTTCTCGTCACATGCATCAACAACCATACCTGTTCCAGTAAAAGACATCTGAATGCCGGTTGACTCTCAGCATTCATGTCACACCAGTGAGGCGTGGGGACGGGTGCAACTGGTGCCCCATTGGTGTCTAAGGTGTTTTTCCAGTTGGTTGATTTTCATGGTTAACTTTACTAAGATAAACTACTTTCTCAGTAGCCTCTGTACTCTCTTAAGCCATAAGCAAAAAGGGCAAATGCATGATAGATCTAAAGGACATATGAGGTTCATATTGGTGTTTTGTGTTGTCAAATGCCGGTAAAATGCTTAAAGCAATAAAAGACATCCAAGGCCATATCCGTCTTACCTTGGTGCTGGTGTTAGGGTTTCGTTCTAATTTAAAGAGGGGGGAAAAATAACCCAGAACTCTTGGGGGTAAGATGTGTTTGCCTTACCTGACTGTATTTCAAAAATATATAATGAAAGAATCATAGGTAATTTTCAGAGTCAGAAATTGAAATCTGACATACAGGAGGGAAGGGAAGTTGTATTTCAGAAAAGAGAAATGCATAAAGAGACAGTCCAAGAGACTAAACTTAAAGCTTCGTCTATAAGGACTAATTATTAAAATGAATAAACCGTCATTATAATTTTTAAATGTGTGTGTAATGTGAGATGAAAAAAGAGTCACTAAAGAACCAGTAAGTACCCTGAAGAGTGAGCTACCTGTCAGGTGTACACATATAACTACTAAAATCCACCACCTTGCCCAGTCTGTATAATACAAGAAATGTTTGTCATCGACATTTAAATGCAAACCAATCTAACAACCAAAGACACATGCTCCTAGAAGGGAAAAAATGTTGTGAATAATCTGAATAGGATCTTGACTTGGAAACCACTTTCACTGTGTGAATCAGAAAAACGACTTTAATATGTATCCAGCTGTGCCCTGGCTGCAGCATCCCAAAGTGGGAAAGAAGCACCCCCTTTTCCTCTGTATTCCTACAGTGTCAGAGTACAGCGATGAAGCCACAGTCCTCCCCAGTTGCTTACAGCAGGGAAGCACCAGTGTTCTTACTTAGAAGGTGTTTTGCAGCCGCCTTGGGAGCAGCTGCAACCACTCTGGAAATGCCAACTATCAGAGAAACAGTGAACATGTACATCCAGTTCAGATCTGTTTACACTAGCCACAAGCAGAAAAGCTTTGCTAATAGAGCCAATCTGCCTCTGCACTACTGCAGGAAACCCGAAGGAGAGGAGAGGACCTTTTAATGAGACACTGTGGTGCTTCCCCTACTCAAGGCCAGATGAGGCAGATTGCTCTGATTCCCCAAATCCCTGTTCCCCCCCCACTGCTGACTACACATTCTGCCTGTGATGGGCTGACAGAAGGAAAGGACTGGTTAAAAAGCCATGACAATTGCTAGCAATGAGAAATGCCTCGTCTTCCTAAACCCAAACGTAGGGTAGAAAATAACCAACCCTTCCAGTTTTCTTTTTCTCCAGAGGAAGGAGCAGAAAAGTTGAGCGGGTTCTTTTGTATTAGAGCAACATATAAATAGAAGAGCTGTACCAGATCTCCCGATGCCTGCCTGATACTCGACGCCTGTCTGCAGCGAGACTCAATCCACCATGGACCTCAGGTAATTATGACTGAGCGTAAAAGGGTGGAAAGGGACAGATCCCAAGGTATTCATCACTCCTTTTGCAGATGATTCAGGAACCAGAAGTCAATCATTTAGATTAAAAAATCCCAGAAAGGACTGGTGAAACAGATGGAGTCATGTCATCCGTATGACAGGAAGCAGTAATGGTAGGGGGCAGACCGCGAGAAAAAGGAAGCTGAGGCTGCACGGCGTGTGGGGTGATCCCTCCAAAGAGAGGAATGGCGATGCGCCAGCCAGACCACTGATAGGAGTGAGGGCAGATGTTCAGAGGTCTGGTTAATTAAACTGGCAACACATAACAGTAACACACTGAGAACAGTAGAATAAGAGACACCTATGGTATTCTGAAAGTTCCACCTCTTCACCTCTGTACTCAAGATAAGAGTCGCACAGGCGATTCTCAGAAGGTTGGTGGGAATGGAGATCCCAAAAAGCCGTGGGATCCCAGAAGACAGATGACAAAAATCCCAGAGGACAAACATGGCAACAGAAGCTGTGACCCCAATGCCAAGGCCAACTTTATAGCGGATGGATTCCATTCGCATGTATTTCTTTCTCTTGACGCTGCTCTTAGAGAAGCAGTTTAACTCCATATGAAATTAGGTAAAGGACCCAAATGCTGCAACTTTTAAACAGCTAAAACCTTAATATGCAAATTCAGAAGACTCCTCTGCAGGCTGAAAGTATCTGAGTACAGTATACTATGGTGCCTTGAGGGGAAAATCGTGCAGTCCTTTATCATCACAAAAACTAGTTAAATGCTTGAAAAAGTTTGGTATTGCCATAAAAAAAGCACCCTCCACCCACCTCCCTTGACAAACGCTTCATTTTATAAAGGCTTCTGTATCTTACTCTAGTATCAAGAAACACCGAGGGAGCCGGGGTATGAAATCTCTACTGCTTAAAGAGGGGAAACAAAAAGCAAATGACTGAGCTATGGTAACTTACACTGAGGAGATGAATTTCCCAGAGAGAATGCTAACCAAATTGTGTAAATGGTATACAAGAAATTGGGGAGCATACAGCTGCTTTTTTTTTTTTCCCCTGTCTGCCCAAACCTATTCAGAATGCAACGGTTCCCTTTGCAGGTGAAACACATTAGCTAACAAAGGTGTCATCAGTTTCTCTTAACGTACTTGGAATAATTCACAAGCCAACAGCGTTCATCGGTGATGGTTCTCACAGGACACTGGCATTCCTCCCCTCCAGCAGTTCATCTGCTCAGAGATTTCATGAATGCAGGCTAACTCTGCTGCCCAGAAGTTATCAGCCTGGTAAAGACATTAGGGGTCACGATCCTGCAGGCAGATGTTAAAGAACAAATTTCGTGGTGCACCTCTAGCAGCGTGTTGCATTAAAACTGAATTTTTAAAAAGCCTTCAGCAACGCTCACACCTGGACAACTGCCCAGTGAGGAGGGGCTGAATCACACCATTCTTTCTGGCCCTGAATATGATAGAGAATGAATTTGCTTTTCCTTATGTAAAATGGGATGTTTTAAAAATTTTAGTAATTTCATTACATTCTGGCATCATTTCTAGGAGTTTTAGGGGCGAGAAAGTGTAAGAGATGGTTTAGCTTCATGAACAGGTATAACAGAGTTGGTGTTCAAACTCACCTGATCAGAAGTATGAACAGATATGATCGTTACTTACGAGAGACTTTAAACATTCCTGTTAGAAGGGGCAGTTACATGAAGGCGTCCACGGAGCAGAGAGGAGGATATAGTTATGGGTTTCAAAGTAGCTTTACGTGGTGTAGTTAAAACTTGACAAAAGTTTCCGAGGGACCTGTTTCAGCTAATTTCTGCTTTTCCTACTCACTCATCCAAGGACGTTTTCCTCCAAGGCATAAATTAATGTGTTTTCCTCAGTTCCTGATAATAGTTTTCTTACTTTCATATCTCAAAAAGAACTTAAGGGCTTCCCTGGTGGCGCAGCGGTTGAGAGTCCGCCTGCCGATGCAGGGGACACGGGTTCGTGCCCCGGTCCCGGAGGATCCCACATGCCGCGGAGCGGCTGCGCCCGTGAGCCATGGCCGCTGAGCCTGCGCGTCCGGAGCCTGTGCTCCGCAACGGGAGAGGCCACAACAGTGAGAGGCCCGCGTACCGCAGAAAAAAAAAAAAAGAACTTAAAATAGTCTCCCTCTGTTGGTATTGGACAGACAGATACATAAACAGAAGAGATAGATTCTGACACATACAAAGGGATGTGGTTTCTGTTTGGGTAAAGTGAGGTATGTAACGTGAGATATTTTGTAGGTAATAGGAACCCGTGTTTTAACTATCATTGTGATCATTTTAAAACCAAGAAGCTGGCTGGTGTAAGAACCTCTGGGGGCTCTGGCTCCTGTTGGCTTGGCATTCCTTTTATAGGAGGTGAGATGAAAATCTTTCACTCTAGTCTGAGTGTGGATTTTTTGTTTATTTATAACAGAAAAATTAGCTTATTTCTTCCATTAGCAGATCATTCTATGACAGTCAATAGACGTGAATCGTCTCGAATCTCTTCATATGTGGGAATATCAACCGCCAAGTGAGATCGCCCCAAATACTGTTCTAAGACTGAAAATTAACTTCTAACATTTAATGTCTTTACCCACACACAACATTTAATAACAGCTTTTTAAAAGCAGTGCTTCACTCTCCTAAGGCACTTCTGAAAATGCTTTGAAAGTCTAATGTATAACTGTCTGACATACAAAAATTAATATCCTTATTAAATTTATGGGAAAGTAATTATTACACAGTCACTAATTTTTGCAGTTGAAGATTAGCAACACCTTCCCAGGAGGGGGCAGATGAGAACTTTCCCTGATGTTCCCTGGGAAATGGGAAATAGAGAACATAATTCAAGCACCTTCTTTCCCTCAAGCCTGCAGGGGCTGAGGCAGCCTGGAATCATGGAGACTGCTGGCTGGACCGTTAGATCCCTAGGGCAGGACTTCGGGTGCAGAGAAAGGGGTCAGGCTTAGCCTCAGTCCCAGGCAGTCTCTGCCTCTGTCTGTCTCTGCCACCTAACTCTTCCCCTACAGGTGAGGAAACTCCTTTTGTTGTCTGTCACGTTGGAGGGACCATGTCCCCCAAGCATGCGACAGCCTCAAAATATCTGTTCAACGACAAAGGTCACTTCTGTGTGAAAAGAGCAATTTGAATACGTCAGTATACGTGAAAGCATCTACTGTGTGGCATTCAAACATCTAGAAGTTTGAAGTAATTTACATATGGAATTGGGTGGTCATGAAAGAAGTTGTAATAAAGTATCAAGTAAGATACTGTTTCAGTTACTTTTGATTTATATATATATATATATATATATATATAAAGTAAATGAGACAGAAAATCTATCCACAGATTAGCCTCATTAGGCCACAAACATTATATAATTCTAGTAGACATGGGAGAGCATATTATCAATGTATTTTCTGAAAAAAATATTTACTTCTACTGTTCTCTAAACCTCCATTCTTGTAGTAAGTCCCATGTCTCAAAAACAAAAAATATTCACCCTGCCTACTTCGGGCACAAATCATTTCCTTAGTTACAGTGAGTACTGAAAGGAAAATTATTTCTTCTAAACTGAAATTCGAAAATAATACGTTTACTAAGTACACACTATAAGTCAAGGACTACGACACACGTTTACACACGTTAGCTTTTTTGGGGTATTTTCATTTGAAAACTGTTTTTCTGTTTCAAATTTCCTAGAACTTGAGAAACAAAGTAATTGAGAAAAATGTCTTTAAAATTCAAACTAGGTGTGAAATCTTAAACATTTATATACATTATTATGTTTTTTATAGGAGATAAGTATATATAACATACAGTATATATAAAATGTAAGACAACAAAGAACTTTTCTTCAGAAAATGAACAGGAGAAATCTCTACATGGTGTTTGAGACTGCAGCCTGACCTAAGTGTTCTTATCTGGAACTTCAGAATATTAAGTGTTCACAGTTTAGAGATGATTTTAAGAAGCTGCACAAAACAGGTATAAAGCATTTCTCAGACAAGTTCATTCTCTGATAAGGAAGGTCTAGATTTCAGCTTTCTATTTCTAAACAGGCTCAAAATTAAGATCAAATGTTAATGTTGACATTGAAAAGTATTATCCATCAATCATCCGTAGGCATTAAGGGCCTAATGCCTCGAAGTGTCCTGTTTTATTAACACTTGTTTTACTGTGGTTCCAAGGACTCTGTTTATTATGTGCCTGCAATTACATCAAGATCTCGCAGATTCATTTGTTTTCTCTAGTTGATTTTCAATCCAAGTCCCAAGTCCTTTGAGAAATAGGCAACACTGCTCCCACTATAGGATTTGGGTGCTTCTTGAAGAAATGCACCTTAACGTGGTAGTTTCAGAATAATGCCCAACAGTTCTGTCACTCAGACCAGGATTTTTGAAGAATACTCTGTGTTTCCCCCCCCCCATATGTTCTATCAATGCCCCACAGAATTTCTGTGTCTGTCTGTCTCTCACGGGGAAAGATAGAGAGACAGAGAGGAGACAGTGAAAAAGAGAGTAAGAAAAATCGACAGAGACAGAGAGAGACTTCTTTATACATCAGGAAAAGACACTAACGTCATTTCTTGCCCTTCCTCAGCAAAGGGCTTCTTTGCATGAGGTTCATGGCAGCTCAGTAGAAAAAGGTCAGTAATTTCTTCACCCCTGATTCTACTTGACTAGACTCCAGGGAAAGCCGCTTGAGGTATAATCCCTCTGCCAAGATGCAGTGAACGCAAAACCCGTACTGTCTTCTCCTGTGGTTACAACTCATAAAGCCAGTCCTGAAGACAAGCCGTAGTCTGTTGTCTGTAGTAAGAATTGTAAATGAATTGCTGAGACATCCTGCTTAGGGAATTCCGTTAAAAGAGGTTAAGTGTAAATTGCCCTTTGGATTAGTCTGAATAATCCCATTATAAAAGTTGCTGAAACTAGTAGGCTGAAATAAAAATTTCAAGGAAAAAAAAAAAGAATGCAGTTTTGGAAGGCAATGAAGAAATGTAAAAACAGGCTTATGTTCTCAGTAAATACTTATAAAATTATATCCATTAACAGCTTAAGTAATAACATCTTATTACCAGAGACAAGGAAGTGAACCAAAAGTTCATTTTAGAAATCTAAATTACTACCAATCTAAAGAAATGTATTAGATTACTAAGAGCATACTGTTCTCATAATACAAACTACATGACTCAAATATATTACAGTATTTCTCCAAAAAATCAGTGAAACTATATTCAAATTAAAATATAAATACAGTTTCAAAATTTCTAGGTCTTTATGATTCTGATTTTTAAAGCATGACCTCATTCCAACACATAAGGGAAATACTAGAATTAAGATTGCCTGCCTTTTAAAAAATTTCATACAGAATGAATAATTTTACAATGTTAATATACTGTTACACATAGGAATTTTAATAATAGTTGTACAGAAGTATAATGAAAAATAATGGTCCCTGCTGTATCCTCACCCATCCCCAGGGCTGCTTCCCAGAGGCAAACACTTTTAACTATTTTTTCCTTTTAGTTCCTCTGGTAGTTACTTCCGTATCTCTGGGTAATTTTTTGATTCATTAATATTAATCATGATTTATATATATATATATATGTTTCTGCTATGATAGATGAGAATTAGCTGATTTCCTTTTCTTCTTTCCTACCACCCACTCATTTTTATGTTGCTATTTTAATTCAATTTGTGTTTACAGTTAGGCTTTTCAGAATACAATTAAAATTGTGTCTTAGGTAATCAAGCTTACTCTTTGTAAGATGCAGAAATTATTAGGGCTCCTGCTTTCCCTTCTACCTCTCCTTCCCATGTGTGTCAGCTGCCCTTAATTTTATATTTTAATGGTTGATAACATTCGCACTGCTGTGTATTTAACAGTCACATTATTTGTTACAAATTGACTCAAATACTGAAAATCACTTAGCAGCACTGATACCATTTTTATTATGAGAATATTGTACACTACAAAAGCCAGTTAAGGGCTAAGATGTCCTTCTCTATGGCAAAACAGTCAGGACCTTTCTGCCCTTCCACAGAGACAGTTCAAACGGATTCCCCTCACTTCTCTGGAAGTCACTCAAAATAAATTTCCCTCATGTTTGACCACGAATTACTGGCATAGTTTTATTAATTTATGTATTTATTATGTATATATTATTTTTAAAGTATAAAATTTCTTGTTAGGATAAGAAATACCATGTTACTATTATCTTTCAGATTCTCATTCATTCTGTTCGATATCCATTTCATTATATTCCTTTAAACTCAGTGACTTCCTTTTCTAATTTAATCTTATTTATTTCATAGTTGGACCATGACTATTTGAATAGCTTTTCTTCTTCCTGAAGTTTCCAGGCACTTTGTTTTATTATTATATTTTGCACCTTTCTTTATACTCTAAAATTGCACTATTATGCATTTCAGCTGGGACGTTTTTAGTCTCTCCATTTGATGGGAGGATTTAAAGTCATCCCTCTTTCTTTCTCTAGAAAAGTTTTCCTGTATTATTTCTCTGATAATTTTTGTACTTTTGTTTTCTCTGTAGTTCTTTCTGGAACTTGTATCAGTTGAACGTTGGAGTTACAGGACTGACCCTTAGGTATCTTATAGTTTCATATTGACCTCATGTTGTCTTTTTAAAAAATCATGCTACACTACATTCTGGGGAACTCAATTTTCTGCCACTTGCACCATCCTTTAAAAAATCAATTATTTTTAAACTCTAAACCACTTCTTCTTCTCTGACTGTCCACTTTCCATAGCATCCTTCTTTAGTCTTGTGCATACATCACCTTTTCACATTTCTCTTAGGTTATTTTCAAAGAGTTTCACATTTCTGCACATCTTGTAAGTGGAAGTGTGGGCATCCTTCACCCCACATTATCTTTTCCAGAACGTTTGTATAGCAAGAAGCTGTGGAGGATATAGTCTCCCTTTGGAACAAAGGGAAGGTCTGTTTACTGTCTAGTATAATAAAGGTGATGTTGATTTACTCTGATGCAAATGTCAAGCAGACTTATTGCCCACTGTAAAAACTCCCAAGACCAGAGTTTCTCTCCTATAACTCAACCCATCGTATGGGAAGGCATCACTTGGCAGTATTTGCATCAACTTCTGGGGATAAAGGCTTAAGGGATTGGTGAAAAAAATGTGAATATTCTGTCCACAGCTATTGTTGTGAGTAATTAACAGTCCTTTACTCTGTCTCAGAAGTCTCATGTCTCTTTCAGCATCCACAAAACCATGACAGACCAGTCAAGGTGAGTAGGATAAAATCTCAGACCCGTCAAAATTCTTGACACATTATCTTTTAAATTATCTTGTGCTCTTTTTATGATTTCTCCTTCCTCTGGAGTCAGTTTCTTTGTGGTTAATCATTTTTGTTGCTGTTTGTTTTGTTTTCTTTTGTTCTTCAGTCTTCCCTCAAATGTCTGGTTTTTATTTATCTGTTTATATTTAAGATTAGGAGAAACAGCGGAGAATTCGGCATCTCACTCTGCCTATGAGGGGCTTGAAATTAGCGAGCGTTTGAGGAGAGGTAGCAGAGAATTTAGATATTTTGCTGCAGTTGGAGTAAAGGGGTCAGAAGCCTAATGGCCAAATGTGCAGAGTTGTGTTCTGGGACATCCACACTTCTGCTGGTCTGGTTTTCAAAAAGTAGTTTAGAGAAATTGTTTTGTTTCGTTTCCCCCCCTAGATGGTAGAGGTTTGGCTGCTGGGTCTTCTGTACAGGGTGATGAGAGTAAGCCAGGTTTGCTCAGAGTAATTCCTTCACACGTAAGTCTACAATCAAGCCAGTGTAAGTATGTACAGTATCTCTTTGCTTAAAAATAAATGAGATACACACACACATATATACACACACACACAATTTTTGTTCATGTTCAAAATGTTAGTGGTGTTCATGATAAAGAACTCACCCATAAACCCATAATACAGTGTTACTAAGTTTCTCCTATGGAGAACTAACTACTTCAGACTTCCCTCTTTTCTCTGACGTCTATTCATCTAGTCACCCCTATAACAATTTCTAAATGAAATAAGAGACTGGACTAAGTTCATGAAAAACATTAGAAACCCCAGATGCAAATGTTCATTATTTTCCCATCTGTTCAGTAGCTTGTTTTGCTTTGATTTCTTTCTTTCGACATGGGTGATGTGCGGCATACTTCTGACTTGAGGTTATTAGCGACCTTGAGTTCCTGAGCATTTTAAACTCACATACCAATGATTCAAGTGGTCTCACCAATAAACTACTAAACGAAAATATTCATATTTAAAGTATAAACATTTCTGTATTGTGTCACTTGGAGGGATAATTTTAAGAGTTTAAATATGCTTATTATTTTATATGCTAAAGGATTCCCCCCCGGAACATTCAGTAGTAAATCTTTATACTTAAACCTTCCAAAGCAATAGTGACTTTAACCTTGTCATTTGTACGTTTGATGATCCACAAACTCTAGGGTCAGCCTGACGTACTTCATTTCATGTCATTGTCTCTTATTTTACTCACATGAATCTAAGTAATTCTTCTACCACCTCAAGCCAGTCTTAGAAGTATTCGCATTTCAATTAAGACTTTTAAGTGTTTTTAAACTATCATTTAGCCCTATTACACCTTAACTGTTTGTGTTACCCTTCCATGAAATGTTTCCAAATGATTTTTACTCTGCCTGAGGGGATGGAAAAGGCCTTGTATAAAGGCATCAAGTTATGTAGCATTATTTGATGAATTACAAGGACTAGCCGGGTTTCTTCCTAAGTCTTCATTAGCATTATACTTGATCCAACTAACCAAAATTTTATTTCCCCTATTGCCTTGAACACTGACCGCTAAGGTGTCAGAATTCTTCTGTTTCAAGACAACACAAATTTCAGTACATTCATTTATTGTCAATTTGAACCAATTTTGGTAGAAATCATGCTAGTATACTCTTTCCCAATGTCTTAGAATTTTCTTCCTCTATCAATGTGTATATTTTAACAGAAACTTACATTTTATTTTTTTTCTACAGCTGTAACATTTCTCTGTGATTACGTAAGGGTCTCACCATCTTTATTTTTATTTAATACACATTTCAAATGAAACCAACTGTTTTCTTCAAGTATATATTGATCACTTTTTATATGTGAGGTACTGATACTAAGAAATTCATGTTTTTGCCGGTTAGAACCTTACAATGCGGTTTCGCTGATCAGAAGATTATACTGTGTAACACTGTTTAATGTCACCTTTCTGTCCCAACTCTGATCATGTATTTACTAGAACAGTCTCCCAGCTGGTTTCCTGATCTCCAGGCTTGCCCCTTGAACTGATTCTCCATTCTGCTAACAGTAATCCTGCAAAATCAAATGCGACACTTCGTATTTCAGCTCGAGCTCTTTGCATGGCTCCCCCCTAAAGCTGTTGAAAATCAACACATTGTTATTTCTTTATCCTTTCCTTTACTGAAACAGTCATAAAAACTGCTTGAAAATCTTCAAACATACCATTATTATGCCTGTTTACCAATCTCCCTACACCCTCGCCCTTCTTCTTAAACCACCCTTCAGCAGTAGTCTTCTCCGGTAAGACCCTATGGATCTGGCCCTAGGTTACGGCTCTGACTACATTTCCTACCCCTTCTTCCATGTATTCATTCATTCAATCATTCATTTACTTCACCATAGTTTACTGACCTCCACATTTTTCCTCAAAAATATCAAGTATGTTCCTGTCTCATGGCCTTGACCTTTGCAGCTTTCTCTGCCTGGAGTGCCCATCCCTATTTGCAGGTTTCCTCTCTCCTCTCAGTATCGCCTCCTCAGAGAGCCTTCCAGATCACCCTTTATAAAACACCATTATGTCCACAACTATTTATGTGAATAGTGGGTAGTTTGTTCTCTATGGTCCTTATCAACACCTAACATCATATGTAACTTATTTATTGTCTGCTTCTTGTTCATGAATGTAAGCTTTACAGGGACAGGGACTTGACCCGTTTGACTGACAGTGGTATCCTTAGTAATTCGTCTAACGTTTAATATGTGGAGGGGTTCAGCAAATTTTTGATGAATGAATGAAATGAATATGAATTTTTACTTGGCCTTCAAGATCTACTTTCAGTATTACTTCATTATCAAAACTCACTTGATATTCCACACTACAAACTGACTTATACTATTTAACTACTCAAACTTGTATAATAGGGCTTCCCTGGTGGCGCAGTGGTTGAGAGTCCGCCTGCCGATGCAGGGGATGCGGGTTCGTGGCCCGGTCTGGGAAGATCCCACATGCCGCGGAGCGGCTGGGCCCGTGAGCCATGGCTGCTGAGCCTGCGTGTCCAGAACCTGTGCTCCGCAACGGGAGAGGCCACAACAGTGAGACGCCCGCGTAACGCAAAAAAAAAAAACTTGTATAATACACATCTTAATATTATTTTCCTTAACTGATGTGGAATGATGTTTATCCTTTTAAATAGCAAAACACTATGACAAATATTTAAGACCATGAAATTAAGAGCTGATTTTCTAAGAAATATTTGTATGGGACAGAATAGAGGGCCCAGAAATATACCCACATGAATACAGTCAACTGATTTTTGACAAAGCAAGTCTTTTCAACAAATGGTGCTAGAACAACTGGACATTCATAGGCAAAAAAAAAAAAAAAAAAGTATCTAGACACACCTTACACCCTTCACAAAAATTAATTCAAAATGGGTTATGGTCCTAAATGTAAAACACAAAACTATAAAAATCCTAGAAAATAACATAGGAGAAAATCAAGATGACCTTGACTATGGCAAGGACCTTTTCAGTGTAACACCAAGGCACGATTGACAAAAGAAATAATTAATAAGTGGGACTTAATTAAAACTTCTGTGAAAGACAGTATCAAGAAAATGAGAAGATGACAAACCACAGACTGGGAGAAAATATTTGTAAACAACACATCTGATAAAGGACTGTTACCAAAATATACAAAGGACTCATATCTCAGTAAGAAAACAAATCAATTAAAAAGTGAGCCAAAGACTTTAACAGACACCTAACCACAGAAGATATACAGATGGCAAATAAGCATATAAAAACATGCTCTGCATCACAAGTCATCAGGGAAATGCAAATTACAGTAACAAGGAAATACCACCGCATACGTAGTAGAATGGCCAAAATCCAGAACAATGACACCAAACTCCGCTGAGGACCTGAAGTAACAGCAACTTTCATACTTTGTTGGTGAGAACGCAAAATGGTTCAGCCACTTTGGAAGACTGTTTGGTGGTTTCTTACAAAACTAAACATACTCGTATCATGTGATCCAACAATTATGATCATTGGTATTTACTCAAAGGAGTTGAAAACTTATGTCTACATAAAAAGACTGCATGTACATGTTCATAGCAGTTTTGTTCATAAATGCCAAAAACTGGAAGCGACCAAGATGCCCTTGAGTAGATGAATGGATAAATAAACTGCGGTACATTGAGACAGCAGAAAACTACTTAGTCCTAAAAAGAAATGAGCTATCAAGCCATGAAAAGACATGGAGGAACTTAAAGGCATTCTGCTAAGTGAAAGAAGCCGACCTGAAAATGTGACACCCTGTATGATCCCAACTATATGATGTTTTGGAAAAGGCAAAACTATGAGGTAAGAGATCAGTGGTTTCCAGGGATTGGGGATAAGAAGTGGGATGAACAGGCAAAACACAAAGGATTTTTAGGACAATGAAACTACTCTGTAGGATACTGTAATGATGGAGACATGTCATTATACATTTGCCCAAAGCCGTATAATGTAAAACACCAAGAGTGAACCCTAATGTGGATGTATCACTGTAGGTACATCAACTGTCACTCAAGTTCCACGCTGGCAGAGGATCTTAATAATGGGGGAAGGCAATACATGTGTGGTAACAGGTGATATATGGGAAATACCTGTACCTTCCTCTCAAGTTTTCAGTGAACCTAAAACTCCTCTAAAAAATAAAGTTTTAAAAAGATTAGGATATCTCAGCAAAATGTAAATAATTAATTAAAAGTCCTTTTTTTTTCTTTAGCAATCTTACCTCCCAGTGGTAACACACAACGCTGCAAGTGGTTGTAACCAAACCCAGAAAGTTGATGCCCCATGATTTAAATTGATTCACATTTTGGTACTGTAGGCCTTTCTCTTGAATTCATTAATCACAAGAAGCAAGGAAAAGTGTTCATTTCTTGGAGCAAAAATGCCCATTTTTCTTCAAAATCCCTTTTTTCCCCCAAAGGTACTGAAAAGAAGAAAATGGAGGAAAAAATGATACTTTTTTTTTTCCCCTTACACCCTTTTGGTTAGATGGTTGATTTGAACTATTAAAAAAATAAAGAAAACACTCAACAAGACTCTCACATTTTTCTTATTTAAATTGTTTTACTCATATTTCAGTTTTATAAATATTTATTTCAAGGATTAAAAGCTGTACATATATTATGAATAAAAGTAATCTTGCAAGACATTTGAAATACTTATCTTTTGAAAAAAAAGTGAAGTTATGAAGATAACCTTTGCTTTTTTCAAAGTTTGCTTTCATGCTAAAGAAACAATGTGAACTTAAGCCAAAGGCTGAATTAAAAAACATACTATAGTCCCCAGCCAAGTAAGATGTTTGGTGTGTAGATTTGAAAATACCTAACAATGCAATACTGTGTTAGTATGGGTTTCAATTCTTTCTCAAAGCCTTATATCTTTTATTTAACACAATCATATCAGAGGAGATTTAAGTCAGGATGTGTGAAAATAGTGATGAACATTTAACAGCCTGACCAGAAACCATGATTTTGATTGTTTGTATTTTTGCTTACCAATTCCTAGTAGTTTTGCTTTTCCTGAACTATACATTAGCAAACAACCAATGTGCTAAAATGTATATTCATCTCTGCATACGTTTTCTTCCTTGTTGATTTTATTTTCTCATCTATGGTTGCAACTCTAATCTTCATACTTGTGACACTTAGCTATATTTCTGTAGGTTTCTCCCTCTCTTCCAGAGCTCTGAATACATTTCCAGTGGCCTATTTGCCATTTCCACTTGCTCTTTTTATTAACATATTTCAAGATTGACTTCTATTCACTCACGTTCTAAGCAGCTCCTCTACACATTTTATTATTTCTCTGCCTCACACTTTTCCTAGGTTGAAGTCTCTCAGTCAGGGGTCAAAACGGGCAGCCCACGGACTGCAGCACAGCAGCAAACATGCTTTTTGTTTGCTTAATTTTCAGTTCTCATGATGTTGACCCAATATAGTGTTAACCAATAACATTTAAAAGGACCCCAGCACTGGAGGAATGGAGCAGCTGTGCAGGACAGGCAGAGACACAGATGGCCCGTTCAGCAACCTGAATGAATTCACAAACGTTCTGCCTTTTAACAGACGGTCAAGGCCCTGTGCCACAGGTAAGGCTCGGGTGAGTGAACTACGGGCTACCATTTCAGCTACCACTTGCTTCCTCGGATAGGAGGGCTGTGTAGTAAGTCAGCTGACCATCATACACAGTGGATCTGGATACAGATGCTGAGTGCAAAACCATGGGTTCAGGGTGAAGCTGTAAAAATGGCTGATTCTAACAGGTATCACGAAGATGTAGATTGTGAGGTATTAGCAGGTGCTACCTGTGAGATACAGGAACCCTGTAAGCACTGGTTGCAAATCCTGCATTGAATTACTCCAGAAGATGACCAGGAACGATGCAACCTATAACTCCCTCCCTCCCCCCACCTAGGGTCCTGATTGCTCCCATGATTTTTTTTTAATTGCCTACAGACGAGTTCACCAAAACTACTGATTCTGACGCACTAACCTCCAATTTGGAAATTTTTAATGGTCCCACACTGCCTACTTCCTAAAACCACTTAGGTCTTTTAGAAAGGATCCCTGATGACAATTAACATCTCATTATTTAGGATGTACCTTCATGATCCGCATGTTCCAGTATAATTAAGACACTGGGATTTCCTGAGAAGACCACGAGCACCTGAGTATGCCAGAGTATTTATCCCACTGAAATTGTATCTATGCTCCAAAGAATCTCTACTTCAGACCTTTTCAGGAAGCTCTTCTTATCACTCTAAATGCTTGTTACTTCTCCCTGTTCATACTACAATAAATCTGTGTTTACACTTTACGTAGGTTATGATACTTAGCATACATTTTCTGTATTTTAGATTATGTTAAAACTTTGGGAAGTACAGAACGTTACATATTTTTCAATGTACTTGGCTTATTTTGTGCCACTCAATTGAAAATTCATTGAGGATAAGGATTTTCTTTCTTACTAAGACTTAAACTCCCGGAGTGCCTACCTTGACACTACTTTCCTTAACTGACGTGCAGTTCTTGTACTGAATCGTCTGATTTAGGCGAATTTTATGCAAATATAAAGCAAAGTTTAGTAACAGATATTTTAGAGTATATGTCTATCTTAAATTTTCTTAGATTATATCTCTTTAACTTACAACACAAGAAAAATTTATTCAATAATACATCCAACAAATATTTACTAATACAGTGTTCCAGGAACCAGAATATATACTAAAAATATTTGTCACGGAATACAGACCAAACAGTTGGTTTAATCAATCAATCACCCCCTTTTCAACTGATTGTTTTACCATGATGTTTACACAACATACAGTTAGAAGTATAATAAGCTTTATCAGAAATGTCCTTTTTTTTTTTTTTACATTGTTTTGTAGAACACAGTTGGTATATACTCCTACTGCTCTAGGCCCCTGGGAAACAAGTTCTATAAGAAGCTTCATTATCATATGACTGTAATTTTCTCATAGCTAAGGAACAAGTCTCATTTGTCTTTTTGTGTTTAGCAGTTAGCACAGTTCCTGAGCCAAAGTCAAAACTCAGTGCATGATGCTGAATGACTGAACAAATGAACAACATGAGGGGAAAATTTTTTATTTCTTTCTCCTCAAAAGTAGGCATGGATGAAGAGCCAATGTATTCCTCCAAAAATAGAAAGGAAAAATATCTTATTTACATTTACACACATACACACACATACACATACACACACATATACATATACACACACATACTTCTCTCATCATTGTAAAGATCATATTGCCATAGGTACATGTGACCATACACACTGAATTATTACTGGTTGGTATTCATGAATTTGATTCTGTGATGACAGATACTATCCCTGACTTAAAACATTCTTCAGTTTTCAAAATGTAAAGTAATTATGCACAAAAAAAGCTGACCCTAGGTTTAACCTAGACAACAGAGCTATTTACCAATTTGTAAGAAATACAAGAGAGAAACGAAACAAGTTAACGCTACCAAGCAAGGAAGATAAATTCAAAACGTGTGAAATTTTTACAGAATAACTGATCTGGTTTCTTTGAAAAGTCAATGGCCTGAGAAAAAAGGAGAGAAGGGACACTTACTCAACATTGCAATAAATGTAACCTACGGACCTTAACAAACAGACTGACTATAAAGAGATATTTTTAGGACAACTGGAGAAATTGGATATGAGCTGTGTATCAGAAGATACTAGGATATACTATAAATTTAGCTAAGTGTGGTTATGTAAGAAAACATCTCTATTTTTTAGGCTCACATGGCAGTATGTAGGAGAATATTGGAAAGATGTCTAGGACTTGCTTTGGCAAAAGAATAAGTGGGGGACGGCGCCCACGTGAAGCGAGAGTGGCAATATCATAACAATTATTGGGCGTGGGAGATAGGGTTCATTATTCTCTACATAGTGCCAATGTCCGAAATATTTCACACGCAAACCATGTTTAAGAGTGCTCGGTAAAATGTTTAGATCTCTATTCATTCCAATCTGAAGGAGGTTAAGTTAGGATGTTATTAAATGTATCTGTAAAATAATACGGTGGCATTGGAGGGGCCACTTGGGGCGAGAAAGATATACTAATACAAACGTACAACGAGCGGATAGAGGTGGGCAGGTGGAGAGAAGCTTGCAATTGCTGACTCTTCCCAAGAAGGAGTCTCAGCTCTGGGCCCCATGCTGTTTTCACTGTAATCTCCAGATCTGGTGAGAAACCGCATGTGGCATGGAAAACCAGCAGCAGAGGAAAGAGAGAGATGTGGCATAGAGTTTATCAGCTATAAAAATTATCAGAGAAGGAGACAGCTGCACTGGGACCGAGACAGGGAAGCTGTGAGCAGCTAGAAAGTTTAGAACCAACTTTAAGAGACCTTTTCTTTTTTAATATCAAGCTGTTTCTTAAGCTCCGGATAGTCTCAGAGTGTCATATTATTAAGTGTCTCTTCAGGATTGAAAAAAATATATATATATATATATTCTAACAATTATAATACCTATGACATTTTAGACCTTATTCTTTGCCAGGCTGAGTTAAGCACTTTTAGTCCTTATTTTACTCAATCCTTAATCTCAGTAGGTAGATACTAATGGTACCATTTTAGAGATGAGAAAACTGAGGCTAACAAAGGTTAAAGAATTTGCTTGGATAAATAACAAGGTCCTACTGTATAGCACGGGGAATTATATCCAATCTCTTGGGATAAACCGTAATGAAAAAGAATATTCAAAAAAAAGAATGCATATATGTGTAAAACTGAGTCACTCTGCTGTACAGCAGAGATTGGTACACATTGTAAATCAACTATACTTCCATTAAGAAAAAGAGCAATAAAAGAAAAGAATTTGGGGTGAGAGAGGGAGGGTGGGAGGGAGATGCAAGAGGGAGGACATATGGGGATATATGTATGTGTATGGCTGACTCACTTTGTTATAAAGTAGAAACTAACACACCACTGTAAATCAATTATACTCCAATAAAGATGTTAAAAAAAATTTGCTTAAGCTAGCAGTAGGCAGAGGTAGGATTCAAAAACAGGTCTGTCTTCCAACATTTTGAAATAGATCTCTGAAATACAAAAATTACCATAATTTTGCTTAAAATTAATGTTATGTCAACCTTGTTTAAGATGCATTCATGATTTTAAAAATACATTTCATACATGTATATACACACATATGTATGTATATAACATGCAACCCTATGATGTTGCCGAGTCCTTTTTTAGCATCTTTATTGGAGTATAACTGCTTTACATGGTGTGTTAGTTGCTGCTTTATAACAAAGTGAATCAGCTACATAAACAGATATCCCCATATCCCCTCCCTCTGCGTCTCCCTCCCACCCTCCCTATCCCACCCCTCTAGGTGGTCACAAAGCACTGAGCTGATCTCCCTGTGCTATGCGGCTGCTTCCCACTAGCTATCTATTTTACGCTTGGTAGTGTATATATGTCCATGCCACTCTCTCACTTTGTCACAGCTTACCCTTCCCCCTCCCCATATCCTCAAGCCCAGTCTCTACATCTGCGTCTTTATTCCTGTCCTGCCCCTAGGTTCTTCATGACCTTTTTGGTTTTTTTTTAGATTCCATATATATGTGTTAGCATACGGTATTTGTCCTTCTCTTTCTGACTTACTTCGCTCCGTATGACAAACTCTAGGTGCATCCACCTCACTACAAATAACTCAATTTCGTTTCTTTTTATGGCTGAGTAGTATTCCATTGTATATATGTGCCACATCTTCTTTATCCATTCATCTGTTGATGGACACTTAGGTTGCTTCCATGCCCTGGCTATTGTAAACAGAGCTGCAATGAACATTGTGGTACATGACTCTTTTTGAATTATGGTTTTCTCAGGGTATATGCCCTGTAGTGGGATTGCTGGGTCATATGGTAGTTCTATTTGTAGCTTTTTAAGGAACCCCCATACTGTTCTCCATAGTGGCTGTATCAATTTACATTCCCACCAACAGTGCAAGGGGGTTCCCTTTTCTCCACACCCTCTCCAGCATTTATTTTTTGATGATGGCCATTCTGACTGGTGTGAGATGATATCTCATGGTAGTTTTGATTTGCATTTCTCTAATGATTAGTGATGTTGAGCATCCTTTCATGTGTTTGTTGACAGTTTGTGTATCTTCTTTGGAGAAATGTCTATTTAGGTCTTCTGCCCTTTTCTGGATCAGGTTGTTTGTTTTTGTGATACTGAGCTGCATGAGCTGCTTACATATTTTGGAGATTAATCCTTTGTCCATTGTTTCACTTGCATATATTTTCTCCCATTCTGAGGGTTGTCTTTTCATCTTGTTTATGGTTCCCTTTGCTGTGATAAAGCTTTTAAGTTTCATTAGGTCTCATTTGTTTATTTTTGTTTTTATTTCCATTTCTCTAGGTGGTGGGTCAAAAAGGATCTTGCTGTGATTTATGTCATAGAGTGTTCTGCCTATGTTTTCCACTAAGAGTTTTACAGTGTCTGGCCTTACATTTAGGTCTTTAATCCATTTTGAGTTTACTTTTGTGTATGGTGTTAGGTAATGTTCTAATTTCATTCTTTTACATGTAGCTGTCCAGTTTTCCCAGCACCACTTATTGAAGAGGCTGTCCTTTCTCCACTGTATATTCTTGCCTCCTTTATCAAAGATAAGGTGACCATATGTGCGTGGGTTTATCTCTGGGCTTTCTGTCCTGTTCCATTGATCTATATTTCTGTTTTTGTGCCAATACCATGCTGTCTTGATTACTGTAGCTTTGTAGTATAGTATAAAGTCAGGGAGCCTGATTCCTCCAGCTTTATTTTTCTTTCTCAAGATTGCTTTGGCTATTCGGGCTCTTTAGTGTTTCCATACAAATTGTGAAATTTTTTGTTCTAGTTCTGTGAAAAACGCCAGTGGTAGTTTGATAGAGATTGCATTGAATCTGTAGATTGCTTTGGGTAGTAGAGTTATTTTCACAATGTTGATTCTTCCAATCCAAGAACATGGTATATCTCTCTATCTGTTTGTATCATCTTTAATTTCTTTCATCAGTGTCTTATAGTTTTCTGCATACAGGTCTTTTGTCTCTTTAGGTCGGTTTATTCCTAGGTATTTTATTCTTTTTGTTGCAATGGTAAATAGGAGTGTTTCCTTAATTTCTCTTTCATATTTTTCATCATTAGTGTATAGGAATGCCAGAGATTTCTGTGCATTAATTTTGTATCCTGCTACTTTACCAAATTCATTGATTAGCTCTAGTAGTTTTCTGATAGCATCTTTAGGATTCTCTATGTATAGGATCATGTCATCTGCAACAGTGACAGCTTTACTTCT
The DNA here is from genome assembly GCF_963455315.2 of Globicephala melas. Classification (NCBI taxonomy): domain Eukaryota; kingdom Metazoa; phylum Chordata; class Mammalia; order Artiodactyla; family Delphinidae; genus Globicephala; species Globicephala melas. The sequence goes on from NC_083334.1 coordinate 2,006,377, forward strand.
TCTTTTCCGATTTGGATTCCTCTTATTTCCTTTTCTTCTCTGATTGCTGTGGCTAAAACTTCCAAAACTATGTTGAATAACAGTGGTGAGAGTGGGCAACCTTGTCTTGTTCCTGATCTTAGAGGAAATGTTTTCAGTTTTTCACCATTGAGAATGATGTTGGCTGTGGGTCTGTCATATATGGCCTTTATTTTGTTGAGGTAAGTTCCCTCTATGCCTACTTTCTGGAAGGTTTTTATCGTAAATGGGTGTTGAATTTTGTTGTAAGCTTTCTCTGCATCTATTGAGATGATCATATGGTTTTTCTCCTGCAATGTGTTAATATGGTGTATCACGTTGATTGATTTGCGTGTATTGAAGAATCCTTGCATTCCTGGGATAAACCCCACTTGATCATGGTGTATGATCCTTTTAATGTGCTGTTGGATTCTGTTTGCAAGTATTTTGTTGAGGATTTTTGCATCTATGTTCATCAGTGATATTGGCCGGTAGTTTTCTTTTTTGTGACATCTTTGTCTAGTTTTGGTATCAGGGTGACGGTGGCCTCGTGGAATGACTTTGGGAGTGTTCCTCCCTCTGCTGTATTTTGGAAAAGTTTGAGAAGAACAGGTGTTAGCTCTTCTCTAAATGTTTGACACAATTCACCTGTGAAGCTATCTGGTCCTGGGCTTTTGTTTCTTGGAAGAGTTTTAGGCACAGTTTCAACTTCAGTGCTTATGATTGGTCTGTTTATATTTTCTATTTCTTCCTGGTTCAGTCTTGGAAAGTTGTGCTTTTCTAAGAATTTGTCCATTTTTTTCCAGGTTGTCCATTTTATTGGCATATAGTAATCTCTCATGATCCTTTGAATCTCTGCAGTGTCAGTTGTTACGTCTCCTTTTTCATTTCTAATTCTACTGATTTGAGGTTCTCCCTTCTTTTCTTGATGAGTCTGGTTAATGGCTTATCAATTTTGTTTATCTTCTCAAAGAACCAGCTTTTAGTTTTATTGATCTTTGCTATTATTTCCTTCATTTATTTTTCATTTATTTCTGATCTGAACTTCATTCTTTCTTTCTGCTAACTTTGTTTTATTTATTCTTCGTTCTCTAACTGCTTTAGGTGTAAGGTTAGGTTGTTTATTTGAGATGTTTCCTGAGGTAAGATTGTATTACTATAATTGTCCCTCTTAGAACTGCTTTTGCTGCATCCCATAGGTTTTGGGTCATTGTGTTTTCAGTGTCACTTGTTTCTAGGTATTTTTTTATTTCCTCTTTGATTTCTTGGTTATTTAGTCATGTATTGTTTAGCTTCCATGTGTTTGTATTTTTTACAGATTTTTTTCTGTAATTGATATCCAGTCTCATAGCATTGTGATCAGAAAAGATACTTGATACAATTTCAATTTTCTTAAATTGATAGTATGTGGAGCCAGAAGGTCTCTGGTGGACCAATGTCCTAAACTTGGCTCTCCCACCTCAGAGGCTCAGGCCTGACACCCAACTAGAGCACCAAGACCCTGGAAGCCACACAGCTCAGAAGAAAAGGGAGATAAAAAGAAACAGTAAAATAAAATAAAATAAAAAATTTAAAAAGTATTAAAAATTAAAAAGTAATTAAAAAGAAGAGAGCAACCAAACCAAAATACAAATCCACCAATGATAACAAGCGCTAAAAACTATACTAAAAAAACCAAACAAACAAAAAAAACCAGACAGGACCCTAGGACAAATGGTGAAAGCAAAGCTATACAGACAAAATCACAAAAAGAAGCATATACATACACACTCATAAGAAGAGAAAAAGGAAAATATATATATATATCTATAAATAAAAGAAAAAAAAAGGAAGAGAGCAACCAAATCAATAAACAAATCTACCAGTGATAATAAACTCTAAATGCTAAACTAAGATAAACATAAAATCAGAAACAAATTAGATGCAGAAAGCAAACCCCAAGGCTACAGTTGCTCCCAAAGTCCACCTCCTCAATTCTGGGATGATCCGTTGTCTATTCAGGTATTCCACAGATGCAGGTACATCAAGTTGATTGTGGAGCTTTAATCCGCTGCTCCTGAGGCTGCTGGGAGAGATTTCCCTTTCTCTTCTTTGTTCCCACAGCTCCCGGGGCTCAGCTTTGGATATGGCCCCGCCTCTGCGTGTAGGTCGCCTGAGGGCGTCTGTTGTTTGCTCAGACAGGACGGGGTTAAAGGAGCCGCTGACTCGGGGGCTCTGGCTCCCTCAGGCCGGGGGGGGGGGGGGAGGGGGGAGGGGGGGAGGGGGAGGGGGAGGGGGAGGGGGGAGGGCGGGGCGGGCCTGCGGCGGCAGAGGCCGGCGTGACGTTGCACGAGCCTGAGGCGCGCCGTGCGTTCTCCCGGGGGAGTTGTCCCTGGATCCCGGGACCCTGGCAGTGGCGGGCTGCACAGGCTCCCCGGAAGGGGGTGTGGAGAGTGACCTGTGCTCGCACACAGGCTTCTTGGTGGCGGCAGCAGCAGCCTTAGCGTCTCATGCCCGTCTCTGGGGTCCGCGCTGTTTGCCGCGGCTCGCGCCCGTCTCTGGAGCTCCTTTAAGCGGCGCCCTGAATCCCCTCTCCTCACGCACCAGGAAACAAAGAGGGAAGAAGAAGTCTCTTGCCTCTTCGGCAGGTGCAGGCTTTTCCCTGGACTCCCTCCCGGCCAGCCGTGGCGCACTAGCCCCCTGCAGGCTGTGCTCACGCCGCCAACCCCAGTCCTCTCCCTGCGCTCCGACCGAAGCCCGAGCCTCGGCTCCCAGCCCCGCCCGCCCAGCCTCCTTCGGTATCTGCGGGGGAACTGGTTATGGGACCGCCCCCCATACCAAAATCTGCGGATGCTCAAGTTCCTTATGTAAAATGGCCTGGTATGGCTTGCCCTCTGTATCCAATGGTTCCACATCCTCGAATTCAACCAACTGTGGATCCAACTTTGAATACGGAGGGCCAGGCTGTACTAGTCAAACGTTGAAGCTGTTGAGCAGACTGAATGCCTGCTCCTTGGGGCACTACCCGAGCAACTCTGGGAAACGTTACTTCATTTCCCTGTGCCTCAGTTTCCTCCCTTGGTGCACTACCTGAGCAACTCTGGGAAACGTTACTTCATTTCCCTGTGCCTCAGTTTCCTCCTGAATATGTTTAAATGTCTAAAATGGGGATAACTGTAGTTCTATTTTATAGGTTAGATGAGAAAATATCGATTTCTTTGCACAGCACCTGACTCAGGACAGTTCCTCAATACATGTTAACTGGTATTACCCATGTTATTACTCGTTTCCTTTACACTCAGCCGTGTCTTGGACCAGAGATGAATTGGGAATTCACGGGATATTAGTACTTAGATTGTATCTTTCAACAGTTACACGTCTTTGAATCTTTAGTAATTTGAACCCATCTAAACAAATAGGTTAAGAGAAAAAAAAAAAAAAAAACAGATAAACTAACCTTATTTTAATGATTCTCATACAGATTCTAAGAGTACTCCGCAAGTAAATCCGGGCTCCTTATTCCACTTAGATCAATTCAATTCACTTGCAACAGTGGAGCGACAAATCCAGACCCTCATTCGTGCACTTGATCACTTTACACGGATTAACACACAAGCGTCTTCCGGCTCCCTGGCTAGGAAGTTAGGCCACAACGTCATGGAATCCAGAGGAACACACAAAAAGGCTACTTTTAAAACCACCTGGGGAGAATAATGATGGAAATACCGAGAGGCTGTTAGAGGAGCACCCCTGGCTGGGAAGGTTACAGAAGTTTCCTGGAGGAAGTGGTAAATGAGCCGCGTGGGATTTAGAGAGCTGAGGACGGCAAAAAGTAAACCTAGAAGCAGGTTGAAATAAAGTCACCGGGGTGAGAGTCAGAGCGGCTCGTGCAGAGAACTCAAGAAATCCAGCGGTGACGCAGTGGAACTGTCTGGCTGAAGGAGCCAGAGCTTGGTCTGGGGAAGGAGGTGAGGGCGTGCGGCAGAGGGTGCGCTCTGCTGCGCCGACGGGACGGCTTGCATCTCATCGGGATGACAACGGGCCGCCATTCAGAAGGTGCGCAGGCAGGTCAGTGACAACGTGTTTCTGGACAGATTATTCTGACCGCTGTAAAAGATGAACTTACTCGGATGGTGGTATGTGAGCCAGGTACGCGAGGCAAAGAGAAGAGGTGAGAGTTCCTGCACTAGTTACATGGAAGTTTTTTGGCTAAACCTGGGGAAGCTTGGCAGGGACTGTGAGGTGGAAAAAATAACTCATTATGATAATCTCTGGGGAGAAAAAACCCACAAAACGGTGACCATCAGTTAAATAACAGCAAACTACCCGAATCCGAGAGTAATTCAGACAAAAGCACGTCCTGTTAAGGAAGCATTCATGCAGGGGTGGTACAGCTACCGGGAGGGCACAGTCTGGCTCACACGGGACCTGCTCTCAGAGCAGCAGAGTCAGCTGGTGCCCTCCGCGTTGACTCTAGCGTGAGCCAACTCAATACCCCCCATCAGGGGACTTCAGTGTCTCATTCAGAGTTTCACAGCCTCAGTGCTGTTAACATTTGGGGCCGGATAATTCTTTATCGCAGGTAACTTTGCTGTGCCTTGTACGATGTTCAGTGGTAACCCCGGTCTCCACCCAAGTGACAACCAAAAATGTCTTCAATCTTGCCAACCTTCCTCTGAGGGACAGAACAGCCCTTCGTTGAGAACCCTTGGTTAAATTCGTCTTGAGAAGTGCTAGACTAGCCTACCTACTGCAGTGTACACTGGACCCAGTTTATTCTAAAACGTCTAAGGGATGTCACGCGCACATGAGTGGGTGTAATGAACGATCACCACCAAGTCTCACTAAGAACCGGTTCCAATACTATAAACGTCTGCTACGTTAGCGCCTCTCCATTAGATAAACATATTTATAACTGAACAAGTCACATCAAAAAAAAACCCTTCTGATTATATTTGATGCCTCACTTTAAACAATCACAGGTTTTTATTTTCTGGAAATAAAACAAAGCATTAGTTGTTAATATCAACACATCTAGAAATTGTGTTTAAAGTTCCACATGAGGGTGAATTACTAGATCGCCCGTTCACTGCCTGACTTACTAAAACAGAATCTCTGAGCCCAGAGCTTTCCTTCACTGCAATGGTATATAATGGTATATAATGGTATATAATGGTATATAATGGTGTGGTTTTCTGGTATTTCTACAAATGCTACTACAACTAAGCAGTACCGTGTCCTACGAAATTCCCCGGAGAGAAATCTGAGTTACTCTTAACTGACCTTCTGACACCTCCAGCTCCACTGGAGGTTCCCATGGTCCCAGCCATGCTAACTCTGATAGATGCATCAGCAGTGAGGCTGATTATTAAATTCCCTGGAGACTGTGCTCGACTCCTACAAAATGACCACAAACTCCATATACAAATAGCAAGATGTGATTACTAAATAAGTTAACAGAGCCGTAAGCATTCTTAGTAACTATGATATCCAATATACAAAAAAGAAGGAAAAAAGATTCTCACCCATGTCTGCATTTCTCAGTGTACGTCTAGAATATTATGGTTGTTTCTGCTGACATGTTTAAGAAGGAAGTTGATAAATTCGTGTCCAGAGGAGAACCACCAGAGTGGGCCTTCTAGAAGGTAACTTGCCACTCACCACATTTCACTTGTTCACACTGACATACTCAACGCTTGGAAACCCTATTCAGTGACACAGACAACTCACTCCGGCTAGGAATATTGCCATATGGTTCCTCAAAATAGAGTTGGTAAAAACAGAACCATGCAAAGAAGACATAACGTGATACAAACATGGCAGGATAGCACATGATGGAAATACAGCAGTTGGTGAATATCAGTGATTCTGGAGATATTTTATACGTGGGCAGCGCGATCACGGTCAGTGTTTTTAAACCAGGTTTTGACACATCTCTTGAACCCCCTCAAACACGCCTGCTACTGATTGCTACTCATTTCACTCCAAGCTCACTTCATTATTACTGTTGCTAACAATACCGAACACGAACTAAGAACGCTGCCATGCAAATCACAGACGTAAGCTCTGCCCCATGGGCTTACTGGCATCACCCCGAACCAGGATAAAATGCACGTCATGCAATAGAAAAATCAGTACAAGGGATTTTTAAAGGCTAAAGAAAATGAACATCACAGTGCAGGTTTTGCCGGCTCTGAACTTAATTTAAATTGAACATTGAAGTGTGCACAGCAGTCCTCTAGTATGATATATTTCAGCATTGTTTTACAGGAATTTGTTTTGTTTGTAGTGATAGAAACAAAAGCCTTTCCTAGTTGAATTGTGAAGTTATCTCAACTCAAAACCACATATGAGGGAATGATTTATGTGAAGTACACTAAAAAACATGCAACCATTATAAAATAATGGTTTTGCTCAAAAAAATTTTCAAGCACAAACGATGACATATAAACGTGGGAATAGATTATATGCTACCAAAAGTGTTACTTCAATTTGGTACTTTTCAGCTGATTCACACCAAACATGTTTATTTTACATTCGGGTGTTTTTCAGTAGTGTGGCATTTAACTTCTCCCATCTTACACTTGTGTCACTTTGATATTCACTGTACATTTTTATATTCCAGTATTTTCCCTCACTGATAGAATAAATATCTCCAAATCTCCAAGAAGATTTTAAGTATTCTTCTCTACCTCCTTTTGAATTTAAAACTATTTAAAATCTACTTGATTATGTTGAAGGAAAAAGCACTTTAAATTATAAATCTTCCTTGATTACCTCAAAGATTTTTATTTAATATAAATGCAAGCCAGAGGGAAATAAGAAATGCCAAAATACTGGATTATCAAATATGCGATTTGCAATAGAGTTAGTTTATTAAAATCACCAATTATTATTCCACATAAAATTTAATTGAGGTCATTACCCTCCTGGCAAGTTATTTCAAAATTCTTTCCTGTAATAAGGTTTGTTATTGTAGCATTTTCCACATCACTGCTTCTCGCACATATATATGCTTTTTATAACTATTTATAAAGATAATAGGCATTACCCATAAAGTTGACTGAATTAATAATCAAGTTATATATTTAAATGTCTGCTCAGGAAATGTGGTCCTTTTGTTTCCTTGCCGTTTACAAAACCAACGTGAAAAAGCCCAGCGAACATTTAGTGACTCCCAACAAGGCAAAATATCTGCGCATTCTGAACACATGAGGCACGGGCATTGCAATTATGTTCCTGGAGAAACAATCCCTCGTAATACGTGAAATTTTCAAATTGTGACATGAGTTATGCATCACTACTCACTTCCAGACAAAGAGGAATCTTACGCTTGTTTAAAAGTCATTTCCCTGCTGAGGACCACTTGCCTGTACGAAACACTCTGGTTTCACTGACCTTAAACATCTGTTGATGAAGATCGTTTCCGTTTACATACGTATGTAATAGTACATACGTATGTAATAGTAATAATATGTAATACATATTACATACGTATGTACTATTACATATGACCTGTGATGAAAACTACGTAACATGCTGGGATTGTGCAGTAATTTGGTTTGACAACAGTCTATTATGGTACCTGGAGGTCAATTACCAACTTCTTTCTTTCCTTTTCTTTTCCTTTCTAGAAACATTGATTAGTTTTACACCAGTTACTGGGCTTTATATGGAGGCTTAAACCATTGACACAACACGGTCCCCACTCTCTAAGAGCTAAAAAGCCCATTAAAGATGACTGTCCTATACATAAGCAGTTATATTAATGTGTTTAGCATTATTGTTGAGAGACAAAGCACCCAGAGAAAAACCAGGACAACAACTGATTTTTTCCAAACGTGGAATATTTTAAGATAAATGTCAGCATTAAGTAAAAAACAAATCACAGGGAAAAAAAGCATACATTTCTCTTCGCCTGAGAGATTTGCTTTAGAAAAGTTGACAGCAATGTGAAGTTCTCTAAAAGGAATTCTACTTTCCAACTAACGTCTGTTTTAAAATGGTAAATTTATTTCCATAACAGGAAATGTCCTTAAGTGACAAAAATAAATGCATTTAAAGAAATAAAACATCATTAGGCATGAGCACACCAGGTTCTGTAAGTGGTGGTATTTTTGCGGCACCTTCAAAGTATTTTCAGAAATACCTCAATTCTGGACTCACCCTATGCCTTTATGCCCTATTTATTTTTTACCTTTCAACTCGATTCCCTCTGTTCCAGCTTTCTATTCATATGATAATTGCTCACGTTTTTTTTCTGACTCACAGAAAATCAATAAATGTTAGCTCTTCTTATTCTTATATGTATGCCTAAAAATCGGGGCTCAATTGTATGTAATATCAGTAGATATATAAAATTTTAACGAAAGGTCTGCAAACTTATAGGTATTCTTGATCATAGGTATTTATCCCATTTTACTAGACTTAGATAAGAACACTTAGAATTAATTAGTAAAAGGACTGGATCAAGGTCAAATTGCTAATTGTCTCATTTGGGTCTAGTTTTCCTGAACATTATAACAGAAAGAGAATATAAGCTTTGGAAGAGAAGATTGATGTGTCCAAAACACAGATCAGTCACTTCCTAACTTTATGACCTTAACTTCCTTTAAGTCTCAATCCTGTTGTCTGGAAAACAGTTATAATTATAGGTTAGTCATAAAGCTTCAATAGGGTTTTGCATGCAAAATGTTTAGCACCATAAATCATGCACAGTTCGTACTCAGTAAATTATACTTGTTTTCTTCTTATCTATCAATAATGTTACTTCTCTATGTTCTCTGCTAGCCTGAATTAAGCATTCAAATGACTGAAAAGGTATAGCTACGTGAATAGAGTTCAACACTTGAATAAAAGAGATTTTATATATGAAAACTTTTTAAGCTTTATTTCAAAATACTTTGATTTTTAACTATTAATATAATAAATTCCTCCACTTCATGCTGTTGAGTAACTTCTCTTGGAGGTAAGATTTTTTTTTTTTTTTTTTTGCTGTACGCGGGCCTCACTATTGTGGCCTCTGCCGTTGCAGAGCACAGGCTCCGGACGCGCAGGCTCAGTGGCCATGTCTCACAGGCCCAGCCGCTCTGTGGCATGTGGGATCTTCCCGGACTGGGACACGAACCCGTGTCCCCTGCATTGGCAGGCCACTGCGCCACCTGGGAAGCCCTGGAGGTAAGATTTTTAATTCATGTATGAATCTCATTGATTCTTTGTAGTTGACTCAAAAAAAAAAGTTAAGAAGAATCCTGAGGTGAAGTCCAGGCTAAGTGTAAAAGAATATCATAATCACTTAATGGATTCAGTAGAGAGAGTGTTGATACAGTTTTATAACTTGTCATTCTTAATAAAAGTACAGGAATGAAATTCTTATTACAATATGTTTTCAGTCCATCCACCAAATCTTATTCTCCCAAAGTCACATTTGCCTTTTATAATAACTTAGCTTCTTCAAGTTGTGAGTGCATTTAACCATTTATTTATTCTGGAAATAATAAAATAAAAAATATCATACTACTCTGGCTTTTTATTTAAAATTATAGGGCGTGGTGGAAGGGAACTTATATTTACTGAGTATCTACTATATGTAAGTTCTCGTTTATATACAATGTAATCATCAACCCAATTAAGAAGACAATGTTTTGTCCATTTTATATGAAGGAAAACAAGTTCTAAGATGTTAATTAATTTTAGTTCTAATATATTAATTAATTTCCCCCTACATTTTACAGAATGAAGTGGAAGAACCAGAATTCAAGCCCAATTTGTCTGACTGGAAGCCAGTACCTTTTCTACTCTATATTTACTATGCTGTAAGCAACAGCCTAGCTAAAATGAAAGTAATATAGTCATGGGTTTATCATTAAATAATATATTTATAGTTTCTGCACTGAATTCTTAACTAGTGCATCTCAGTGTTTGATCAAGATTTCCCCTTGTCTAATAAGTACTGAAATTGGACCAAAACTCAACTCCTATGCCCCCTAAGCCCCCAGCGCTACTCCTACAGTCTTTCCCAACTCCATAAATGGAAATTCCAACCTTCCAATTGCTAAGGTCAAACAACTGAGCTCATACTCGAGTCCTCTCTTTCTCTTACACTCCACAACCAAGCAACCAGGGAGTCTTTTTAGATCTTCTACAAACCCCATCCTGGAACCTTCATGGTGTATCACTTTCACACCACAATCCTGATCTGAGCCAGCATCACTTCTAGCTTCGTTCATCCCAGTGGATTCCTACAACCTGTTGCCCTGCTTCTTCTACAGGAAATGTCTATTCTTAAACCAGCTGTCAGAAAGAGCATTACAAAACTCAAGTTGGATTCTTTCATGTGTATGACCCAAACTCTAGTGACTTCCTACTTCGCTCACAGTTAAAAATGAAGTTTTTACCATTACCTATAGGTTTCCCATGATCTGATTCTGAACTAACTCACCAAACTCATCCCCTGGGCTCTGTCCTCACTCACCACACTCCAGCCACACTGGCTGCAGTTCTTCAAATATTGCCAACATGCTAGGGCATCATGGCCATTGTTCTTCCTACTTGGAATGTACTTCTTTTTATCTGCATTGACTCTCCACCTTTTCAGGCTTTTGCTCAAATGCCACCATTTCAAAAAGACCTTTGCGGGTTACCTTCCTTACCCCATTTTATTTTCCCCATAGCACTTATCTGACAGAATGTACAGTTGATTCTCACTATTCTGTATTTGTAAGTTCACCTACCTCCTAAAACGTAATTGTAACCCCCAAATCAATACTGCTGTGTTTTCAGTCATTCACAGATATGAAGAGCAGTAAAAACCTTGTCGCCTGAGGTGCACACCCTCATGTGACTTTTTTTTTTTAACATCTTTATTGGAGTGTAGTTGCTTTACAATGGTGTGTTAGTTTCTGCTTTATAACAAAGTGAGTCAGCTATACGTATACATTTATCCCCACATCCCCTCCCTCCTGCGTCTCCCGCCCACCTCCCTATCCCACCCCTCTAGGTGGTCACAAAGCACCGAGCTGATCTCCCTGTGCTATGCGGCCGCTTCCCACTAGCTAGCTATTTTACATTTGGTAGTGTATGTATGTCCATGGCACTCTCTCACTTCGTCCCATCTTACCCTTACCCCTCCCCGTGTCCTCAAATCTATTCTCTACGTCTACATCTTTATTCCTGTCCTGCCCCTAAGTTCTTCAGAACCACTTTTTTTCTTTTTGCTTTTAGATTTCATATATATATGTTAGCATACGGTATTTGTTTTTCTCTTTCTGACTTACTTCACTCTGTGTGACAGACTCTAGGTCCATCCACCTCACTACAAATAACTCAATTTTGTTTCCTTTTATGGCTGAGTAATATTCCATTGTATATATGTGCATCTTTTTTATCCATTCACCTGTCGATGGACACTTAGGTTGCTTCCATGCCCTGGCTACCGTAAATAGTGCTGCAATGAACATTGCCTCATGTGACTTTGGACAAGGTGACACCAGCTTCTTGTTTCAGCCATTTGTGGTCTAGCTAGTGCCAGATTTTTCCCACATTTTTATGCTTCCTGTTGATAATTCTGCTGTTGAAAATGGCCTCTAAGCGTAGTGCTGAGGTGCTGTCTGGCTAAGCACAAGAAGGCTGTGATGTGCCTTATGGGGAAAATACTTGTGTTAGATGATCTCCACTCAGCTATGAGTTACAGTGCTGCTGGCCATGACCTCCATGTTAGCCAATATACAGAAACCAGGTGCCTTTTTAAGAAAGCACACATGAAACAAGGTTATATATTGATGGGTTAACGAAAATGGTGTGACCAGAGGCTCACAGGAATGTAACCCAGCATTTACCCTGGGAACAATGGTTCAGTAGTCACTAATTCAATGTATGTAGTGACTTTACAGAACACAACTACCATGAATACTGAGAATCAACTGTATGTTTATTTGTTTATTATGCATTATCTGTCTATTCCCACTAGAGTGAAAACTCCATGAGGGCAGATACACTTTGTGTTTCATTCACTGCTGTATTCCCAGTTTTGAAAAATAATAGCTCAAAGAATAATTGTTTAATGCCTAAATGAATGAATGCAGGAACCAATTATGATGATGAATAAGTAATGAATTAATAAATATAAGATAAATATCTAAATATAAAAATAAATGCAGTATAAATGAATGATAAATGAATAAATAAACCAATTACGACTGAAGCACAGGCCTTTATGCTAGGATCATAAAATTAAAAGATAAATAAGACATGAGTCTTACTCTTGAGTTTTCACAATTAATATAGTTTATAGTTTTGAGAAAACAATAACCTGCCCTTACCTTTCCAAACCAGCAGGTGGATATCATACCTATTTAAAAGACTGTTTTGCTTTCCAATGGAATGTTCTGTAAATAAAAGATGCTACCAGAAAACTACTAGAGCTCATCAATGAATTCAATAATCTTGCAGGATACAAAATTAATGCACAGAAATCTCTTGCATTTCTATACACTAACAGTGAAAGATCAGAAAGAGAAATTAAGGAAACAATCTCATTTACCATCACATCAAAAAGGATAAAATACCTAGGATTAAACCTACCTAAAGAGGCAAAAGATCTGTACTCTGAAAACTGTAAGACACTGATGAAAGAAATCAAAGATGACACAAACAAATGAAAAGATATACCATGTTCTTGGATTGTAAGAATAAATATTGTCAAAATGACTATACTACTGAAGGCAATCTACAGATTCAATGCAATCCCTATGAAATCACCAATGGCATTTTTCACAGAACTAGAACATTTTTTTTTTCTTTAATTTGTATGGAAACACAAAAGACACCAAATAGCCAAAGCAATCCTAAGAAAGAAAAACAGACCTGGAGAAAACTGGCTCCCCAACTTCAAACTATACTACAAAACTACAGTAATCAAACAGTATGGTACTGGCACAAAACCAGAAATATAGATCAATGGAACAGGATAGAAAGCCCAGAAATAAACCCACACACCTATGGTCAATTAATCTATGACAAAAGAGGCAAGAATATACAATGGAGAAAAGACAATCTCTTCAAAAAGTGATGCTGGGAAAACTGGACAGATACATGCAAGTGAATGAAATTAGAACATTTTCTGACACCATACACAAATATAAACTCAAAATGGATTTGAGACCTAAATGTAAGACCAGATACTCTAAAATTCTTGGAGCAAAACATACGCAAAACACTCTTTGACACAAGTCACAGCAATATCTTTTTGGATCCACCTCCTACAGTAATGAAAATAAAAACAAATGAGACCTAATTAAACTTAAAAGCTTTTGCACAGCAAAGGAAAAACTACCAACAAAACAAAAAGACAACCCACAAAATGGGAAAAAATATTTGCACATGAAGTGACCAACAAGGGATTAACCTCCAAAATAAACAAACAGCTCATACAGCTCAATATCCAAAAAAAAAAAAACAACCTGATCAAAAAATGGGCAGAAGATCTAAATAGACAAAAAATGGGCAGAAGATCTAAATAGACATTTCTCCAAAGAAGACATGCAGATGGCCAAAAAGCACATGAAGATGCTCAACATCACTAATTATTAGAGAAATGCAAATCAAAACTGCAGTGAAGATCACCTCACACCGGTCAGAATGGCCATTATCAAAAAAATCTAGAAACAATAAATGCTGGAAAGTGTATGCAGAAAAGGGAACCCTCTTGCACTGTTGGTGGGAATGTAAATTGATACAACCACTATGGAGGACAGTATGGAGGTTCCTTAAAAAACTAAAAATAGAACTACCATAAGACCCAGCAATCCCACTACTGGGCATATACCCTGAGAAAACCATAATTCAAAAAGAGACATGTATACCACACTGTTCATTGCAGCTCTATTTACAATAGCCAGGACATGGAAGCAACCTAAGTGTCCACTGACAGATGAATGGATAAAGAAGATGTGGCACATATATACAATGAAATATTACTCAGCCACAAAAAAAGAAATAATGCCATTTGCAGCAACATGGATGGACCTAGAGATTATCATATTAAGTGAAGTCAGACAGAGAAAGACAAATATCATATGGTATCACTTATAGGTGGGATCTGAAAAGATGATACAAATGAACTTATTTACAAAACAGAAACAGACTCACAAACTTCCCAAACAAACTTATGGTTACCAAAGGGAAAAGGTTGGTGGGGAGAGGGATAAATTAGGAGTTTGGGATTAACATATATGCACTACTATATATAAGGTAGATAATCAACAAGGACCTACTGTATAGCACAGTGAACTCTACTCAATATTCTCTAATAACCTAAATGGGAAAAGAATCTGAAAAAGAATTGATATATGTAATATATGTAAAACTGAACCACTATGCTGTACACCTGAAACTAACATAACATTGTAAATCAACTATACCCCAATATAAAATAAAAATCAAATTAAAAAACTAATAAAAGACTGTTGATTCTGTGAATTCTACTTTCAGTAATAGACAGGTTATCCTTAGGATGTGCCTTTAGTACCAAAACATAAACTTTAACTTAGAATGTCTGCTGTTTCCCTCATTACTGCTATAACACCACTAACACGTAGCTTTATAAATACATAAAGTTTTAAAGGCTTACGTGTTCTTTACTGACAACTTGGGCAGTATCACACTGATGTTTTTAGCTGTGAGATCTTAAGCAAGTGACCTATAACCTCTTTGGATCTCAGTTTGCTTGTCTGTTAAATGGGGACAGGAATAACATCTCTTACAGGATTCAGTTAGTATATGTAAACCACTTAGAATAACTGTTGCGTGTTATGTGACACAACTAAATCCTTTTCACATGGAAAAGGCCATACACTGCTGAAGCTTAAACTAAAAGAAGACAGATGGCAGTGTACTGCCATACTAAGTGGAAGATATATGGATATAAACTTAATTTCCTGGAATATTTCAAGAGAGTTCACTGCATAGATTTTGTTACATGGAGGAATTTTTTTGTATTTAGTTTGGAATAAGTTTTATTACAACTTCATAATTTTGTATCAACATATGGAAATGTGCTCAGATGTTCCATTTCAGTGGTTACTTTATTATAAACTAAGAATGATTACTATGAATATCCATTTTCTTTCAAAATCTATCAGCATAAATTTTCCATTTTTTAGCAAAAGTGAATTATGCTAAAACATTAACTGTTGAGGTTAACTGTTTCCATTCTTTTAATCTTCCTCATTCAAAATTACTAAATGTTAACGTAATAAAAAGTTCTTGGTGATTTAAACATGTACCTATTTTGCTTTGTCTGTATCATACTTCAGTAGAAGAAAGACACCCAGATTCCCTACAGACTTCCTCCAAACCCAATTGTAGAGAAAGTTACACTCTTTTGGTCAGTTCAGGCTGCTATAACAACATAATACAGACTGGGTAGCTTAAACAACAAATACTCATCTCTCACAATTCTGAAGGTTGGGAAGTCCAAGATCAAGATGCAGGCGGATCTGGTGCCTGATGAGAACCCTCTTCCTGGTTTATGAATGACCACTTTCTTGCTATATCCACACATGATTGAAAGAGTATGTTTATTTAATTCGGGGAAGATGGGCACAGAGTTCTATATAGGTCATTTGGAAAAAACTAGTTTTTTGTATTATTTACATCTTCTGTTTTTTTAAATCTACTTTAACTGCTAATTTATCAGTTGCTGCAAGTTGACAAAAGTTCCCACGGTAATAATACATTTATCAATTTCTCTTAACATTCTGTCCCATTTTCCTTTAAATAAATGTATTACATATAATTTTAGATAAACACCTGTGTTTAATATTAAGATGGCTAAATCAGAGTTCTTTAGGTTAGTAAATCATTGGCACTTTCCCCCCATATATTTAAAACCTTGACTGATATGTTTTATAGATGTTACTTTTGTAAATAGCATTTACAGAATTTTTTAACTTAAATTTATGTTTTTATATGGCAGGTTCTTATTAGTCATCAATTTTACACATAAGTGTATACATGTCAATCCCAATTGCCCAATTCAACACACCACCCCCCGACACCCCCCTCTCCGCGCTTTCCCCCCTTGGTGTCCATACGTTTGTCCTCTACATCTGTATCTCAACTTCTGCCCTGCAAACTGGTTCATCTGTACCATTTTTCTAGGTTCCACATACGTGCGTTAATATACGATATTTGTTTTTCTCTTTCTGACTTACTTCACTCTGTATGACAGTCTCTGGATCCATCCACATCTCAACAAATGGCCCAATTTCATTCCTTTTTATGGCTGAGTAATATTCCATTGTATATATATACCACTTCTTTTTTATCCATTCGGCTTTCGATGGGCATTTAGGTCGCTTCCATGACCTGGCTATTGTAAATACTGCTGCAATGAACACTGGGGTGCATGTGTCTTTTTGAACTATGGTTTTCTCTGGGTATATGCCCAGTACTGGGATTGCTGGGTCATATGGTAATTCTATTTTTAAGGAACCTCCATACTGTTCTCCATAGTGGTTGTATCAATTTACATTCCCACCAACAGTGCAAGAGGGTTCCCTTTTCTCCACACCCTCTCCAGCATTTGTTGTTTCTACATTTTCTGCTGATGCCCATTCTAACTGGTGTGAGGTGATACCTCATTGTAGTTTTGATTTGCATTTCTCTAAAGATTAGTGATGTTGAGCAGCTTTTCATGTGCCTCTTGGCCATCTGTATGTCTTCTTTGGAGAAATGTCTATTTAGGTTTTCTGCCCATTTTTGAATTGGGTTGTTTTCTTTAATGTTGAGCTGCATGAGCTGTTTATATATTTTGGAGATTAATCTTTTGCCCGTTGATTCGTTTGCAAATATTTTCTCCCATTCTGAGGGTTGCCTTTTGGTCTTGTTTATGGTTTCCTTTGCTGTGCAAAAGCTTTTAAGTTTCATTAGTTCCCATTTGTTTATTTTTGTTTTTATTTCCATTATTCTAGGAGGTGGATCAAAAAAGATCTTGCTGTGATTTATGTCAAAGAGTGTTCTTCCTAAGTTTTCCTCTAAGAGTTTTATAGTGTCTGGTCTTACATTTAGGTCTCGAATCCATTTTGAGTTTACTTTTGTGTGTGGTGTTAGGGAGTGTTCTAATCTCATTCTTTTACATGTAGGTGTCCAGTTTTCCCAGCACCACTGATTGAAGAGACTGTCTATTCTCCATTGTATATCCTTGCCTCCTTTGTCATAGATTAGTTGACCACAGGTGCATCGGTTTATCTCTGGGCTTTCTATCTTGTTTCATTGATCTATGTTTCTGTTTTTGTGCCAGTACCATGTTGTCTTCATTACTGTAGCTTTGTAGTATAGTCTGAAGTCAGGGAGTCTGATTCCTCCCGCTCCGTTTTTTTCCCTCAAGACTGCTTTGGCTATTTGGGGTCTTTTGTGTCTCCATACAAATTTTAAGACTTTTTGTTCTAGTTCCGTAAAAAAATGCCATTGGTAATTTGACAGGGATTGCATTGAATTTGTAGATTGCTTTGGATAGTATAGTCATTTTCACAATATTGATTCTTCCAATCCAAGAACATGGTATATCTCTCCATCTGTTGGTATCATCTTTAATTTCTTTCATCAGTGGCTTATAGTTTTCTGCATACAGGTCTTTTGTCTCCCTAGGTAGGTTTATTCCTAGGTATTTTATTCTTTTTGTTGCAGTGGTAAATGGGAGTGTTTCCTTAATGTCTCTTTCAGATTTTTCATCATTAGCGTATAGGAATGCAAGAGATTTCTGTGCATTAATTTTGTAATCTTTAACTTTACCAAATTCATTGATAAGCTCTAGTAGTTTTCTGGTGGCATCTTTAGGATTCTCTATGTATAGTATCATGTCATCTGCAAACAGTGATAGTTTTACTTCTTCTTTTCCCATTTGTATTCCTTTTATTTCTTTTTCTTCTCTGATTGCTGTGGCTAGGACTTCCAAAACTATGTTGAATAGCAGTGGTGAGAGTGGACATCCTTGACTTGTTCCTGATCTTAGAGGAAATGCTTTCAGTTTTTCACCATTGAGAATGATGTTGGCTGTGGGTTTGTCGTATATGGCCTTTATTATGTTGGGATAGGTTCCCTCTATGCCCACTCTCTGGAGAGTTTTTAACATAAATTGGTGTTGAATTTGGTCAAAAGCTTTTTCTGCATCTATTGAGATGATCGTATGGTTTTTATTCTTCAATTTGTTAATATGGTGTATCATATTGATTGATTTGCATATACTGAAGAATCCTTGCATTCCTGGGATAAATCCCACTTGATCATGGTGTATGATCCTTTTAATGTGCTGTTGGATTCTGTTTGCTAGTATTTTGTTGAGGATTTTTGCATCTATATTCATCAGTGATGTTGGTCTGTAATTTTCTTTTTTTTGTAGTACCTTTGTCTGGTTTTGGTATCAGGGTGATGGTGGCCTCATAGCATGAGTTTGGGAGTTTTCTTTCCTGTGCAATTTTTTGGAAGAGTTTGAGAAGTATGGGTGTTAGCTCTTCTCTAAATGTTTGATAGAATTCACCTGTGAAGCCATCTGGTCCTGGACTTCTGTTTGTTGGAAGATTTAATCACAGTTTCAATTTCATTACTTGTGATTGGTCTGTTCATATTTTCTATTTCTTCCTGGTTCAGTCTTGGAAGGTTATACCTTTCTAAGAATTTGTCCATTTCTTCCAGGTTGTCCATTTTATTGGCATAGAGTTGCTTGTAGTAGTCTCTTAGGATGCTTTGTACTTCTGTGGGGTCTGTTGTAACTTCTCCTTTTTCATTTCTAATTTTATTGATTTGAGTCCTCTCCCTCCCTCTTTTTCTTGATGAGTCTAGCTAATGGTTTATCAATTTTGTTTATCTTCTCAAAGAACCAGCTTTTAGTTTTACTGATCTTTGCTATTGTTTTCTTTGTTCTATTTCATGTATTTCTGCTCTTATCTTTATGATTTCTTTCCTTCTCGTAACTTTGGGTTTTGTTTGTTTTCTTTCTCTAGTTCCTTTAGGTGTAAGGTTAGATTGTTTATTTTAGGTTTTTCTTGTTTCTTGAGGTAGGCTTGTATAGCTATAAACTTCCCTCTTAGAACTGCTTCTGCTGCATCCCATAGGTTTTGGATTGTCGTGTTTTTGTTGTCATTTGTCTCTAGGTATTTTTTTTTATTTCCTCTTTGATTTCTTCCATGATCTCTTGGCTATTTAGTAACATATTGTTTTGCCTCCATGTGTTTGTGTTTTATGTTTTTTTCCCTGTAATTCATTTCTAATCTTATAGTGTTGTGGTCAGAAAAGATGCTTGATATGATTTCACTTTTCTTCAATTTACTGAGGCTTGATTTGTGACCCAAGATGTGATCTATCTGGAGAATGTTCCATGCACACTTGAGAAGAAAGTGTAATCTGCTGTTTTTGGATGGAATGTCCTATAAATATCAATTAAATCTATCTGGTCTATTGTGTCATTTAAAGCTTCTGTTTCCTTATTTATGTTCATGTTGGATGATCTGTCCATTGGTGTAAGTCAGGTGTTAAAGTCCCCCACTATTATTGTGTTACTGTCAATTTCCTCTTTTATAGCTGTTAGCAGTTGCCTTATGTATTGAGGTACTCCTATGTTGGGTGCATATATATTTATAATTGTTATATCTTCTTCTTGGATTGATCCCTTGATCATTATGTAGTGTCCTTCCTTGTCTCCTGTAACATTCTTTATTTTAAAGTCTATTTTATCTGTTGTGAGTATTGCTACTCCAGCTTTCTTTTGATTTCCATTTGCATGGAGTATCTTTTTCCATCCCGTCCCTTTCAGTCTGTATGTGTCCCTAGGTCTGAAGTGGGTCTTTTGTAGACAGCATATATATGGGTCTTGTTTTTGTATCCATTCAGCAAGCCTGTGTTTTTTGGTTGGAGCATTTAATCCATTCACGTTTAAGGTAATTATTGATATGTATGTTCCTATGACCATTTTCTTAATTGTTTTGGGTTTGTTTTTGTAGGTCCTTTTCTTCTCTTGTGTGTCCCACTTAGAGAAGTTCCTTTATTTTAGCATTTGTGGTAGAGCTGATTTGGTGGTACTGAATTCTCTTAGCTTTTGCTTGTCTGTAAAGCTTTTGATTTCTCTGTTGGATCTGAATGAGATCCTTGCTGGGTAGAGTAATCTTGGTTGTAGGTTCTTCCCTTTCATCACTTTAAGAATTTCATGCCACTCCCTTCTGGGTGTAGAGTTTCTGCTGAGAAATCAGCTGTTAACCTTATGGGAGTTCCCTTGTATGTTATTTGTCATTTTTCCCTTGCTGCTTTCAATAATTTTTGTCTTTAATTTTTGCCAATTTGGTTACTATGTGTCTCGTCGTGTTTCTCCTTGGGTTTATCCTGTATGGGACTCGCTGCACTTCCTGGACCTGGGTGGCTATTTCCTTTCCCGTGTTAGGGAAGTTTTCGACTATAATCTCTTCAAATATTTTCTCGGGTCCTTTCTCTCTCTCTTCTCCTTCTGGGACCCCTATAATGCAAATGTTGTTGCATTTAATGTTGTCCCAGAGGTCTCTTAGGCTGTCTTCATTTCTTTTCATTCTTTTTTCTTTATTCTGTTCCGCAGCAGTGAATTCCACCATTCTGTCTTCCAGGTCACTTATCCGTTCTTCTGCCTCAGTTATTCTGCTATGGATTCTTTCTAGTGTAGTTTTCATTTCAGTTATTGTATTGTTCATCTCTTTTTGTTTGTTCTTTAATTCTTCTAGGTCTTTGTTAAACATTTCTTGCATCTTCTCGATCTTTGCCTCCATTGTTTTTCCGAGGTCCTGGATCATCTTCACTATCATTATTCTGAATTCTTTTTCTGGAAGGTTGCCTATCTCCACTTCATTTAGCTGTTTTTCTGGGGTTTTATGTTGTTCCTTCATCTGGTACATAGCCCTCTGCCTTTTCATCTTGTCTATCTTTCTGTGAATGTGGTTTTTGTTCCACAGGCTGCAGGATTGTAGTTCTTCTTGCTTCTGCTGTCTGCCTTCTGGTGGATGAGGCTATCTAAGAGGCTTGTGTAAGTTTCCTGATGGGAGGCACTGGTCAACTCTTCCTTTTTTCTCTCACAGATTTATAACTTTTCCTTTTTCACTGAGCATTTTCAATTTCTCTATGCTGTGTTTAGGTGTAGACTGCCTTTTCTTCACCTCACCTAGAAGTCAAGGATCTATTTCAATCTGTTAAATACACACATTTATTTATTTGTTTGTTGGTTTGTTTGTCTGCCATACCACATGGCATGTGGGATCTTAGTTCTCCAACCAGGGATCGAACCCACACACCCTGCATCAGAAGTGGGAGTCTTAACTGGTGGACCACCAGGGAAGTCCCTTTTTTTTATTCTAGAAAATAATTTGGCATTACCTATTAGAAAAGGTCACTCCTGCATTCTCTAAATTTTTGTTTTGAGATCCTTCTTTTAGACATATGCTGGACCTTCTCATTCTATCTTCCGTTCTAGCTACTTTTCCTTTATATTCTCCATTAATTTCAATATTCTGAAAAGTTTGATTTCTATATATCTACCCTTCAATGTATTGATTCTCCCTTCAACTATGTCTAAATACCTTTTAATCCAAATACAATTTTTATTTCAATACCTACTAATTCATTTCAGGAATTCTTTTTGCCCCTTTTACAAGTTTGTTCTTTTTTTCATTATATATTGTTCTTGTTTATAGTTGATGTGGTTTATTTTGTATCTTTAAACACTGTAAATATGCTTACTATAATCTCCTTCAGATTATTATTGCATTTTATAAAGTTTTTCCAGTATTAATAGCCTTGATTATTGTGATTAAATTTTCTTCATAATACCTTTAGACAGAACTATTTGATTTTGCCTCTGCCAGGGTTCTGATGGTTTTACTGTTTTTGTACCAGTTTTCCTCATAATCATGGCATGAGGTCCTGTAACAAAGAGAAATGTAAATAGGGCCCACACCTGTGCAGAGACCAGAGTGAAAATTTGTGTTTTGCTTTCACAGGTTGGACAGCAGAGCTTTTCTCATCCCTGCTTTATGGATGAATTAGCATTTTGAGGCTCTTGGCCTCCAGCAGTTCTGAGACCTGAGTTTAATTCCTCAGACATATTAAACTCCTTATCCACTGAGGTTTATATCCATGGAGTTAAACCCCCCACCAAAGTACTGAGGTTTATTATTTATGTCTCTCTTTGCTGAGTTTCTACTTCTTTTTATAGCACCCTGATATCAAGTTTTATTTGTTGTGTGTGTGTGTATGCAGATGAGCACAGATATGTGTTTGTAATTTGTTATTATAAGTTTGGAATGGAAAGTGGGTTGGTTCATTTTAGCTCAGACTATTATATTTACTCAATCTTCACTCATTTTGTGTTTCCCATTCTCAATTTAATAATATCCATAAGGGGACTTCCCTGGTAGTCCAGTGGGTAAGACTCTGCGCTCCCAGTGCAGGGGGCCTGGGTTCTGTCCCTGGCTGGGGAACTAGATACCTCATGCATACTGCAACTAGAGTTTGCATGCCACCACTAAGAGTTCTCATGCCGCAACGAAGATCCCGCCTGCCGCAAGACCTGGTGCAGACAAAATAAATAAATATAAATATTAAAAAATATATATCCATCTGGTAGGAGGGGAGATACTGCATGAAGAGAAGTACCTATTTCTTCCTCTTCACTATGTGAGTTAGCTCACGGATTCATGGTACTCAAGTATAAAATATTTAACCACAATCAAAATTCAAATGTCTGTTCAGTAGAAAATATCGGAAGGGACGTTACAGGAGATATTAAGTTGAAGATCAAATGTTTAAAATTTGGTGATTAGAAAAATATGAGAACAACCCCTCATGTTTAGCACAATTAGATAACTGTTACACTGAGAGTCTTTTGATTTTAGGGAAATTTTATGTTAGAATCAAGGGCTGGAGCACTTTTGAACATAAAGACATACCTTGTTTTATTGCACTTTATTGTGCTTCGCAGATATTACATTTTTTACAAATTGAAGATCGGGGCAACCCTGCACTGACCAAGTCTATTGGCACCATTTTCCCGATAGCATTATTTTTAATTAATACTGTTTTTTGCTTACTTGGGTTTTTTTAGACATAATGCTATTGCACACTTAATAGACTACAATATAGTACAAAAAACTTTTATATGCACTGAGAAATCAAAAAATTGTGTGATCTACTTTATTACGTTCTTTGCTTTATTGTGGTGGTCGGGAACTGAACCCTCAATATCTCTGAGGTCTGCCTGTGTTTGGAAATAAACCTAAACTCAGTGTACATTTTGCTCATTTTTCTGAGTCTGGTTGTGTCTCTGTGATTTGCCCTTGGTTTACAGCAATATCATTCACAGCTCACAACCAGCTGTCTATTCACCTCCATTTAACATACTATGGGTTGGGACTGATATATACACATTACATATAAAATAAGGACCTACTATATAGCACAGGGAACTCTACTTAATACTCTGTAACAGTCTACATGAGAAAAGAATCTAAAAAAAGAGTGGATGCAGGTATATGTATAACTGATTCACTTTGCTGTACACCTGAAACTAACACAACACTGTAAATCAACTCTACTCCAATAAAAATTTAAAAAGTAAAATAAAAAGTAACACACTATGGGAACAGAAATTCACACCCACTCAGAACAACAACAACAAAAGGCACAGAATTTCTGGTAACAGAAATTTGTTTCCAGTCCCATTTATACACTTCTAATCAAAATGCCAGTCAGATTTCAGCTTTTTTTTTATTCTGTAGACGAATAAATCTTGTTTGGTCTGAGCCATTAACATCTTTTATTCCAAATGAGAAAGAGGCAGAATTTAGGAAAATGAAAAAAAAAAAAAAAATTCCTTAAGACACATCTCATATACTTGCTTTTTCTGTAATACAAGATAAACAAATTATGCATATCCTTTTTAGAAACTATGTGGGCAACAGCAGAAAACTCATTTATATTTGTGGCTCCTGATGTCACCCTGATCAGAATTTCTATTAAAAGTATCCAAGCCAGTATCAAAATCAGAGAAACTAGCTGCCTTTAATCGAGGACTTTGGCATTTAATCCTTTGAAGCATAAGAGAAGCAAAGATACGCTATATGCAAAGTAAAATCCTCTGCTCTCTTTGAAAATACCAAAGGTAACTTTTAAGTACACTTACCATTTTCACCTTTACAGATAAAATGTCTAGTAGGCAGGCTTATAGATGTTCATGGTTTTTCCCTACCACTTAAATGTTTTTGAAATGAACAACAAAAATACTTATCTTTTTTAAAAGTCAAATAGCCCTTTAAACTACCTCTCTGTTATATACATATTTTTTAACATTCTGAGTTGACAAATATTATCCACTGAAATAGAGTCTTGTGTCTAGGTACACATCCTTAAAGCCACATTGCCTAAATCACATGCATAAAATTTATAACTGAGTACAGAAACTGACTAAATTAATAACTTGCATACTTATTCATATAGGTACAAATATTCTACATGTCACAAATAAGCATGTTTAAACATATTACATATCTTATTTCCAGAAGCTTAAAAAATGGTTTATATAAAGCCTATGTTTCAAATAGAAATGCTTATATATAACATATAAAGCAAACTTTTCTGATGGTTATTTTTTGGAAAAGCTATGAAATTTAGCAAAATTAAAGCGAATTTAATTTTCTTGGAAATCTTTTATTATTAATAATCTTTACCTTTCAAATTAAAAAAAAAGTAGCTTTAAACAAAAAATAGATATAAATAGTTAGTTGTCTACGTGGGCCATTGCAGAAAAGGGACAGAGATCTTGTACTTTTATACAGAGACAATATGGCTGGTTCTTCTCTTTTAAAAGCATCTATTCCATCAACTGGCTATTACATCGTTATAAAAATAGACGTGATGAACAAACACAACCCTAGTTTCTTGATTCCTATTGATGTTCAGTGTATTAATAATCTAGAGGAATACAGTTACCTCTCAATGCCTTCTTGTCAAGCTGAAAGAATGCTCCTGCCCTTAGAATCTTCGCTTCATTGAAGTGAGATTCTCAGACTTCAGCGGGCACGAGAATCACCTGGATGGCTTGTGAAAACACAACTTGCTGAGCCCCGTATCTAGACTTTCTGACTGAGGAGATCTGAAGTGACACCAAAAATCTGCATTTCTAAGTTCCTTCCTAAATGTTGCCAGCTCTGCTGGTCCAGGGACTACACTTTGAGAATCACTGAATTTTGGATTTTAACCATGTAGGGGAGTTAGAGCTTCTTAAACTTCCAGAAAGAGCAGTCATGAAACTTTTAAAATAATTAAGATCTGTACTATTAGGTGTGTCAGAAAGAGAACTGACCTAACTTCTAATTTTTTTGGAACCTCCCCAGGAGATTTCAAAGCCAAGTGGAATTAATTAAATTGATAGAAACTGTAATCAGTAGAGCTCCCAAGAACATAACAGGAGCTACATTGACTTATAGGAATACTTCTAACCTAATCTTTCATTCTGCATTTATCTTTATCTGCTAATATTTACTCAGTGATCAGGGAGAAAAGCTGGTTAAAAGTATGTCATTTGCTCAAAGGGCATTATTTTCAATGCCCTCCAAACTTGACTCAATATTTCCCAATGAGCTCTTAAGATTGTTTTGGGGAAAAAATGCAAAGTATAAATGAATTAAATTATATGCCTAGTTCCTCATCTAATGTCTACTTACAGTCCCCCAACAACTACTTAGAAGGCATTTATAAACTACGTAGTTTTTGAAAAACTTTTCTTCAGCAAAGGAAACTTTGCTTCAGTTTTTGAAAAGTGTTAGAGACAGCATCAGAAATGTGAGGCTTTGCGGGGACGAGGGAAGGAAATTCACCAAGAGGCATGAGATCTGTTTTCTATGTTGTCTTTGGCATTTATCAGGCGTGTCTGGTCTTGGGCAACTCTTCTAACCTCCAGCTGAACTCAGTTTTCCTATTTCAAAAATGACAATAGTAATTTCTTTCTACCACAAGACTGTTGGGAAAATCCAATTAGGTAGAGTCTTATTTTCTTATAAATAGAATTAAGTGCAATCTAACATATTCAGTGCTTTAAAAGGGTCGGATGGGTACCATGGTTAATAAGAGAAGAGTATCTTTAGATCTCTGATTCTAATTCAGTCGTGTGCTCCTAGCATTGCCTTGATTTTTAAAAAGTAATCGTGGTTTGTATCTTAGAACTGATGGATATACTACCTGCTTCAAATCCGGATTTGGTCATGTGTCCAAATCTCATTCCAGTTCTGTGAAGTTTGCTGTTCTTCCTTGTGTGAGACAATGCTAGACTTGACAGCTTGTAATATCGTTTTTATCGCTTTTTAAAAATACCCAGTAAATATTCAGAATATTTATTCACTGGAAAAGTTACACTGTGGATAAATCAATGTTGTTAATACTTTCCAAATTAACATTAAAGTAGTATGATTCAAGAGTGAAAGCCACACTGTCAGTGAACTATACTGTCTTCTGCTTTTTCCTCTTTTTCTCTGTGTGTACGACTGCCCTTCTTCTTTGCAAAACCCAGTATACATATCCACAGAAGGAGTTATTTCAGATTTCCTGTGTTAAATAATGTATATACGGTAGGGGGCAAAAGTGAAATATCTCAGTAGGAAATAAAGGTGTCTTATCAAAAAGACCCTCTGTCAAGAATGACGTCCTCTGTGTGCTCCTGGCCTCTGCTGATGACAAAAAAGTGGCAAGTCAGTGGCTCTGAATGGTGCTACTGAAAGCAAAGGAATAGCTTTGCAGGTGAACTTTGAGCCATGTGTCTGTATCACTTCTTTTCTAGAATGAGCAGCCTTATTAGAGGCAGCTTATTACTACTCTCCGATGATATTTAAACTAAATATGGCCACCTATAAATGCCAGTTTAAAAAATCCTTCAAATTTATATCTATTACAACTATGTACCAATTAAAGATGACGCTTGAGTCCTCATCATCTCTTGTTTTCCTTTCAAATTCTTTCTGAGCTTTTGCCTTTCTCAAGCATTGGTTAAAAATTCTAAGACAACATACTTCTCCCTGTGCTCTAGTCTCAGGAGAATGCAAAGAGCACCGAATACAGTAATTCTGAAACCAAACAGAAATGAATCCGCATTGGTTTTAGGAGCTCTCTCAGAGAGAAAAGAAAAAACACTGCCATCAGTGATTCCCCTGCTTCTTATCAACACATAATTCCCCAAGACACAAGTATGTTTGATACGTATGGTTTGACACATAAAATCTGTGTTCAGCCATTCTGTGAAATCTCATAAAATTTTGAGATCCAGAGTACACAAACAGTATATTGCTGCCTCAACCCAGGCAAGATATAACTGTCAAGGGCTTCCTTTCATATGCTTTAAAGATGTATAAATGGGTACATAGGAAAACAGAGGCTGAAGACAGACTAAAAGAACTTTCTTGCTTTCCCACCTTTCCTAAAGTTAAAGAATATCAGATGAATTATTTAAGAATGAAAGCTTTATTTCAGTGCCAGGCACATAAAATCAAGATTGACCACCCTGTGGCAACTTTGATGCCGTTTATACCTTCACATACCGAGTAAAATAGAAAATGCCTAGTGGCAAATTCAAGACCAGCTGTTGGAGGTTTATAGCAAGCACTCTATTACTTTACAGTGTGAAACTTACCAATTCTGTCCCTAAAGAATGATTTTTAAGATGTGGGGTGTCTGAATCAGTAACAACTATTAATTGTAGATTACCACAAATCAAACAGGAAAACGTAATAGCGACGTCGGGATAAAATATTTTAAATATAAATAGAATGTTCATTCTTCTCCTCCCTTATAAAGACCAAATTTGTTTTTCAATATTCTCAAGAATATTTAAAAGAATATTTACAATTTTGACAATTTTTATCAATCAATAGGTCCATTAGATACAAAAATAGAAACTTTTGGGCTTCCCTGGTGGCGCAGTGGTGGAGAGTCCGCCTGCTGATGCAGGGGACACGGGTTCGTGCCCCGGCCCGGGAAGATCCCACATGCCGCGGAGCGGCTGGGCCCGTGAGCCGTGGCCGCTGAGCCTGCGCGTCCGGAGCCTGTGCTCCGCAACGGGAGAGGCCACAACGGTGAGAGGCCCGCGTACCGCAAAAAAAAAAAAAAAAAAAAAATATATATATATATATATATATATATATAAACTTCTAATAGTTGACAAAATTGCTATGATAGTCTTCTATTACAACAGATACATCAGCAGAGTGGTATTGCTAGTATAGTAAAAATTAGAACTGCTACAATACAAAATTTCTTAAACAACAGTAAAATGAATTCAAGGAGGAATAATATAGGCAAGGCAACTGTACCTTCTATGTCTGATTCACTTTTCATTTCTCACACATTTACTCTTTTTTTTTCTTTACCTTTCCCCAGAGCTAATGAGTTTAGATTGCCACGTCTATAAAAGCTTAATGGCTTCTGTGACATTTCTTGTGGTGTTTCTTTAGACAGTTCTCAGCAGCACAGAACTTTGGTACTATGCAAGTGTGTGTGTGTGTGTGTGTGTGTGTGTGTGTGTGTACATACATATACACACGTTTCTAAGCAAAGAACGTTCTCTAGACAAGTCCAACAGTTTTAATCTACAGCTGTACTTCAGACATTGCTTTGTGATTTAAGGAAAAAGAAATACATGAAACTGAAACCCCTACATATTTAGTAAAAAGACGTCTGACATAGAAGATGCTAAGACAGAGGAATCACTCTCACAGTGTGGGTGTCACTTCAGTTATATACGCTGGTTTTATGAGAAAGACAGCAATCTGAAGCTTCAATGTCTAGTCTGCCATTGAATGTCTAGTTTAATAACTTGAAATCTACTATGCTTTACGCCAATGATGATGTTATCATATAAATAGCTGCTTTGTATTTTCACTCTTCTCCCAAGTGAAGACCTCTAGTCCCTGGTGCCTTATTACTCGATGGTGATACATAAAGACAACCACAAAGGTCGTAAACACAGTTTATGCTCTGGGAAGCAAGTTACCTAATCTCAATATATAAACACAGAGCTGAAAGTGTTTTCAGTAAGAAAAACTAGGATATCTATTTAAGCATTAGGCTTATTCTGATATTTAAAACTATGATATGGTCAATATGGTTGACGTTTTAAAAGGAAGGCTGTTATCAGCTGATGAGATAGGATCTAGAACAGAGACTCCTAAACTTCATTTACCAGGGCAGTTCTTTCACACTAATACATAATCTCAGGGATATTTGTGGTAATTTTTAAAAATAGTTTACAATTCGGTGTTTTTGTAATTTTTTTCCAGTAAAACTTATATTTAAGTCATTATATTATTAAATACTGTATTACAATGAAGCAGCAAGATGGTAGCTTTAAATGCAACCTATCAATATTAACAAATGTAAACAAACTAAGCATTTCAAATAAATGGTAGAGAACATCAAACTGAATTAAAAGAATACCCAACATGGAGCGAAAATTAAGTCAAAAGTAAAAGAAGGATAAAAAATATTATGCAACCCTAAGTAGAAGGTAGAATACTTATTTTAATATCAGACCTAAAAGACACCAAGACAAGCAGTAATAGCAGGTATAAAATGTGGCATTTAGAAATGGTAAAAAGATAAAAATGTGTGTGCACCCAATAAGAGATCTTCAACATACATGAACAAAAACTGGCAATACCAAAGAGAAAAAGAAATTCATCCATTATATAATTAGAGATTTTAATAATTTCCTTTCAGCAACTAATAAAACCAACAGGAAAAAAAATCAGTAAGGATAGAGAACGGTGAACAACCACTATCAACCAAGTTAACAACCAAGTTAGGTTGTTAACAAGTTAGGTTGTTAACCTAATTTAGTTAACAACTAAGTTAGGTTAACAACCAAGTTAACCTAACTGACCTTAACAGGACCCTATACTCAACATGTACAGAGTATTCGTTCTTTTCACAGGTACTGGAACCTTGCAAATAGACACCATATGCCGAGTGACATTTATATTTTTAGATAAGTATAAAAGTCTTTCTAACTATCTACCTATCTGTCTACATACTTGAATGTACATGGGTTCTCCAGAAGCACATGCTAAGCCAGAGTTTGATATATGCAAGATATTTGCAAGACATTTACAAGGCAGATAAACCTGTGGAAGGTGCAGAGGGGTAGGAAGAGGTGGGCAAAGGAAGCAGTCAATCTCTTCCAAGGCTTTGGTCAAAAACCTCAAGGGAAGCTTGGAAGCATATATGGCCTTTCACGCTTATCCCTCTTCGGGCTGAAACACCCAGGCTTTTATACTCCTGAGGTAATCAGTCACTGCATGTGGGTTTCTTCATGAAGGACATGGATTGGAGTGAAGGAACTCTCTGCAGTTGAGGTTAACCCTAAAAGGCCTGTGAGCTGAAGTCTGCTCGCTGAGTGTGCTCTCAGCAATACACGTCTCTAAGTACACACACACACACACACACACATACACACACAACTTCCAAGCTCTGACCACTGAGTGGGCCTGGAAACAAAATCTCAAAAACAATGAGCACACCTAAATGCCATTCTCCACCAAAAGAATCCAGCGTTTCTTGGAATATTGGCTGCGAAAGGGAGAGTGCAAGACTGCAACAGAAGTGGAAGATTCAGGAGGCCTAATATTTAAATAATATAAATTTCAGAAGGAGAAGAGAGAATAAATGGAATATAAGCTATGATGAATACCTAATGTCTTTGATCTGAATAAATACTCAATGAGACATAGTTCACTTAGTTCCAGGACTGGTAAAGCAAGGTACCTACCAAATTCCAATAACTGGTCAATTAATACAAAGAACACCAACAAAAAAAGAATAAAGCAAAATAAAAATGTCAACTTTCTGCCAGTAAAAAGTCACAAAAGAAATGAAATTCATCCAATAATGGACTTTACAACATTGGAAGATGGAAAGTGTTGGAATGTCATCTATAAACTGCTGAGAAAAAAATATGTATATACACACACACACCCCATCATTTCATCTATAATACTTGTTTTGAAACACAATTTTGTTTCTATGTGACTGATATATTTGGGAACATTTAGAGCATTATGTGAATTCTGAGTGAGTTATGTGCTATTTCCTCACTAAAATCACCAGGTGGAAGGAGAAATCCTATGAGTCGATCCCAGGAATACACAAGATGCCCACGTGCACACACCACAAACACTTACCAGCTACCTCAGGTCATTGCGTGCATCATCCTAAATGCTTGTGTTTTGTTATATTTTTCTTGTTTGTGAACTTTTCTATATGTTTTTTCTTTTTTTTTGGTACGCGGGCCTCTCACTGTTGTGGCCTCTCCTGTTGCGGAGCACAGGCTCCGGATGCGCAGGCTCAGCGGCCATGGCTCACGGGCCCAGCCGCTCCACGGCATGTGGGCTCTTCCTGGACCGGGGCACGAACCCATGTCCCCTGCATTGGCAGGCGGACTCCCAACCACTGCGCCACCAGGGAAGCCCTATATGTATTTAAAAAACTCATTTCACATCTCAAATGTGTTTTAGCATCCTGGTTCAAAATGCCAAGCAAGGCAATGTGACAAGTAAATCGCTGTCTATGTGTTTAGACCTGAAAGGGACATAGCCAAAGCCTGCAGAAGTGACTCCTTATTTGCACCTATAGTGGCTGCTTCAGTGGTTTCAAACATCCCTACAATTTCCAAAGCCATCAGCTATGGAGCAAAGCTGCAGGTTCAAGGGAGATAGTTATAGT
The DNA here is from genome assembly GCF_963455315.2 of Globicephala melas. Taxonomy (NCBI): domain Eukaryota; kingdom Metazoa; phylum Chordata; class Mammalia; order Artiodactyla; family Delphinidae; genus Globicephala; species Globicephala melas. The sequence continues at coordinate 2,038,123 of NC_083334.1, forward strand.
CATTAAAAAAAAAAAATTCCACAGTAATACAGACAATAAAGAAGAAAGCTATAACACTGGATCAAATATTCAATTTTGATAAGATGAAGTATCTACTAGAAGAACATACCTCAAAGGACCTATAAATCAAAGGCACACATCTGCACTAAGATCTAAGGCCATACAAGATGGCTTAACTGCCATGTTTGGGTCCAGATCAACAGCCCACACCCATCCATACCTGGTGCTACAACCTGCCTTCCCATTGCAGAGCACTCCCCTTCCACAACTTTCCAATAACTGAGAAGCAGCAGCTCTTCCAACACTTCCACAGAAGACTTCAAAAACTTTATTTTGTTCAAAGGTGAAGTGTGTCATTTTTACCACAGTAATTATGTATTTTTAATCTACGTATTACAGATAAAACTACGCTACTGTTTTTACTGGTTCCTGTCTGTCTTCATTCGGTTTTTCACTGATGAAGATGGTGGGTTGTGTGCTCTAGCATCATCTTTCCAAAAGCCCTGTGGTTTTTATTGCTCAATTATGCATAGCATAGTGATTTGCAGGAATGCATGTAACATTATAGCAGAACTGATTGTGTATACATATATGCACACCACACTCATCTGTATACATATAAAAACTGCATGTGATTTTATAAGCACAAAAAATATCGGCCATGAAATAACCAGCTACAGGTGCTTCAATTAGGATAATACATTTTCCTAATTCTATTTTAGTTTTATGCCTTCAGATTTTAAACAATTATCATAAAGTAAAACAAATGAAGCTCTTTTCATTATGAAAAACAAAGTAAAGGAACAAATGTGGGGAAATTCTGGATTGTTCTAGCAGCAATTTTTTATCTCCTAGGAAAGGAGAAAACACCATTATGGGAGCAGCTTAGTATAGTTTAAAAGCACAATTGGATGATATTTAACAGCAAAAGCATTCATCTTGGGACAGCAGTGGGATCCCACAGCACTAGACAGCACACACATGCGGAAATGTAATGATGACCTAGCCTTATTATTATACTGCATTGTTCTACTTAGTGCCGAAATTTCATGAAAAAGTTACAAGGGTATGTGGGAGGATGTGCTGAGGACTCTGCCGGAATAATTTACTGGTACGTATACTATTTTGTTTCTCACTGAATTTTATCTTCCCACACCCACGCCATCTTTGAGCACCTCTCCTCAGAAGAGGTCTGTTATTAAACACCAAAGTAAAAGCTGTTTTAGAAGAAATTTCTTGGCCTGCCTTGTTATTGTGCAGTCTATTTGAAGGTTCTCCTAACTGCCTTTGAAAGCAGCCAGAGGAGAAAGGGACGAGGCTTTAGAGGTTGGAGTGGTCTTGGGGGATGAAGACACCCAGGCTTACAGTCTTCGGGGACTGGGGAGACTTCAGATAACCTGGGGTCCCGCTGTGCCTGGTTAAATGGACCCTAGATTCTCAGCCTCAAAGGTTCCTGTGCCTCAATCACGACCAACAAAAACAGCGCGTCGACAGCTTGGCCAAGGAAGATATTAGGGATGTGACCTGAACACGGTGGGAGTGAGAGGCACTAGTCTCACCCACAAAGTCAAGTCCAGCAGCTCTGAACACCAAGAATAAAAACAATTCATCCAAACACAGTTGCTATCACCACTTCCTTCTTTACCTGACTAACTTTAGTGTGTTTCCATTCTTCTCCATCTCTCCACGTCCTGCCTCTCAGGCTCTTTCACTGCAACCACCTCTTCTTTGCTGTCTTCTGTCTCTGAGTCCAATTGTCCAGATCACAGCTAGAGTTCAATAGCAGTTTATAACGCCCCTAACTCTTGTCTTTTCTACCCGGGGCAGAACCGAGTGTAGAAAGATCACCTACCTCATACACTAGGCACTGCCAATTCACGACTGGGCGGGGGGAAGAGCAGTGAGCTACAGACAACAAGGAAGAAAGAATTCCAGAATCTGACAGGCCCATCCAAGAACATACACGGCAAAAAAAAGTAATGCTCATTTAATCAATTAGAATATGTACTCTAATCATTATCTACAATTAGAACATATCTGCAAACCATGAGGGAAAATTCTAGGCTCTAATATTTGTAGCCTGTATACATTTAAAACAATAAATAGCTGTCTGCCATCATGGCGATCCTTTCTGTGTTTGCTTATTAATTCACTGGGATTCCAAAAGTGCCAAGGAATAGGTGCTATGCCTTGTCAGATGAAGAGAATGAACATACCGTACAAACGGCTTCAGAAAACACAAAAAGCTGAATGGCCTAGCTTCCCTGGAAAGTAAGTTACCTAAAGTAGTCCCCTCTATGAGCTGGGAAAGTTTATGTGAATAGACTAAGGGAAAGAGAACATAGTATATATTACACCCAATATTCTGCTGTACATTACTGAGCTTGAAAGATATTTTTCTACCAGGGAAGATACAGTCACTGCATTTTTCAAACCCTGTATGACATATACCATCACATTGTTTGTTAAAAGCAAGAGCCGGATCAATATGTGTACTTTCCAATTGTAAAGGCCTCTTCATTTCTCTGAGTTCAAGAAAAAGATAAAGTAATACTCAAAAGTATATCAAGTCAACAGATATTTTCTTCACCCTACATACGCGTTTTTATTACACACAGTTCTGTAGCTTTCTGGAAGACATTTTATCTTGGGGAAAAAAATGTATCTTCTGTTGCCTAGAACAACTGGCATCAAAGTAAACTATAAATTTTTGTGTTCTTTAGGATAACCTGAAGAAGAAAACAAATTCACTTATTGTTAGTTTTGCGGAAATATTTCAAGCAAAACTAAGTGACCGCAACCTGGGAAGCAGGGGGTGGGTCTTGACTTTATAAAACTTGATTTTCTGGAAATGGTACTACCAGATGCCTTTTATTTGAATATTAACATCATTTATTCTATTGTTCTTTGATAACTTTATTATCCAATATTTCTGAAATAGGAAATAAATGATAGTCAGACTCCAGGGACATCAAAGTTTTTCTTTCCCTTTCAGGAATTTTATTTCCCTTTTAAAACCCACTCAATCCTGACCATCATAATGACCTTCAAACACTCTTGATGACCTTCAATACATACAGATGTCTGCATTCTACGTCACATTTTTAATGAGGCTAATTTTCAGATCTCTATCTTGACTGAAAATTAATCATTCCAGATATGAATCGAGAGCTGTCAATAAAGGTGTGATTTCATGTAGAAATATTTCCAGCTTACTAAGTTTCCTTATTAACAGAAAATTATTTAAGACACAAAGACTTGGTAATAATGGAACTCCATATGATGGGGAAGCAAATGTTGGATGCTCATTACTTGTTTTTTTTCAGGGAGGGGTGGGGTAGTGCAAGCAGGTGTGGGGGGGAGAGAGCGCTGCTACTTCACGACCTCAGAATCATTCCACGTGCAAAGCCTTAGTGCTTCCACTGCAGGTCCTAATCCAAATTTACCAATGACTGGAGGAAACTATTAGGTTCAGAAAACCTCATACAATTAAGATTTACGTCAATGGATGAGCTGATTTCACTAAGTTTACTTTAGGGAAATATGAATGGGCATGATATGACAGGAAGTTCTAAATATCATCTACAACAAATTTGCTGCGCTATATAAACTCGGAAAAAGAAAGATGAAACTGTATTTGCATATTTTTCAAAAGCTTTAGTCTCTTCATTTGTGGTTTTCTTGTATCTCCCTAATCCTCTACACTACTGATGGCACTGAATGAAAAAAATATTAGAAAAAAATGTTCAGCATACTGTGAAAATGTACACAGCCTCACCGTTTTGCATTTAAGTGCACTAATGATATCAAATACATACTAAGTACTGTGCTAGTTTGGTGAGAAAAGTCAGTATCCTTATAAACAAAATAATTTCAATAAAAATAACTGTATATCAGTTATGTCTCTAGGGTAAAAAGTAAAGTACAAACAGTAATTATTTTGAATTATCAGTTTGTCAATTTATTTTTCATTGGCTATTGAATCAAAATGCCAAGTTTCTTGCTTTATATAACTACTAATTAAAAGCTGTATTACAAAGGGAGAATGAAAGCAAACTTTTTAAAATTAACACACTGATAAATTTGTCCTTTGAGCTTCTTCATGTATAAACTAATTTTTACTTACATATGCTTTTCTACAACCTATTTAAAAATTTTGATATTGGTAGAATCTTTGCTATATAGAGTCCAAAATACAAAACAGCAATAATAAAATTGATATAGAATATACCAAGTGCATAAAGAATGAAGGCAAGGTAACACACATTCTCGACTGCCTATTTCAACTGGTTATACACCTCACCTAATTGATCCATCTTCGTTGTCAGTAAAGGTAAGTACTGTTATCTGTATTTTAAAGATAAAGTCAGGAAGCCTCGATGAGGTTGTATAATTTGTCTATGGCCTCACAGCTGATTGCTGGAGCTAAAATTCAAAGTGATTTCTGTGTGTGCCCTTTTAACTGGCAACCATACAATCTATAAAATGTATTTAAAACATGCTGATCTGTATTTGTATAAGGAACAGAGAAGAGAATCAATGCTATCCCCCCAATTTTTTTTTTTTTTTTTTTTTTGCGGTACGCGGGCCTCTCACCGCTGTGGCCTCTCCCGTTGCGGAGCACAGGCTCCGGACGCGCAGGCTCAGCGGCCATGGCTCACGGGCCCAGCCGCTCCGCGGCATGTGGGATCTTCCCGGACCAGGGCACGAACCCGCGTCCCCTGCATCGGTAGGCGGACTCTCAACCACTGCGCCACCAGGGAAGCCCCAGAATTGTTTTTTTAAATGAGAATGAAAGTACATCTACTTACCTCTTTTCAGAACACACTACCCAGTGAAATTCGTATTATTTATTTTTCATGATTAAAATACAAAAACCATAGGATTTTACCTTTACCAAAATTCTAAGTTCAACAAAAATATATATATAGTTCAAAATTTTGGGCGAAGAATCAGGATGTCACTAAAAGTTCATCAGCGAGTGCTACTAATAATATTCTCATGAATGTAAATACTTTTTCTTTGCTTTACAGAGCCCTGCACTGAAGGAAAGTGCCTGGTTGACAAATAAAATTGATATGTTTTGAATAGACCGAAAATAACACTTTTACTGAATGTTCAGTAGTCATACTAATGATTATCACTCTGGGTTTTCCAAGAATAGCTTGACTCTCAGAAGGCAGTTTTAACAGTTTAGTTAAAACTCAAGAGACTTTCTTTTATTATGTTTTTTAGTGTACTAATATGGATGGATACATATTTGGATCATCAGTTTTAGTCCTGGACATTCATGAAGAGAAGCATAAATTTATCATGTATTAAGGCTATCACAACTTAAATGAGTCTTGTATATAATTTCTTTAGTGTGAAATCTCACTTAACCTGTCTGTGTATGAACCTTAAATAAAAAATCACTATTGATATTTGAAATGTCAACATTTCATCATACCTAACCATCATACATACCTGCTCTTTCTTTTATTTAAATTTAAACTTCTTAGTACTGCTACCTAACAAGGCACTCTAACCTAAATATACTTCACATGTACATACCTGAACTTTAACTGAACAACACCGTAAGATGACATGGCATTTAATTAATGCTTACTTGCAAGGAACGGCTTAATGCAGTAGAAAATTAAACAACAAAGGAGTTTTTCTTTCTTCCTTTTATACAACAAAGTATAGTTTCCCAAGAAGATATAACAGCCTTTGACATTTACACATCAAACGACAAAATGGTATTGAGATATATAGAGAGCAAACTATGGGGCATCTAAGGAGTGATGTACAAAACTCTAGTTCTAAGGTTGCACTGCAGCATACAACTCTCAGAAAATGTTAGATCAAATAGATAAAAAATAAGTTAGGATATAGTCTGTGAATTAAAACAACACGATTTTGTATCTCTGTGTAGGGAGAGAAAGTTCTGCCCTGCATCAGAAAAAGAAAACACATTATTTCCAATACCATATGAACATTTATAAGAAGTAAATCAGACTAGAAAGAAAATCTCAAAAAAATCCAAAAAGTAAAATCATAAAGCCTACATTCTGACATAAATGCAGTTAAACTAGAGATTAGAAATAAAAGGATAGAAAATGAAGTCTAATACTTTGGGCAAACAAACTCTAAAAACAGAATAATTGGCTACCTTTATGACATTTGGGATATTCAAGAAATAAATATTGAAATTATTATACATTTAGAAATGAACAATATAAGAGATACTGCGTACAGAGTACATACACATAAGTACATGTGAAAATTGTGACCTAAAATGTATAAGGGAAACAAAAAGTATAAGAATGACATAAGTAGGGCTTCCCTGGTGGCGCAGTGGTTGAGAGTCCGCCTGCTGATGCAGGGGACACGGGTTCGTGCCCCGGCCCGGGAAGATCCCACATGCCGCGGAGCGGCTGGGCCCGTGAGCCATGGCCGCTGAGCCTGCGCGTCCGGAGCCTGTGCTCCGCAACGGGAGAGGCCATAACAGTGAGAGGCCCGCGTACCGCAAAAAAAAAAAAAAAATGACATAAGTATTCTTTAAAAAAGATAAAAATAATCAACAATAAAAATGTGGAAGGAAGAAACTGATAAAAAGAAAATAATATTAGTAAGTTTAAAACAAAAGGAACTTCATCAATAAAATAAACTGCTTCTTGGAAGTAATCATAAACTATAACCTGCTTGTTGGACAAAGGGTCAAAAAAGGCATGGAAAATATAAATCACATTAATAATGAAAATGTCTATAATACTGGATAGGGAGATACTGTAAAACTTTATAGAAGGAAAAAGTTTATACTCATTTGTATTTGAATATTTAAGTAAATATTAATTTAATGGACCTAGATTTAGAAAACATGTAAATTAAAGCTCATTGAAAATGGTAGATGACCTAAATATCTTAATAATCAAAGAATAAAAAATTATTCAATTAGTGCCAGATATCTGTTTAAAATATATATAATTTCTACATTTTTTAAAACATTAGAGAGTACTTTAAAAAATGGAAATTTCACAACCAATATTCTGGTAACAAAATGAACAGAGAAAGTAAGAAGACTATGGATTAAAGTCACTTTCATGCAAAATAGATGAATAAAATATATTAATAAACAGGATTTAGCTGAGTACTAAAAGAAAGATACATCACGAGCCAGAAGGCTCCATCCAAGAAATGAAAGGATTCTTCAATATTAGGAGATCTAATATAACTTAGTACTAAAACAGATTAAAAGAGAAAAAAACATATGATCTTCTTAATGGATGATGAAAAGTCATTTGATCAAATTCAACAGCTATTACTAATTAAAGTTTTAAAAAAGTTTAGAAAGCTAGAAATACAAAGACATGCCCATAACCTGATAAGGAATCTGCCTGAACCTTATTATTGACAGGTAACATTAAAATAGAACCAAGGCAAATATGTTTATCATTAACACTACTTTCAACACTGTAATGAAAGTTCTACCCGATCCAATGGTATAAGAAAAAAAGATACATTAATCTTAGAATCTGTAGGTAACACGGACATAAAATCTGAGCAAACTAACTGAAAAATTCTGAAAGCAAATATATATTCTATAATGTAAAGAATGCAAGCTAAACACGCAAAAATCAGTAGCTTACATGCCAGTGAGAAACCATTTTTGAAAGTTATGGCAAAAAAAAGAACCTACTCAACATAACAAAAACTGCAATATACTTAGGAAGTAAGCTTAAAGCAAAGTACACGATCTATATGAGTAAAACATAGAATTTTACTCAAGTACACACACATCAAAGAAACTGAATAAAGAAGTACACCATTCCCTGAAAGGGAAGACACAATCTTTAGAAGATATCAACTATGCCCAAATTCATCTACAAACTCAACGCCATTCAAATCAAAATCAAAATTGTCTTTAATACCACTTGTAACAAAATGAGCTCATTTTGAATTTCACATAGATGAGTAACTAAATAATGGCTAAGAAATACTTGTCAAAAATGTATAATAAGGAGAAACATGCTTCACCAAAAATCTATAAAGGTCTTGTGATTAAAATAGTTTAATCTTAACAGAGAAATAAAGAAACACAATAGAGAGCTTAGAAAGAGACAAATACATAAACAAATGGTATTTAAAATCTTGCTATAGGGCTTCCCTGGTGGCGCAGTGGTTAAGAATCCGTCTGCCAATTCAGGGGACACAGGTTCGATACTTCCCTGGTCCGGGAAGATCCCACATGCCACGGAGCAACTAAGCCCGTGCGCCACAACTACTGAGCCTGCGCTCTAGAGCCCACGAGCCACAACAACTGAGCCTGCAAGCCACAACTACTGAAGGTCTCGCACCTAGAGCCCGTGCTCCCCAACAAGAGAAGCCACCGCAATGAGAAGCCCGCGCACCGTAACGAAGAGTAGCCCCCGCTCGCCGCAACTAGAGAAAGGCTTTGCGCAGCAACGAAGACCCAACGCAGCCAAAAATAAAAAAATAAAATAAAAAAATTTTGCTATAATGATGGACTATTTATAAATACAGATACAGAAAAAGACTGATTAAGAAAAAAGATATATGTCTCAGAAATATATGAATATATATTAAGAATTTATTTATAAGCTAATGATAAAAATAAAGCTAAACAGAACAAGAACAGATGAAGAAAGATGGAAGAGTGTGCACTTTCCCTACCTATTATGTTAAACTTAGGTAACCCGGTATCTTCAAACTTAAACTTAAATTTGGAGCTATGTGGCTAGGATTTACCTAAAATCCACTCTTGCATTATTGAGGGGTTGCAACACATCCAGCTAAATGTCAACATTTCTCAGCATCCCACATAACTATTATGTATGACTGTATATTCTGACCCATCATATAGAAGTGAATGTTGTAGGGAAGGACTTCATGGAAGGCTTCTCAAAGAGGATCTGGCGGGTGTAGAACACCTTCCCCATCTCCCTTTTCTAGTTTTTGCTCCCTGGAAATCAGGTGCCATGGCTGAAGCGCCAGCAGTCCAGGACAGGGGAACAGGAAGATACAAACGCATGGGGCTCAGTTCACTCCTGAATCTAACGTAACAGCATTGGACCTCCCAGCTCTGGACTAGTTTCGCATGGGAAAATAACTGTGTGTTGAAGCCACTGCTATTTTTGGTTTTCTGTTATGTGTAGCCAACCCCAGCCATAAATTACTGAGGGTGCAAGGAATTTTGAGAGGCTGCAGATAATGATCTAAGTATGGGTGTTGTAGACCATACATGTTAGAAAGTAAGGATCTGACAACATGAATGTCCTCCCTGTTCAGCCTTACATCCTGCGTTTTATTATGGAATGAGAGCAGTTATTGTATTAAGGAGACAGTGAAATTCAAACAATTACACAGGAAAACATACTAGTAGGACTAAACACACCTCAAGGGTGTTCTTGGAATAAGTATACTCTAGTCCCATGTTGACCTGAACTTCATGAGACTTTTTTTCCCCTCCCTAAATTATTCCAGGATTTTAAGGGGCAGAGATTATACAGGACAAACTCCAAAATTCAGTAAAACTATGGTGTAAAATATCCAAAACCTTACTTTTAAATTGTTTTAGAAAGAATCACACTTTTACATGTGATTTATTAATCACACTTTTTTTTTTTTTTTTTTTTTTTTTTTTTTTTTTTTTTTTTGCGGTACGCGGGCCTCTCACTGCTGTGGCCTCTCCCGTTGCGGAGCACAGGCTCTGGACGCGCAGGCTCAGCGGCCATGGCTCACGGGCCCAGCTGCCCCGCGGCACGTGGGATCTTCCCGGACCGGGGCAGGAACCCGTGTCCCCTGCATCCGCAGGCGGACTCTCAGCCACTGCGCCACCAGGGAAGCCTCCGTTTTAAACATATCTTTAAGAAACTGAAGCAATTATAATATTAGCATCGAGACTAGTGAACCATTAAACAACAAGGTCCTACTGTATAGCACACAGATCTATATTCAATATCCTATGATAAACTATAATGGAGAAGAATACAAAAGAAGAATGTATATATATGTTTGATTGAATCACTTTGCTGTACAGCAGAAATCAACATGACATTGTAAATCAACTATACCTCAGTTTTTAAAGATTGCAAGAAAAAGACTAGTGAACCATTTAAAAATGTTTTCTAACTAGAAGGTGCTGTGTTATACTGTTGATATTTTTAATGCAAGCACATTTAAACCTTTTGTAGATTTGTTTTCCTCACAGCTTCTCAGTCAAATGCCCAACGATTTCTGTAGCCAGGGGTTCCTACTGGCTACAGGACGATGGAGGATGGTAGCTGTGCAAGAGACACCCCCCAGAGCTGTCAGCTGGAGCCCTCTCTGCACTCACTTAGAACAGCTCGAAATGCAAAAGAACAGTGCCAGAAGCTCGGAGGCATTTGGGACGGATGATATCTGAGGTACAGGAAAGAAAAACAAAGTCTCGTAGGCGTCTGCAATTGTAATTTTCTATATAATCTTACTTGGGACACCTTTTCACTGTTGCTAGCATTAAAAAAATCCTGAAAATATTCTCATAACGAGAGACTGACGGTGGGATAAATGTCCAAACCCAGATATCAGACGTGGGATGTGAAATCTCTCAAAATGCAGCCTCCTTTTCCCTCCCTGCTTCTACTGCCCATGGCATGTGCTACAGTCACCCGAGATTTTCACCAGCTTCTGAACATGCCTTTTGCTGCCACCCTTCCACATGCCCAAGGCTGACTATTCACTCTGCTTGGAATGTCCGTCTCCATTTCACCTCCTGAGATGAGTCTAGCCGTTCTTTCAGGGCCTGACCTGAATCCTGTTTCCTCTTTGGCAAGTTAACTGATTGCTTCGTCCTCTTCCTTTCTCTCCTCTTCACATCAAGTATGTGGTTCACAGACCCATACGTTCATATGTTCCTCAGCGTAGCAGAGTATAATCTAGAAGTGGTTTCACTGCGTTTCTGTCCCCCCTTCCCCCTCCCCATACACAGACACGGCCGAGAGGACTTCAAGAACAGGAATGCACCAGTATACTCGGGGCTCTGTGGTGCCCTGGATGGGTGGGATGGGTGCGGGGAGGAAGGTCCAAAAGGGAGGGGATATATGTGCCCACGTAGCTGATTCACTTCGTTGTACAGCAGAAACTAACACAACATTGTAAAGCAACTATACCCCACTTAAAAAAAAAAAAGCACATTGGACAGAAGGTTGCAGTGTGCTAGCTGAGAAAGATAACCTCACCAGAGGAATAGGGAGTAGTAATGAGAAAAGAACCAACCAGCTAGGCAAGTTCATCCCCTGCTTTAGCTATTCTCAAAGGGAAAAATGTACAAGCAGTTGACAAGAGGGCCCAGGAACATTCCACCTCTAAACCCTTCTCCTCATTTCCCCTGACTACTTCCCACCTGTCATTTATGCCCAGCTTTCTGGCCCCAAAGCCACTCTCTATACCTAAAGTGGGAAAAAGAAACCTTGGATAAAAACTTGCCTTTAACTCTCATTTTCTTGGTAAGAGAGCTGACTTGTTCAAATACTCAAACCTCAAACAGTACAGACTGAAACCTGGAATACACCTCTTAGTAAGAAGGGCTTTCCTTTATCTCTCTGCTTTCTCTTAAAATTTAGAATAAATTATACTCTTCTGAGAGGTTCAGTAGTTTTTTATGAACGTCACTATTTTTTTTTTTAAGAATTGCGCAACTTCATTTTTTTATGTTCTGGATTAGTTTTAAGATTTTTTTTCTTTTTTTTTTTTTTAGCTGCACAGCTTGTGGGATCTCAGTTCCCCGACCAGGGATTGAACCCGTGCCTCTTGCAGTGGGAGCGCAGAGTCCTAACCACTGGACCACCAGGGAAGTCCCTGAACTTCACTATTTTAAAACATTGTGTTTTTATAAAAGTCATTTGGACTTGTAAGAGAACTTACTTTTATAAAAAATAACACACTCTGTAAATTGATAATTTACTGTATATAAATATAATGATACAAAGAAAGAGTGTGAATTCTATAGCTCTTTCTTTGATGCATCCTCAGAGCCCACAAGAACTGGGCAGATACTAAGTATCCAGTGAATATTTCTGAACGATATGGCATGTCCTATTCAGAAACTACTAAGATTATTGATTATATACTATCACAGGAAAATTAATGGTACAATATTGTACTTAATGTCTGTTGAAATCTTCTCATAGGAAGGTAGACACAGGAACAGCAAAGAGCACTGACTGCTGCCCGAGTATATGGGTGCAAATCCTGGGGCCAACATTCCCGAGCTCTTTGAACCGGGGACATTCTAATGCTGAGCACCAAGTGAGCGCCCGTATCCCCTTCTGCGATATTTCAATCTACCATTGGGCTGCACTCACCTAAAAAGAGAAGACTTCGTAATACATCCTGAGGAGATAGTTAAGTTCTCGATGGGTTGGTCGGCTACTCCTCTGATGACTTCCATTTATATGTATATATTCCTGAACTAGTTTTCTTTTAGTTAACCTATTGAAATTGTCACTATAACCGAAGAAAGTCGAAATGACATTTCTTATTAGAGACTGGATTTATGAATGTTTTCTATCTTTTTTTGAAACTATAAAGCTATTAGTTCAACTGCCAGCTGATGTAGAGATCCAATCCATACTGATATAATATTTTAAATTCATTTGTTTAATATTGTACGTTTTGCATTTTGTTTCTACAGATATGAAAACAAGAAATATTTTTGTACTTCTCTTTAGAAAGAGAAGAATGAGGTTTACTTAAATACCTCTCAGTAATTCCATAGTGGTTTTGGCATCATTAAATGCCAAAACTGGCATCATTTTGATTAACAGTCAAAAGCTTAAACGTCAAGAAAAGGCATTGACATATATAACCACTGAATTTAATAGTCAGAAGTACTACCAATATCCACTGCACATATTAATTAATATACCTGAATCAACACAGCACCACACATGTAGAATTATAACTTCCTAAATCATTATATCCACATTACTGCCACGGACTGTTTTCATAATACAGATAATGGCCAAATGAACTGCAATAGAGCAGAGCCTGATTTTGACATTTTTAATACTGTTTTTTCAGCATGCTGAATAAATGTCCAAGTCCATTATAAGAAAATAAAGTTATGAGAAACACAAACTTTTACGTTTTAAAAATCCAGCTGACATGAAAATGTCTATTCATTTATCTTACCAAAGAAGGCAACAACCCTAGGGCACTGTTCACAACTACACTGTTAATTAGCATTCACATTTGACTTTAGAAAAAGCAGAAAAAACACCTCTATGAATTAGTGCAGTATGCAATTGGCACTGTCCTGTTCAACAGTTTTAGGGGAATTCTTGATATCAACATTGGTTCTGAACTATATTTCTGTGGTTCTTCATACAACAAAACACGGAAAAAAAAGTGAACTAAGAAAACAAATTGGAGGGCTTCCCTGGTGGCCCAGTGGTTGGGAGTCCGCCTGCCGATGGCGGGACACGGGTTCGTGCCCCGGTCCGGGAAGATCCCACATGCCGCGGAGCGGCTGGGCCCGTGAGCCGTGGCCGCTGAGCCTGCGTGTCCGGAGCCTGTGCTCCGCAGCGGGAGAGGCCACGACAGTGAGAGGCCCGCGTACCACAATAAATAAATAAATAAATAAATAAATAAATAAATAAATAAATAAATAGATAAATAAATAGATAGATAGATAGATAGATAATTAACTAATTAATTGGAGAACTCCTGAATAGTTCAGTGAGTTGCTGAGTGCTCTCTGAACTCCTACTGTGTGCCAAGCAGAAAGGAAAACAACAAATAGAAGACATAATCCTTAATGTCCAGGAAGCTCTCGATTTAATCAGGGAGAATAAAATAACCATGGAGCAACCTAGTAAGATACTTACATATATGTAGGCATATTTATGTGTAGCCTGGATTAATTTATAAATTTATCTATCTATAAACTTTATTATACACATATTTATTTACAAACTATAGATTGTATAAATATCAACAAATAGATATAACTAGATATATGTATATATTAATTTACCTGTCTATTTACAAGCTATCTATCTATATAGGCATATATATACAATATATAAACTATCACTAGTTTATATTTGTGTGTGCACACACAAATATGTAAATGGTAAGTTCATATAATGTACTACTGAAAGATGGGCCATGTGGTGTCTACTATTGACAGAAAGGAACTAAGCATGAATTTGAGACCAGCTAGCTTTGTTCAAGGACAGTGTTTCACAGCCACTGAGGATGCAAAGGACATGGACAGATTACTCAGGAAAGACTCATTCCTACTAAAACCATTTCACTGTATCACACCGTCCTCATACAGCCCCACAGCACTTTTTATGACCTTAAGTCACCTTCTTTCTTCACTGTTTATTAATAGTCGCAGTGTTAGTGAAACTGAGCAGAGCCCTGCGGTGGGCACCCCCAGGGTTTGTTTGTAGAAAAGGTCAAGTCTCCCAGGCCTCCCCGAGTCACAAAAGAGCGGGGGCTCACGCAGTTAATGACTAGGCCATAGAGTCACAGAACCTTTCAGTGTCTGATGCACACTCCTGAGTTGTTTACAGATACTCTAACTGCCACCAGAGGGAAAAACCTCACTGTATGATGACCAGACTGTAGCCATGACGTAAGCTGCTCCACCTGCAGTAGTTCGGAATCTACGGCCAGCACAATTCCAAGAACCGGCCTCTAGAGAATGGGATTAACACTACTGCCCATAATAATCTGTATCTTTGTGGGCATCAATGTAGTTATAGCTTGCTCTGCCCGCCTATGTAGGTGGGCAACTAAAACTGTCAGCAAAGGGATGCTACAGACCCACGTCGACGTTTTCCACTCTAAGAATACGGTGCCACGTGTCAGCATGAAGAACTTACGGACGACAGGCCTTTGCCCAGAATCCCATAGAAACAGACGATGTCTAACAGTGGGGATCTGTAAGCAGCTCATGTGCCTCTTTCCTGTTGGCCTCTCTGTTCCTCTTAACCCTTAATTATAGACATGAGATCACCAGATAACAGCTAACCTGCATCTTGACTTAACGACATACTAAATGTACACAATACGTTGCTTGTTAACCTGTTGATTTTTTCCCCTAGATTAAAGAAGTAGGAACGAAGAATTAAGTAGTTAAAGAATGACTAGCCCTCTACATCCAGCTTTTCCCTCTAGCAATCCTGCAGGCAGACCACACAGGCAAGATCACATCTGAACAAAGGTCATGAGGAGACAACCGTCTGCACCCAATGGAAAATGACACAGAACCTAACCTGCTGCCTGCATGATTCACTGAGATTCTTTCTCCTTTTTCCTCTCATGAACTGTCATGGCTGAGCAGAATCTTTAGAGCTGATCTGGGGACACATGTCTACCTTCTGCCCAGGTAGCCGTCTTCCTGATTAAAGCAACCTTTCCTTTTCCAACCAACGCTCATCTCTGAAGTACTGGCTTTCAAGCGGCAAGCAGCTGAACGTGAATCTGGTAACATTAGCAATATTATTTCTCATCCTTCCCCTCCAGAATGTAAACTTCTAACGGCAGAGACTTGGACATCTTAAAACTGTATACACACTGAGCAGAGAAGCTGGCACACAGCTGATGATTAATATTTGCCAAGTGAATACATACATGAAGTTAAGGCTAATTCTTGGAGAGAACATGACTTCATGTATCAGATAATAATGATATTAATGATTATACCAAGATAAGTATTTTGAAAATGTAAATATACTTTCTCACGCCCAGACACAATCCTTAGATCACGGTGGCATTCTTTTACCTGGGAGGACCCAGATGTTACAGAAGAATTGGAAACGAAAGAAGGAATATTCCACTGCTGATGCTGGTGTACACAGTCCCTACCGCACTCTCCCCATCAGTTATTACATAAAGAGCCCAAACTAAAGCATCTGGCTTATAGGTCTACTCTGTAATTGCTAAAGGATATGCAAGGCGCAGAAAAGCTGACCCTTTTCTAGTCCAAGGGATTTAGGAAATGTTGAGGAGGGAGAGGGAGGGGGAGAGGAAGAGGGAACACCATGAGATCAGACACAAAAGACAGTGAAAGACGTTACTTGGAAAATCCTAGAAGTGGAAGATGGATAACCCTCCTGGCTACCCCACACTTACTTGGCACTGCAGGCTCTCTTCCACCACCATCAAAAGGGAGGTGACCCAACATGGCTGGGCAAAGGAGGGCCTGGGCCTTATTAAACTCATTGGGCTGTATCTTTCCTGAGGCTCCACCTTCCATCCCGAAGTGGCTTTAATGGGAAACACCAGTAACTGAAAAGGCCGGCTCTGGACTCGTGAGGGTGTACAGCAGACCCACCACTGAGGCTGCCACCCAACCATACAGAGACTGGTCCTTGCTGAGCTCTGAACCCTCATAGGGGAACGACTGAGGCTGAGTCAGGGGAGGGTTCCATCTGATAAAATATTCCCTGACTTCAACTGCAAAAGCCAGTAGGTTCGGCATCACCCCAGTGGACAGGAACATAAATCCTAGGGACAAGAGGAAGTAGAAGTATTATAGCCAAAGACCTGGACTTGTCATTACTGTGGGAGGCTGTGTAAGACTGTGCTCACAATCACACAGCTAGCGGCCGAGTTGGGAAAACAAAGCTGGAATTCAAGCCTGGGTCGTCTGACCCCGAGCCCTGCCATTTTTATCTGTACTTTTCCTCTTTTAAGAAACCTAGAACCCTTTCTCTTCACTTCCTGTTTTGTGCATTAACTTCCTACTCAACTTGATATACACTGCAGCAATCTAACTAATCATATTATGGGGAGAAGATGAATAGTAAAAAGGGGGAAAAGGTAAGGGTTTCGGGGAGATACTGAGCTGGGTTTGAAGCCACGTTCTGCCTGTGGCTGGTTTCTACCTATGGTAGAATACCGCATTCTACCTGCGCGCCCTTGACCAAGTATAACTTTAGGTTCATTACCTATGAACACATGTATTAGCAGTACCTATTGCATAGGGTTATGGTAAGAGCACAGTGAGATAATGTGCGTAGCAGTGCACACGGGAAGAGCTAAGAAATGTTAGCTGTTGCTGCTGAGGAATAAAGAAGTTGAATATCTTTTGGCGACACAGACCCTGAAGAGAAGGTTCCAGTTCAAGTCTCCCCAATCACAGCTAAACCCAGTTCTTTGCTATTTCTAACCACTGGGTTTCCTGTTCCAATCTGCTTCCCCCCAAAATTTGCCATCAATCTCTTTACCATATCCCTAAATGGCTTCCAACTTACGACCGGAACAAATGACATTTTGTCTGCAAATCTTCCCCATACCACTGACTGGACATAATCTCCTCCTCATTTAAGTGATGTGGTACATGGTCAGTAACACTTCCAGGGCATTCGTCATTTCCTCCTCGGTAGTTATTTACGAATGGCACCTTAGAGGTGCTTGCGTAGAGAAGTACTTTCCTTGTTAGATAGTCAGCAAATGAAGGCGGGAACCACACACCCACTTAAGCATCCCCTGTGAACTCAAAGCATATAGCTCTGCACGTAGCCGGCTATCAAATCACTTACTGCACGTGCTGGTGCCACCGTGTCCTCGCACTCTTCCTTACACACCTAGTAAGTGAGTTCTTTTAACTGACACAAGTTGGAACAGGAAATGTAAGGGTCAAAAGAAATTCTTCATCTTTGACTTTTTATAGGATTTTGTAAATGAGAAGCTTTGACTTTTTACCTGAGAAGCACGGTATTAAGATCTGAGAATGGAGAACTAGAAAGCACGGGTTGTACAACCATTCCTGCTACTCACTAGCTTTGTGACCTTGGACTAGTCACCTAACCTAGATTGAGCTGATTGCCTCTAAGGTGCCTCCTATCTCCACTACACATCCAAAGGTCCTTTTAATTCTCTAAGATACACAGAGCCTTTCCGTTTTAAACATCATTAATCTTAGCAGAGAGCCATCTTACTGGCTGTTACTGGCTTGGCCTTTTCGGTGCAGAGCCCCCTGGGACACAGGACAGCACACCAGAAGTCACAATCCACAGCTCAGACCAAAGAAAATACAGTTTTAATTACGGGTTGGCCACTTTCACAGTATCAACCTTAATGAGACAGCAATGTACAAGAAGTAGATCTCCCTTGCAAATACATACACACCTTGGCTTGCAGATTCTCTAATCCGTAGTGACAGTACTGAGTTTAACTATAAATACATTGTGAACATTTGCAGCCCTGAAGCAACAGGAAACAATTTAGTAAGAATATCTTGCAAGTTCCCAGCCTGTAGTCATAAAGCAAGACAGCCATTCTGAAACTCCTTCCCTTGCTGCCATTAGTGTATCCTAAATTTATTTCTACCACTGACTAGATATCCCATTTTCATCTCTTCCTGCATGACAACCCTTCCTTCAAGGTGTTTTAAATAAAAATGCTAACGTCTATGAAATGCTTCCAACTAGTGTACTTAGTTTACCTAAAGAATAACATACCTTTATCTCACAAGCGTGGCAATCTCATCTTCTTTGATATGGTTAAGATCAAACCCACTCTTTGTAATCATTCCTGTGATGTGCCCCATGGCCAATCCAACCAGCACTGACCCCTTACTGTCTTCTCCAAGGCAGCAGAAATTATTGTGTTTCTTTATTATATTGAACCCCTCTATTTTTTCTCATAAGCTCATGCTTTTTGTAAAGATTATATTTGCAATGTCATCTTTTCCTTCCTTCTTGTTTTGAATTATAGCATGTTTATTCCCTCTGTAGATCTCTCCATACTTCACTCTGTGCTTAAGAGAAATAAAAAATCTATTCCTAGCCTGCAGACTCTATGAGTTTGGACACTTGCCTAATTCTATAGCATCATCTCATTATATTACCTGTTTACCCCCCTTCAAATCTCACTCCGGTCACACCAAACCAGCCTGGTGGCACAAATACCCCAAAGTGGTATACTGGGTAGAAAGTTACAGGGTTCCTAGGAGAGAAGAAAAGATGTCTGTAACCATGTAACATCATGCATTTGGGTGAGAACATCTAGGACCAGCTCTGTTTACAGTGACACATCACCAGTCATTGCCAATACCTCACGTCAACAGACTGCTTTGCTTCACCTCCTCTCTCTCTAACTAAGGATATCACTTCATTAATTGGCCCTTGGACTGGGAGACAGTTTACTCTCTTGGTATAGGGCATCCCACCAACTTACAGGGAGAAGAGGCATGCTTGTCAACACAACTCGCCGGATGAATTCTTTATTGTCATTAACTTCTCATTTGCCGATTGGGATGTTTTAGGAGGACTGTGTCTTCAGTGAGTGTTCTGTTTCTTTATTATTTATTTGCATTTTCAAACATTTCAGGTTCACTCATGTCTGGATAACACCGGTTGACGTAGCAGATAAAGCAGAAATGAAAAGTCTGCCTAGTTAGTGAACCTGTACTGACCATCTGCACCCGTTACTTCTGTACAACACAGAAAAGTGGCTCATATTCACTGAGTACCCAGTATTATCCCAACAACCCTCAATGAGGGGGTGGGGGGGATATTACCCTCATTTTACAATGAGAGGAAAGCCAGGCACAGAAAAATACAGCAGGTTTCCCGAAGAGATAGAGATTTGCACTTCTGCGTAAATTCCATTTTTTTTTGTACTTTTTTGTCTTCTGCTTCCACTGTCCACATTTGTAAAATGAAATCTTATGCTACCTATCGTATCTGACCCAAACGGGGAGAATGTGAAGATTATTCAAGCAAACGGCTGTCAACTGTCTTCTGTGGCTTGACAGGACTCAATATAGCATCAGCCTTTTTTCCATCAACCTTTTGTTTATTGTTTGTACTAATACAAAGTGACAAAAAAGGATGGGGTCTCCTATTATTTTTAGCCTCCTAGAATATAAACCCAATATTCATTTCTTAAAAAATCACTTTTGATTTAATCATTCTGAATTATGTGTCTCTTTGGAGTGTTCAAGAAATGAGATTAGGCCCAAGATAAAGTCACTCGTGCTAAGCTCTATGTCGGCAAAACTTAACTACGTTTCCAAGCTCTGCCCTTCCAAAAGAGGAAGGCCTGGGACAGCCAATCAGCACTCGCCTGCTCAGCACAAGCTACCTGACCTGCTCCCAGAACTCCCTCTGCTCCATATAAGGGAAGTGACCCTGCTTGGACGAACCAGCACACGCTCGGGATAACTTCCTTGCTGCCGCTCACTTTGCACTATAAAACCCTCTTGAATTACACAACCCTTTGGAGCTCCTTTCTATCTGCCAGATTGGATGCCCAAGGCAGGAATTACTGAATGAGGCCAATAAGAACTTTCAAATTTACTCAGTTGAAATTTGTTCTTTAACACAAAGAACACAGCCATGTAATTAAATCTATTTAAACCATCTGTAGATTCAACAGGAGTGTCATAAAAAAATTAAAGGTTTATATTTATAGCTTTTTCTTTTAGCCTCACTGAGATATTTTTGAATGATAAGGCTGGTGTATCTGCGATGAGTCACTTAGCTCAAGTGAGCTTGGACCAAATCCCAGTGCCTCCTGAGTACGCAGCCAATACACACTTGCTTATGAATGATCTAAGAGTATCTTGTTTACTTTGTTTTAATCACTACGAACACAGTGCCTCTGATGAAGTGGTTTCAAAAACAAAAACCTGTCAATAGCCTAAGTTTTTGGTTCATGTTGTAAAAGTAAATATGTACATTTTATACAGTTTATTTTGGTGGATAATTTATTTTAATAGTTTTCTAGATGAATATATAGAATATTTTTAGAAGACAAATGGATCACTTACATTTTAAACTTTTGTTACTACACTTTTGGGTAAATTTATATGCTTTGAAGAACTGCAGTATCTGGGGATTTATGAGAGGGAATATATAACTAGAAAATGTCCACTTTCTACTCTCGTGTGATGATAAAGGATTTTATTTTTAAATATTGTGAAATTATATAAATATTTTCTAATTGTAATACTTGTGTTATTTAGAATATCAGAAAATATGGATGAAAAAGTTTAAAACTATGTATGATGTACAACATGACTATATTTTCAGCTTCTAGTACCAGTAAAGATATAAAAAATGTATATTCATCACGTTCATTAAAAATGTGTCCTAATATGGTAGTCTAGTGTTTTCACATACTTTTACCTCATTAGTATGTCATAGCAGGGGTAGTTTCAAGAGATAATGGAGGGAAAAAAACCCCCAAACCCCAGTATTTTCTTTCACCTTCAGTCTGACCTAGACTACATTATGTTTAAATACAAAAGCAAACTAGAAATAACATTAGCAAAATTCAGTATCATTTAAAAATGACACACTCCGGTTACAGCATTATAATTTAAGGAATGTAACTAATTCTCCCCTCGAGACCCAGGTCAGAACAGGAGTGGTTCTGCCTTTGATCTGTGCTCCGTCCTCCCCTGAACTCTGTCCTTGATTCTCCTCCAAATCAGGGATACCAGTTACTCTCCACAAAGCACTATCCACAGCTTCATTTATCAAACACGTTAGTATTCCACCTTCAGCTGTTCTTATTTCGTAGTTATTTTCTGGTGACCATAATCTTCACAGCTCCTCCTTTAAAGAACCATTAACCCATCCCATCATTCACATGAACTTATTAAGCACGTCTTCTGTGCCAACCCTACTTTTTGCTAATCCTTTCCCTTAATACTACTTACATGTATTATTTATACATCAAATTCAGCCCCCTTTTCTTTCTCTCATTTTTAAAAATTTTCCTGCATATGACTATCTCTCCAACTCAACTGCAAATTTCAACAGGAACTCAAAAGAAAGAATACACTTCTTTTCCATCTCCCATTTTGTGTAGACTAATAGCAGTTAAAGAGTATTTACAAACTGCCCTTTCACTGACATAATTAATTTCATTGGAAAAGCGTGTTTGTGCCACGGAGCTCAAGTGTTACCTCTGAGTGAGAAGCAGATTTGCCCTTTTCTTCTGAGGGATTATGCACTTACTATTACACACTGAATTCATGAATGACCATGGGTATCCTTTTCAGTTCACTAAAATTGATCATGTTCATTTGTAATTGTTACGAATACCCTTAAAAGAGCGAGATAGCCTTGATTTCAATATGTGTTTAGATTTAATTATAAGAAATAAAGGTGAAATTATGTGAGCACGCATGCTGTGCTTGAAGATCCTTGAAGATTCCCATGGAGAAATCAACACATTAAAGAAGAGAAGAAATGAGGAGCACTTTTCCCATTTCAACTTAATTCTACTGTTTTTCTAATGAAAATTCACCTAAACACAAAGTACCTTACTAATTATCTAATCACAGCAGGAAAATAATAAATGGAAACTGTACGACTCTATTTAGACCTGTGCTCAGAACTTCCTCACACTTGGCTTCTCCCTAAGGTACGTGAACCAATATTGCGGCTCTAAGCCATTATATCCTAACAAAACTCTAAATATTGATTTGTTTCTCCTCCTACCATTTTAAAATGTCTAAAATTTGTTTTCTTTTGACCAGCAAAAATTTTGGATTCCATGCTCTCCCTCCTTTTGCAAGTTTAATTAAAGACTGGTTATGTATTATTGTAAGATGTTACAGTCAATGAAAAGAAACGTAAAGTTCAACTAATAAACACAAAATTCACCATCTCTTGATGCACATGAATTTTAGGAAGATTGCTAAAGTTACAATGGCTTGATGACAGTATTTTAGGAAAATTTTATTTTATCCAGCAGTGCTTAAACTCTGAAATAGAGGAAAGACATTATTTAGAGAAAAGCACAAAGAAATGGCTGATTCTCAAAATAAGGGGTACTCCCGCTGAGTCTTATTTCTTTAGCCATCAACAATAAATGATTCTCCCTTTAAAAACTTAGGCAATTATTTTCCTTTCCTTTCTTCTCTAGCAATATCCCTCCCAGCCACAGTCAGAAGACAGAACTGTGCATGACAACTTGTGTAAGGATAAATCTATTTTATGTTTCTTTCTCTCTTTTTTCTAGCAATGAGAACGTCCCTTGCAAACAGGAGGTAATATATGGACTAAATTGGTCTGGGGATGATAATATTTTCAAATGAGTTCAAGATTTTAGGCCTCAGTGAACCAATCCCAAAAATGTATAAAAAGCAAATGCTATGATCTTATAGTTGCAACTACAAATATTTAAATAGTGGTTATTAGAAGAAGCAAAACATTAGAAATGGGTAGACCAATTTTTCTCACATATTAATATATCTTTTCTTATTTACATACACAAAATCTGAAGAAAATCATTAAACTATAGGACAGTGAGAAAAAAGTTGAAAAACAAATCCTTTGAACACACAAAATAAAAATGATACACGCACTGGGAGGCAGTAAGTGCTACAAAACTCACATCAGTTACTTTAAGGATATGATTGGTTGGTTAGTTTATCAGGGGACTGCCATGGATTACCTTGATTTCAGCCGGGGTTTTGACAGGTCCTCCATGCCTATTCTTGTAGAGACCATGTGCGGCTGGGAATTAGGTAACTTACTGTTTACTAGGCAATTAAACTCAAATTGTGATTAGTGGATTGTCATCATCTTATATGGATATTTCCAAAGATATAACACAAGCCTAGGCAACACTTTAAATCAATGACTTATCAAAAGGCACAGAAAATCTGTTTTACAACTGTGAAGATCACATTACAAAAAAATCAAGATTTAAAATTCTTTCCCTAGTTCACTACACCAAAGCTAACAAAATGGAATTTGAATTTTAACCCTAATTCTAGGGTTAAAAAATCAATTAAACCAACATAGGCAAAAGATTCCTGAGACTGCAGGGATTCTTGCAAAAAAAGATCTGAATGCATTTTAACAAACTGTAATATAAAACAGTGATACAAAACTGCTTGAAGGTGAATATAAACAATAAGCGTCAACAAAAGCTAAAGGTAGCCTTAGTTGGAATAAACAGAAATGCAGTTTTAAGTCGACTGTTCACAGTTGGCACTAGTCAGACCAGCTTTACGGCACTGTTCCCTGTTCACATATTCATTGCATGCTCATTTACTATGATAAGCATCTTTCATATGCAATGTGAAAGGCCATTAAAAAAACATCCACCTGAATCGTCTTAAGGAAACTGACAGCTGAAGATTTCCAGGAGAAAAAGGCAATTAAAATGCTGAGGATTCTTAAAACCATGTCACATAAATAGTTAATGAAAACTGAGATATTTTCACTGACAAAGAAAATAGCCATTAAGAAAAAAACTTGTGCATTTGGAGGGCTACCATAATAATGTGGTTTGTGTTGTCTCATAAGGAAGAACCAAAGCTAACAGGTAATAATCATTGAAAGGCAAATACGAGACCAAAAGAATGAAGAATTTTCTAATAATTTGAGGTGTTTGGCAACAGAAGAGGCACCCTTATAAACGTCCGTATTTCCCAGCGCCAGATTTCACAGTAAAGCAGGCTCTTAGGGATGGTGGAGGGTATTCTTACCTAGGTAAAGTACAACAGGTAGGAGTCCAGAACTGCCTTTGCAATTATGAATCTGCAACATGGCGTTCAAGGAAGGTACACGATTGATCAGACACCGCATTGCATAGATATCTTAGCACATTTTAAAAGATGTATCCTGTTTATCCTGGGAACAATCAGTTTTACCTTCTTCCATGTACAGATTTATCCCCAACTCTCCAAGCCTCAGGGTCCTTTTCTGCCTATTACTCCCTGTTCCACCTTCAGGGGAACTATTTATGTGCTCTGGGTTCCTTACAGGATTTTTCTCTCAGAGTTTCAGTCCTAACTATTTAGCTTTACACTGAGTTCTCCGGAGCTGCCTGAACTCCAACACCCACTGATGCCTTGGTTTCCATGCTCACAACATCCCTGACTAGCTTCACCTGTGCTCTAGGCACAGATCATCTCACTAGGCTCTTCCGAACTGAGCCTCTGTTTCCAAACAGCACATTCTGGGTTTTCCTTGGCCCTCTTTCCTGAACTTGCTTTTATGGATTTTCTAGGAATGAGCCATCCAGCCATTTCAACACAACTCCATTTATCCACTAACTCTACCTTTTTCTCTAAATCCTAGGATTCTGAGCAACACATTGTCTCATTGTCCCTTCAGCTCGAACCTTCAAGGCATTCAATTTCTCATTAATTCACAATCTCTCTTTCAGTGGAATATCAAACATAGCCCTTTCAACTCTCACTTGTCGAGTACCTAGGCGCACTGAAGACAAAAGAAAATGTCTTTAAAATTGATTCAGATCAAAGGATGAAAAAGTGTTAAAACCAAAAGAAAAATTAAATTAGTAACAGAAAATGGAGGGAGTAGTCATTTCTGAGGTTAGTGTCAATAATTTGGGGGAATAAAACAATCAAAATTCAGATTTCACATAATAAAGGCCAGGGCCAGAGATGAACTAATGGAAACAGTGGTTGTAAACAGGAAAAGAAACTGAAGAGTAAACTGTTTGAAAAGGTAAGACATCTTTTTTTTTTTTTTTTTTTTTTTTTTTTGCGGTACGCGGGCCTCTCACTGTTGTGGCCGCTCCCGTTGCGGAGCACAGGCTCCGGACGCGCAGGCTCAGCGGCCATGGCTCACAGGCCCAGCCGCTCCGCAGCATGTGGGATCTTCCCGGACCGGGGCACGAACCCGTGTCCCCTGAATCGGGAGGCAGACTCTCAACCACTGCGCCACCAGGGAAGCCCCGAAGACATCTTTAAATTAGGATTAAGGATGTGTTTCATTACTGAATAGAAGACATTTGACAAGAGAAACTTTTTGGCAGGAAGAGAAAAAATTATTGTATTGTGTATGGGAGAAAGGCTTCTTTAGCTATTTTATCTAATTTAAACCTCACCCATTTGGAATAAAACTAATACCTTGCCTTTCTTGTACCACGAGCAAATCATATACTAGAAATTAGACTATATTAATCCTTTAAATATATTAAAATATTTTAAAATGAACGATAATAAATGATTCAATACTAAATGGTAAAGCATTCCTAAGAAGGATGTTCATGGCTTTAAATGCTTATATTAAAAAAAAAAAAGGCTTAAAATCAATGATCTACGTTTCCTCTTTAGGTAGCTAGGAAAACATCAGCAAATGAACAAAGAATAAGTAAAAGAAACTAAGTAAAAGAAAATAATAACCTGGGGGATTTGATAAGATATTTAAAAAGACGAAAAATATGAAAATCAACCAAGAATAAATTTGCTCCTTTTTAAAGATTAATAAAATTAGTAAAAGCTTTAAAAAACTCTAAGAGAAAAGAAATATGAATTACTAGTATAAGGAATAAAAATTAGAGGATTATGTGAACAACTTTATGTCAGTAAATTAAACATTCTGCATGAAATTTAAGAATTCCTTCAAGCATCCAATGTAACAGACGTGGCAGAAGAAGAAAAAGAAAATCTAAACAGTTCTGTAGCCCTTAAACTGAATTCATCATCGAAAAACCCTCCTACAAAGAAAATATCAAGCAGAGAAATTTTCACTGGTGAATTGTTCTAAACATATAAGGATGAAATAACACTAAACTTACCATCTTACCATCTACATCTGTGAGACAGGTTACTTTCTTGTAATGTCATTATTGGATTTTCATATCAAGGGCATGCTGGTCTCATAAAAGGCGGTAACTTGTTTGTGGTTTGTGTTGTTTGTTTGTTTTTGTTTCTCTGGCTTTTTGGTTTGTTTTGTTTTGGTCTTTAGACATAGATGGTAAAAGCCTTTGCAGAGTACGAGCAAATCCAATTCCATGATTTGTTGTACAGTTGATATATGAATAACGGTCACACACATCGTTCTTATCATCTTCCACAAACAGAAAATTCAAAGTTTATGAAGATATACCATTTACATTAGTGATAAGTATCTAAGAATAAAATGAAAGATATTTAAGATCTCTACATAGAAAAGTATAAAACACTATTGAGGGCTTCCTTTGTGGCACAGTGGTTAAGAATCCACCTGCCAATGCAGGGGAAACGGGTTTGAGCCCTGGTCTGGGAAGATCCCACATGCCGCGGAGCAACTAAGCCTGTGCGCCACAACTACTGAGCCTGCACTCTGGAGCCCGCGAGCCACAACTACTGAGCCCACATGCCAAAATTACTGAAGCCCGTGCAACTAGGGCCTGGGCTCCACAACAAGAGAAGACACCACAATGAGAAGCCCATGCGCCTCAATGAAGAGTGGCCCCTGCTCGCTGCAACTAGAGAAAGCCTGCACACAGCAACGAAGACCAAATACAGCCAAAAAATAATAAATACATAAAATAAATAAATTTAGAAAAACACTATTGAGAGAAATTAAAGATCTAAATATATCAGAAAGATGTTCTCATGTCTTTGGGAGTCTCAATATTATAAAAGTGACAATTCTCTTCAAATTAATGCTTAAAGCAAAACCTTTTAAAATGCCAGATATCTGTTGTTGTTGTTGGAAAAAACTGAAGAGCTAATCTAAAATTTATATGAAAACAAAACAAGCCAAGACAATCTTGAAGGAAAATATAACTAGCGTTTATTCATTACCAGATATCAAGATCTAATAAAAAAACTGTATTAGTTAAGAAACTATGTCAGTGGTACATAAAAGTGACCGTGGGACAGAAATGAGATTCTAAAAACATATCAACATGCATACAGTCATCTGATTTATGATAAAGATGACACTCTTTGGTAGTAAAGAAAGGACTATCTTAATAAATCACGTTGAGACAACTGGACACACATACCAAACCAAAAATCAATTCCAGAAGAACTGTGCATATAAACATTACAGGCAAAATGGTAAAGCCTTTTCTACAAAGTACGTGAGAAGATCTTTGTGACCTTGGCACAGTCCAAGATTTCTTAAGCTGGAAACAAAAAAAGTACTTTTAATAAAACGAAAGTAAATAATAATCTGACTAAATATAATTATTAACTTCTCTTAGTAAAAGAAAAATAGAAGCCACCAATTAAGAAAGCACAATTAAGAAAGTACTCATATCCAGAATATACAAAGAAATCCTACAAATCAACTAGAAAAAGACAGACAGGGCTTCCCTGGTGGCGCAGTGGTTGAGAATCTGCCTGCTAATGCAGGGGACATGGGTTCGAGCCCTGGTCTGGGAGGATCCCACATGCCGCGGAGCAACTAGGCCCGTGAGCCACAACTACTGAGCCTGTGCGTCTGGAGCCTGTGCTCCGCAACAAGAGAGGCCGCGACAGTGAGAGGCCCGCGCACCGTGATGAAGAGTGGCCCCCGCTTGCCACAACTAAGAAAGCCCTCGCACAGAAATGAAGACCCAACACAGCAAAAATGAATAAAAACTAAATTAATAAACTCCTACCCCCAACATCTTCTTTAAAAAAAAAAAAAGACAGACAATGGGCACAATTCTTAAATTGACACTTCAGTAAACAGGATACATAAATGGCCAATAAGCATGAAAAAATGCTCAACTTCATGGGTTGATGAAAACTAAAACCACAAGATACAAAAGAACACTAGGATAGTAAACATTTTTTAAATAAATTAATTTTATTATTATTACTTTTTGGCTGCACTGGGTCTTCGTTGCTGTAGGCGGGTTTTCTCTAGTTGCAGCGAGCGGGAGCTACTCTTCTTTGCAGTGCATGGGTTTCTTATTGTGGTGGCTTCTCTTGTTGCAGAACATGGGCTCTAGGGGTGCGGGCTCAGTAGTTGCAGCTCGTGGGCTCTAGAGCACAGGCTCAGTAGTTGTGGCACACAGGCTGCGTTGCTCTACAGCACGTGGGGTCTTCCCTGACCAGGGCTCGAACCCGTGCCCCCTGCATTGGCAGGTGGATTCTTAACCACTGTGCCACCGGGGAGGCCCTGGAAGCATTTTTAAATTACAGCAAATGCCAAGTGTCTGTCAAGGATATGGAGGCATCTGGAACTCTACACACTGGAGCTGTAGGTGCCGGTTGGCTAACTATCTTGGAAAAGTGTAACTACTGAACACACATATATTCTGTGTCCAATAACTCTATGCTTAATAAGTATTCCCAACAGAAATGTATATGGATGTTCACCAAAAGTTATACAGTAGGATGTTCACAGCAGCGCTATTTGCAATAGCCTCGTGCTGAAATTTACCCAAATGTCCTTCAACAGTAAAAAAAGAAAAGAAAAAAAAAAAAAAAGGGTGAATCTCACAAAAGACGAATGATGGAATCTAGACACAAAACAGTATATACTAAGGGTTTCATTATGTAAAGTAACAAAATAGATGAAATGAACCAAACTAATTGAAATCACAAGGGTGAGCGCCCTTCTGAGGAGAGCAGTGACGAGAAGATGAGTACTTGGGCTTCTGGGGCACTGCTAAGCTTATGCTCTTGATCTGGGGGCTGGGTGCGTGAATGAGTTCAATTAAATGAAGGTTTAGTAAACCATGTACTTATGAGAGTTGTATTTATCTTTATGTAAATTGCACTTCAATTAAAAAATTAAAGTACAAAATTTACACTGCATATATATACAAAACACTACATATTCAGTCCCAAAACACTGAATACACACTGTGGTTGATGTGTACAATCCTCTGCTCTGTTTGCTCCCCAGGCTCTCACTTTCTCCCACTAGCAATTCTGTCTCAAGCTCTGTTAGGGAACCTGCCCTAAGACTGAGGGGTAAATACTTGCAAGGGTGTGTGTAGGTGAGGTAGGTTATAATGTAAAATAGCGTTTTAAAAGTTTGAGGGCTCGGCTTCCCTGGTGGCGCAGTGGTTAAGAATCCACCTGCCAATGCAGGGGACATGGGTTTGAGCCCTGGTCCGGGAAGATCCCACATGCTGCAGAGCAACTAAGCCCGTGAGCCACAACTGCTGAGCCTGTGCTCTAGAGCCCGTGAGCCACAACTACTGAGCCTGTGCTCTAGAGCCCGTGAGCCACAACTACTGAGCCTGCACTCTAGAGCCCACGAGCCACGACTACTGAATCCCATGTGCATCTAGAGCCCGTGCTCCGCAACAAGAGAAGCCAACGCAGTGAGAAGTCCGCACACCACCACGAAGAGTAGCCCCTGCTTGCCACAACTAGAGAAAGCCCGTGCGCAGCAACGAAGACCCAGCGCAGACAAAAATAAATAAATTCACGTAAAAAAAAAAAAAAAAGATTTGAGGGCTTCTTCTCTAAGGGGAATCTTGCCAATGTGCACAAGGAGATGGGTACAGTATTGGGCGGCGCCTGCTGTGAAAACTCGGGAACAGTGTATCAGCAGGAGCACGCATAAAACGTGCATAGGGATAACAAACCCCGTGCTCACACATTGGCAAGGAAGGAGGGAATCAAAGTCAGGAGTGATGGGCAGGCATGTTCACTTACATCTGAAAGATCTGCTTTACAAAGGCTGAGGAAACTTGGGAAATTTTAGCCTTTATACGAAATGGGGGTGGGTGGGTACATGGGCGTTTCTCAGCTTTTCTATACTTAACCGTTTATTTGAAATATTTCATGAAAGAAAGAGATAGGGACCCTAAGTCCTCACTCAAACCACTCCCCCGCCCACTCCCTTGCCCTGATTAAAAAAAAGAAAACAAAGAAAAACAAGTGTCATAGTATACGGTGTGACACTTGCAGTTGTACCGTATGCTAACACATATACATGGAATCTAAAAAAAAAGGTTCTGAAGAACCTAGGGGCAGGACAGGAATAAAGACGCAGGCATATGGACTTGAGGACGTGGGGAGGGGGAAGGGTAAGCTGGGACAAAGTGAGAGAGTGGCATGGACATATATACACTACCAAATGTAAAACAGATAGCTAGTGGGAAGCAGCCGCATAGCACAGGGAGATCAGCTCGGTGCTTTGTGACCACCTGGAGGGGTGGGATAGGGAGGGTGGGAGGGAGACGCAAGAGGGAGGGGATGTGGGGATACATGTTTGTGCAGCAGAGGCTAGCACAACACTGTAAAGCAATTATACTCCAATAAAGATGTTAAAAAAAAAATAGCCAAGAAGGACCTACTGCATAGCACAGGAAACTGCTCAATGTTCTGTAATCACCTATATGGGAAAAAAATCTGAAAAAAGAATATATATGTGTATATATACATATACATATACGTGTGTATATATGTATGACTGAATCACTGTGCTGTACACCCGAAACTAACACAACATTGTAAATCAACAATACTTCAATTTAAAAAAAAGTTTAAAACGGTGGGCAGATAATAAACACAGAATTTTATGCTGTTATTGTCTGCAGAGGAAGCAGGGAGAGTAATGTGAGAAGGGTTGTTGAGATCACAGGTAGCTCCCCTTTGATCTATGATATGTGGAAAAGTTAAATAAAGGTTTGAGAAACCAACAAAATAATTTTAATTACCTACTAGCAAAAGTTAAGTCTCTAACGGCCAAATCTTACAGAGAACCATTTAGGAAAATAAAAACGAACCCGTTCAATATTAATTTATTCCTTCTTAAAGCAATGGCAATACTTCAATGGAATATTAAAGCATTAGTGAAAATATATGCAAGATTCATATGAACAGTACAATAATTCATTCATAGTGGCACTAACACAAAATAAATTCATAAAGTTGCATATTTGAAATGCGTTGTTACCCAAGCATATTTTGTAAACATAAAATAATTTCCATCCTTTAAAAGCACTTTGTTGTTATAGATTAGCTGTCATGCATTTAGTAGGAAAAGAACAAGATTAATGTGCCCGTTCTAAAAGAGTGACCTGTTTCATAGCAAGCTATGTTGCGTCTCCACAGATATTCAGAAAAAATTAGATTAACTTATTGTTAATTTGCATAATACTCATATACTCCCAGTCCCCTATCTCAGATATAATATAAAGAGTAAACATAAAACTTATATTAGTTCAAATATTCTATTGCAGTTTTCATGTATCACGTTAACCTGCCTTACGGTTATTTTCTTCTGATGCATTGCCAGTTTTTCCCAATATTAAAACACACATGCACATTTTAATATTTTCATATCAAGGGTATGCATTTAGTAGAACTCAGGCTAGATGATAATCAGTATGGAATTTTCCAACAATCAAAATAATTTAACATAGGAATATGATTGTTCAGACCATTTAAAACTTTCCAGTACTAGTACGGTGTATCGGGGGGATATAATATTTTATTCTCATGGAAAAAAAGAAAAATGTGTATCCTACAGGTTTTTGTGACGTATGAGTGGATGCGAATGGACAGTATAGGACAATTCAAACAGAATATGATTGAGTCATATTAATGGTAAAAAGACACTAAAGCAATGGCTTACTCTATAAAATCCAACTATCATGTTGGAAAGAATTCCTGAAATACCAAAGGCAAGTTTCACATTTGTTACTGTTGTAAATGCTACAAGCATTATCAAAAATTATTTCACTTTTACAGATGAGACCACTCATGCTCAGATACTTTGCGTGAATTGCCTAAGGTTAGGGATTCTGACACCTAGCCATTCCCATAGGTGTGGAATCACAACAATTCATATTTAGCATGTGCAAACTAAACCAAAACTAAAACAATACATGAGACAGAGGTAAAGACCATAAATAAAATAAACATTAATACTTCCTAAAGAACCTTCACATCTAAAAGAGAACACGTTGTTTAATTCATTCAAAGGTGAAAGTCTATAGATGCTTTTATTTTTGAAATGATTTGAAAAACACCTAAAATGCTTTTTAGTAATGAGGCGAGGTATAAACAAGCAAACAAACATACATACATCTTATTCATTCGTTCATTTATTCATACATTCACTCTAATAAATGTAATGCAATTGAAGGGGATCAGAGTACACCACTGAAAAATACGACACTTTGGCATAAGGATTACTGAGAGCTGAAGGCAAGGGAGAAAAAGCAGACATGAAGAGCTCTCTACCCTTCCTTTATCTGCTTATAAGGCAGGGCATAAATCTCCCTTGTGAAGTGTTCCCTTCTCCCATACCAGAAGGAGAACAACCTTTATCACTGGAGAGATGGCACAGAGATGAGTCTGCACAAACCTTACTAAATAAAATAATCCTTATCTACCTTTAGTTTCTCCCACATATTTTCTAGTCATCTTCCCATAATTTATCACCCACAGAGGCCCAAATACCCTTTCCTTTATCTAGTCAATCCCCACAATTTATTACTTTTTGTTAAAATGGGATATAAGTCCCAGAGTCTGCTTCTTTTTTTTTTTTAACTTCTTTACCATGAGACCCCCATGAACATAAAGTTCAAAATACTGATCAAACTTCTTAGCCTTTTCTCTTGTGTCTTTTGTCAGTTTAATTCACAGGTCCAACAAACCAAATCTCAGACAGTAGAAGGAAAGTTTTTCCTCTCCTAGACATTATATAAATGTAGATACGAATTGAGTTTATACAAATGCTGTCATTAAAATGAGAAAGTGAACCAATGCACGAACTACTCAAAATAAATTATTTGAGGCTTTTGATATACAGAATATGGTTTAGAAGAACAAAGCCTACATGGTCATTTCAATCCTTAAATACACAAATCTGATTAAACCACAAAACATTACAGTGTAAAGCATAAAACAAACACTTTGTCACTGAATATTCTTCTCTGAAATAGAGTCTATTCAAGAGCAAGTTCTGATGTCATATTCTAGCCAAATGTTATAATATTGAAACTGAGCAGGACCCTGTGGGGCTCTCCCAGGTACAAAAGCCTTTCCATGTCTCCCGTTTCTTGTTCGTAGGACAAAGGCTTTCAGCCCCCTGGACCTTCCCTGAGTTCCAAAGAGCAGATTCAAACGGTTACTAATTGGGGGAGTGAGGGAATGCAGAAACGAAGGAAAGGCAGTCAGGAAACAATAGTGCAGCCTTGGGGCAGGGTCCTGGTGGTGATCGCTATGCACTTCCTCAGAGGATGCGCACAGCAATCTGATCTGTGTTCTTCCACGAGAGCTGGGGCTCCCACCCAGGTGGAGAATGGTAACTTTAGGCTGAGCACAAACACATGGACCCCAGACTGGTTGGAACCAGAAGACAGATGACTGAGATTCCTGGAACACCAGTCTGTTACACACACCCGCCCCCCAACCAACAAGAGAAGGTCACACACCCTGCAACCCTCGCAACAAATTTTGCCTATAAAAACTCTTCCCTGAAAACCATCAGGGAGTCTGAGCTTCTGAGCATGAGACACCCGTTCTCGTTGCTTGGCCCTTGCAATAAAACCTTTCTCTGCTCCAAAATCCGATGTTTCAGTTTATTTGGCCTCACTGTGTGTCAGGCATACAAATTCAGATTCAACAACAATGTCAACTTTTACAAATGCATTGCAAGGCAAAGAAATACTTTCATGCAATTTTTCTAAGTTCATAAAGATAACTTTTTACTCTGCAGAATAGCTATTATTAGCTGTCTACATTTTTTATTAGATAGATAATGACAATATTGGTGTTTATGGAAAATTGTGGCATTTCAACAATGATCCAAATTCTGAATACCTGCGTGCACAAGTTACACTACACAATGTGCCCCAAGATCTGGCCTAAACCAACTCGAGGCATGAAATCTAAAACTGAATTTAATCATGCCAGTATTTTTAGCAACATTTACACAACAAACTAAAGAGAATTTGATAGAGATTTTTGTCTAAACCTGACAGAAGATTAAGAATTCTTGGCACATTTTAGCATTTGTTAGTTGCTCTTATCCTTCTTGATAATATTTTTACATAAAGCTGAGATAAATTATGAGCTTCCTTCTCTAATTGTATTTCTACTTTACCCTAAGGAAAACCCACTGTTATTCAAATCAATCTTTACTCCCAAAATGGTTGCTAGTGACACCCTGAAATTAGCATCTAACAGCCTCATCAATTCAGATGAGAAAGAAATAAGTGCCCCTATTGTCTGATTAGGAGTTAGTTTCAAATCCAATGAATAGTCTCGATTAATTTCAGCATATTTTGAATCTTAAAAAAGTTCATGTCTTTAAAAGAATAAGACGATTTTATGACAGATTCCGTTTTTACACAGGATATTTGAAATGGATACAACCTTTGCAGTTGTGCATGTGAAAACTGATTTTAATGTCTAGGATTATATTATACTTCCTGTTACACTCAGATAATATTTGGAAAACATTTTTTTTTTTTTTTTGCTATTATAGGTTTCTTTGGTAAAGTCAAAATTCATTACCTTTAATTTTTTTTCCAAAAGGTTTTTGGCTTTTTACAACTATTACAGAGAAGCTTGACTGAAAGCTTTCAGGTCAAAAACAGATCTGTATTTCAAATTCAAAAGGTCATAGTTTCTGGGTATTCCTCCCCATGCTGGAGAATATAGAATTGTCATATTTTGTTGCTGTTCAACTTAAAGGAGCTTGGAAGTTTTTCAAAAGACACTAATACACACGTCTTTCCCTCCACTGTTGAGGTCCTTGAAGGGGGTGTGTGCTGCTCCATTTTCTTGGAATGGAATCACATTGGAAAAAAAGGAATTTTTTTTTTTTTTTTTAAGGAGAAAGAAAATAAGGTTATAATTCTAACTCTTGGCAGATTCTCTTATTTGAGAATATCAGTTTTTATTGGAGAGTTGTTCTGTTTTCACCATCTCTTTTCTTTTGAAAGGTACATTTCCAAAGACTGATCCTTTAATTACTTACTTCGGTGGTAAACAAAACAGTTATTCCTTTCCTCATAGTCACTGTTCTAAGTATAACCAGGACTATTACGGGAGACAGGAGGGAGGGTTTAGATGCGAAGGCTATGAGAATGCTCTGCTTCTTCTAAGATCACAGCCTAGTCCGACCTTGGGAAACTGGACCTAAATTGACAAACACAGTGATATGGACTAAATTGGGTCACTGCCCCACCTCTCACCCAAATTCGTATGTTGAAGCCTTAACTCTCAACGTTAAGGTATTTGGAAATATGGTTTTTAAAGAGGTAATTAAGGTTCAATGAGGTCATAAGGATGGGGCCCTAATCCCACAGGACTGGTGTTCATATAAGCACAGAAGAGATACCAGGGGTGTGCATTCACAGAGAAAAGGCCATGTGAGGACACATCAAGGCAGCTGACAGCAAGCCAGGAAGAGAGGTCTCACCAGAGACCAACCCTGTGGGTACCTTGATCTTGAACTTTCAGCCTCCAGAACTGTGAGGAAAGACATTTCTTTTGTTTAAGCCACCTGTCTGTGCTATTGTGTTATGGCATACCAAGCAGGCTTATCCAGACAGTTGGGATTTAATCTTCACAAACATCTAGGCCAGCGGTCCCCAACCTTTTTGGCACCAGGGGCTGCTTTGGCGGAAGACAATTTTTCCATGGACCAGGGGGTGGGGGGAGGGGGATGGCCCAGGCAGTAATGTGAGCAATGGGGAGCAATGGGGAGCGGCAGCTGAAGCTTCGCTTGCTCACCCGCCATTCACCTCCTGCTGTGCAGCCCTGTTCCTAACAGGCTGCGGGCCGGGGGTTGGGGACCCCTGGTCTAGGCAACAAATCCATATCCTGACAGTAGGGCAGGGAACATGAGGGGTGTAGGAGAACTGAACTCTTCACTCCAGCTCCACTGACCAGCCACCTTAAGTCAGGTGGCTTTTCACCTTCAAATCTATCTCCCTACCTGTCTTTCTTTCTTTCCTGTAATGCTCTTACTCTGCCTGGGAAGACCTTTCTGAATGCCTCTGTCCACTAAATCCTACACATGTCCTTACTTTCTCCATGAATTTACTCTCCATACAAGATCATTATTCCCACTCAAAAATTCTCATTGTAGTTACTGTCTTTGTCTCCCTTTCACACTCATTCTGTGCTACCCTCTGTTTATGCCACCCTCTTAACTAGGCTGGAATCTCCTACAGTATAGTGATCCATGATCATACATTTCTTACTATTCCCTACGGCTTAATAAACATTTGTTGGTTGGTTGTCGTCTGACAAGAGAAAGAATTCCTCTTCTTACAGATTCCAAAGCTTCTCTTGATATTCAGATCCTCTCTCTATATATCTATATTGTTTTAAGAAAAAAAGAGTTTTTGAAATGCTTTAACTAAACTCATGTCTTTAGCACTGAGTTGAAGTTTTATAAGGTTTCTCTAATTTTTGATTATCTTTATATTCATTTTTGTCAATTAAGGCAAAAGCAACGCAAACCAAAAAAATCTAGGTGGTATTCAAAAAATTAATGCCAAGGAAAATTTACCTGCCTTTAAAAATAAAAGTATTAAATATATAGTAATTATATACACGTGTGTATAAATATGGCTTATTTACATATGGCATATAACATATGGGTTATGTATTACCTGCTAGAATCATTGTCCTTGAGTTTGCCTTTCACATATTTTAAATAACGAAGAGACACTTTGTAAGTTGAGTGATGAATCAATTAAATATGAGTCCTTGAAATCCACTAGAATAAGCCATAATGTCTTTTTCCTAGGTTGGAAGAATAAACACGTTCCCCCCGCTAAGGTGCAATCTTTGTCATCTATTTGGTAGTGGGTCTGGTTGTAGTTATCTGGAGACCCCTCCTATATACCGGCAACAGGGTTCTCTCGTCAACATAACCCCTGGAGCCAACTTGGATGAGATAAATCTCTAAAAATGTAGGGTTAGGATGGTGGGCAGTAGCCTAGTTGGCAGAAAATACTCTGCTCCCTTGTTTAGCATCCTGAAAAAGTGGCCACCCACATAGTCCTCTCTGAACTTGTCTCCCTGTTGCAAAACAAAAGGGCTTTTTTTTCTTTTTTTTTTTTCCTGCGGTACGCGGGCCTCTTACTGCTGTGGCCCCTCCCGTTGCGGAGCACAGGCTCCGGACGCGCAGGCTCAGCGGCCATGGCTCACGGGCCCAGCCGCTCCGCGGTATGTGGGATCTTCCCGGACCGGGGCAGGAACCCGTGCCCCCTGCATCGGCAGGCGGACTCTCAACCACTGCGCCACCAGGGAAGCCCCCAAAAGGGCATTTTAATCCCAGTATGTCCTCTGTGGAAAGATGTGAGAGACAATTCCGCTGGTTTCTTTGGGAGAATATGCCAAGGGGAGTAGAAAACAGAGAGTTCAATAGCTTTACAAATCCCCTAGCCTAGACCTGTATTTCTTTTGAGTGTTTGCTGTAGTTAAAGATACAGGGAGAAACCAGATGCAGGAAGTTTGTAATACCACTCACTTTAAGGTTGATGTTGTCTGTCTTTTATTTCTCAGGTAATCAAGAATCAGAGACCCATCAGCATCTTTAGCCAGAACATAATATACCTGTGATTCAATGGTTTGGAGAAAATGCTAGGTTTAAACATTTCTACAGGACTTTCTAATCATTGTCAAAAGTGTTTCAAAATTTTTAGAACAGTTTCATAAATATTTACGCCAGGCATCTTATCTAAGCCAATCTTGCAATCAGAAGTGTTTCTTGGCTGATCTAAATGGATTAGAAATCAATCACCCTTGTAAAAAATACAGTTCTTGTTAAGGATGCTTTAAATAAACTTTAATAAGTGAGAATTTAAACTTTTATGCTAATTCTCAGGTTTCTAATAACACAGTATTTGAACCTTATAGATCTTAGAAATCTAATTAGACAATGCTAAGTTCTTTCTAGTTGAAGCCACAGATGTTTCACACTGGGAAAATCAGTAAGCCCCAGGGTTTGTTTGGTCTAGAAGAGTGTCAAATTTTCATGGATAATTTACTAGCTAATAACTCTAATCCTTTCCCGTAACCAAGAGATGATAAACAAAGATTGCACTAAAACTGTAAAATTAACCCTCTAGGCTAATGAAATTTTTCAGGAACCACTGAGGAAATTAATTTCTGGTACTTAATGTTTCTTCTTTGCCAATCTTTCTAGTTTGCATTATACTTCATAATGTGACAGGAAAGGCACATAAACACATTGGAATGATGCAATTCAAAAAGAATTATATATCAAGGAAAGCTTCAAGTATCCTTCATCTCCTATTCTTACTGACTGATCTATTACTGGAAAAAAAAGAAAGATTCTTCAATTTGGGGCTTGGAGTGGCATTTTTGTTTTTCATACTTTTTGATTTGTGCCGCATCAGATAATGAGTTTTCCATAAAGAAAATTATATGTCCTTATGAAAAATGGAAGACGTGCATCAAAATTACATAGCATTTTGGGATACTTTGATGCGACATATTTTATTAAGAATATAATTGGTCAACTCAAATTATTACTACAAAATTAACTTCTGAAAATTTATATAGAATACTGGGGTTTCTAGGACTTAATAGTCATCATTAAAAAGAGTACAAACTATTAAAATGTCCTCTATCCCCACCAATGATTCAATTTAAGCTGAAATAGTTTAATCTTTTAGAAATGTTGGATCAAGTAAAATTAAGCAACTTTCTGTTTTTAGTCTCTAAAGGAACAGTTATCAAAGCCTGCAGGTAGAAGTTAAGAGACCACAGGCTTGTTCACAGAGCATAACCCAACCCCAGAGATTTACATCATGTGGTTGAATCTCAATTCAACCTTCAAGCAACCTTGATGTTTGTAGCTTAGAGACAAAAGCTTTCCACCCAAAAGGAACTAGGAAATCGCATACTTTGAAATCATGCATTAGCACTTAGCATCTGGAAATCCCAGTTGCAATGGCTGGAGTTAAGTCAGTGCAGCTTTTGATAGCTAAGTGCACCCAAACATAGGGTAGCAAGAAGGCCCTTGGGTTAATACAGTATCATGCCAGACCCAAAGTTCCTCTCAATTAATGGAACACCTGCAGTATTCAACACCAGAGTTTCCTCACTAAGATTTACGATTTGAATCACCTCACTGAAAATTGGCCTATAAATGGTAGATACTCTCTGGAACCACAACTCTGGCCTCTTCTATAATGAGAGAGGAGAGTGCTGAGGAATTTCTCTAGACACCAATTTAAATTCTGTCTGTCTGAGTTCCTGCTATTGATTTTTCATAAAGGTTGAGATGAAAAATTTGATCATAACTCCAATAGGGCGAGTTGTGGATTAGGACAATAAAATAAATAAGAGATAAAGATAATGCAGACATTTTCTGTATTAAGGTTTGCAAAATTTACCTCATCACGTGGGGGGGGGGTTGGATTAGACGCATGGCTAAATCTGGAGTGCACTGATTTACGAGACAATGTGTTTTTACTATATGCGAAATCCTATTTTCTAGTGTTCTTTGCCATAAAGTCTTGGATAAAATAAAGTAAATAAACCTAAGCAAGATGAACAGTTTTTCAAATCACAAAAACTTCTACTAAAACTCACATAAGGGCTTCCCTGGTGGCGCAGTGGTTAAGAATCCGCCTGTCAATGCAGGGGACATGGGTTCAAGCCCTGGTCCAGGAAGACTCAACAAGTCACGGGGCAACTAAGCCCGTGTGCCACAACTGCTGAGCCTGTGCTATAGAGCCCATGAACCACAACTACTGAGCCTGCACTCTACAGCTTGCAAGCCACAACTACTGAGCCCATGTGCCACAACTACTGAGCCTGCACTCTGGAGCCTGCGAACCACAACTACTGAGCCAATGTGCCACAACTACTGAGTCTGCACTCTAGAGCCTGCGAGCCACAACTACTGAGCCCACGTGCCACAACTACTGAGCCTGCACTCTAGAGCCTGTGAGCCACAACTACTGAGCCCACGTGCCACAACTACTGAGCCTGCACTCTAGAGCCTGTGAGCCACAACTACTGAGCCAATGTGCCACAACTACTGAGTCTGCACTCTAGAGCCTGCGAGCCACAACTACTGAGCCCACGTGCCACAACTACTGAGCCTGCACTCTAGAGCCTGTGAGCCACAACTACTGAGCCCACATGCCACAACTACTGAGCCTGCACTCTAGAGCCTGCGAACCACAACCACTGAGCCAATGTGCCACAACTACTGAGTCTGCACT
Organism: Globicephala melas; assembly: GCF_963455315.2. Classification (NCBI taxonomy): domain Eukaryota; kingdom Metazoa; phylum Chordata; class Mammalia; order Artiodactyla; family Delphinidae; genus Globicephala; species Globicephala melas. The sequence goes on from NC_083334.1 coordinate 2,078,965, forward strand.
CTAGAGCCTGCAAGCCACAACTACTGAGCCCACGTACCACAACTACTGAGCCTGCACTCTAGAGCCTGCAAGCAACAACTACTGAGCCCGCAAGCCACAACTACTGAGGCTGCATTCCAGAGCCTGCGAGCCACAACTACTGAGCCTGAACTCTAGAGCCTGCGAGCCACAACTACTGAGCCCACGTGCCACAACTACTGAAGCCCGTGCGCCTAGAGCCCATGCTCCACAACAAGAGAAGCCACCACAATGAGAAGCCCGTGCACTGCAACGAAGAGTAGCCCCCGCTCGCCCCAACTAGAGAAAGCCACGTGCAGCAACAAAGACCCAATGCAGCCAAAAATAAAATAAACAAATGTATACAAAAAAGAAATAAAACTCACATAAGCACAAAAGTTATTTAATAATTTACTATATATAGCTATAAATCAGGTTTCTAAGCTTTCTTTTCATCATACAGTTTTAGCTTACTATATTTCTCAGTATTTATGTAAACATGTAATTATCTATTTTTGGTTTACCCATATAAATATTCAGAAGATATCATTACTTTTCAAAACTCTAAACATACTGTTATTTTTCTTTGTGTTGGGAAATGTCAAATCATATACACGACAAGTGTAACCCTTCCCTTAAGGCTTAGTGGGCTCTTAAGCACAGCAGGTCACACTAATAACTAAGCAGCCAAACTCGCTTATGCCTGAGTGAGGGGTTTTTTTCAGATTTTCTTCTAGAGTTTGAACAGTGGGTTTTGTGCATCGTGGGGAAGCGATGCATACATCGAGGTAGTTGCTTCTGAGAAAGGAGCTGCCTTTCTCAATGCCCTCTGAAGATGAAGGAATCAGACATTTACAGTGACTTGAGGGAGGCACTGTGAGCTGCTTGGTAACTAAGGAGGATTCCCAGATGAAACAATAAAGCTTCATCAGCAGACTTGAAGTGGGCGATAACGGTACAGGGACAGTAGACTTGGAGTGGGCGATAACGGTACAGGGACAGTAGACTTGGAGTGGGCGATAACGGTACAGGGACAGTAGACTTGGAGTGGGCGATAACGGTACAGGGACAGTAGACATGGAGTGGGCGATAACGGTACAGGGACAGTAGACTTGGAGTGGGCGATAACGGTACAGGGACAGTAGACTTGGAGTGGGCGATAACGGTACAGGGGCAGTAGACTTGGAGTGGGCGATAACGGTACAGGGGCAGTAGACTTGGAGTGGGCGATAACGGTACAGGGACAGTAGACTTGGAGTGGGCGATAACGGTACAGGGACAGTAGACTTGGAGTGGGCGATAACGGTACAGGGACAGTAGACTTGGAGTGGGCGATAACGGTACAGGGACAGTAGACTTGGAGTGGGCGATAACGGTACAGGGACAGTAGACTTGGAGTGGGCGATAACGGTACAGGGACAGCCGATGTGGAGGGCGGTGAGGCTTATTTCTCAATAAACTGGCATCTTGTAGACCTGCTGAGAGATGCAACATTTCAGCTGGGGCTGAATCTACCCATTCTTGATCTTGGTTCTTTCTTCCTCCACAAGCTACATTCATCCTCCCATCAGCCCTAGAAAGGGACGGCCCTTATATTTTGTTTGCCATTTTTTTCTCCAGTTTCATCTAAATGACTCTCAAATATGAACTCTAGACCTTAACTTTTCTTCTACCATCAGGACTCCTAAACCTGTAATGTACTACCATTGCTTTAAAGCTCAAATAAGCCTAAATGTAACTTACTATCTCCCTCACTGACCCCCCCAAAAACCAGTTCCCTCTCCATATAATTAACCATAATATTGAATCTGTGAACCTTTGGGTGGCAGGAAATGATACACACACCTCTTTGATTCTCAACATCTGGTGGAGTGTCCTGTAATTGTCAAGTCAGTAAATATTCATGATGAGTAAAGTGATATTTTAGGGGAGGATATCTCCCACGGTAGGTGTATGAATTTCTGAAATCAGTCTTTTCACAGAGTTCTTTAACTCTCTAGCCAGGAAGGTTACATCAGCCAGGTTTCACACATGTCATGGGTGGGAATTCCGGTAGGTTGTCAGGCCCAGATTCCAATGACGCATCAGACTATGAAATGATTAGAATCCAATCCAGCACCTTTTGCATTCTCTGTATTTTTTTTTTTCCTTTAGTTCTGAGTTTACACCCATGCAAACAGCATGGGAATATCACTCTGTATATACAGAAGATACAAAATACAGGACTGCCTGTTTCATGTAGAAACACTCCAGAAATATGAGATACCTAACAACAACAAAATCATATACCTAACAGATCAAAGTATACTTTTAGACGCTCCAGAAGAGATTTCTGACCCTATTAATTTTATTTTTCTTTTAGCATTTGTTAGAAGTTCATGATGATATAAACAAATTGGCTAAAGGTAGACCTTCATAGGCAAGAGACAGAAAGTAAGGCAAATACAGCCTAAAAATACCTGCTGGTGAGAAAAGCAAGTTTTGGTAGAGATTGAGTCACTACCTTTCATGTGGCCAACAGTTGCAAGAGAGGTCCTCAAGAAGAAAAAAAAGATTATAACTTGAAATAATGATGATATTCTATATAGCATATAGAATATTGAGGTAATTGTAAAAGATAATTTAGTAAACAAATATATATTTACCTATATATGTTTATATTTGAATTATCAAAACATGGTTATAAGCTCTAATATCCTATAATCAACTATATATATAATCAATTATTTTGTACTGTATTATTAAAAGTAATATTACTTATATTTCATTAAAAATGAATTTAAAGTTTTATACATACTAACCTCTCTTCAAATGTTATAAGCTTTCTATGGAAAATATCTCTAACAGCTGCTGAAGACAGAGAACTATTTCTGGAGTGTATTCATTACAGTTGTGTGTACTCAAAATTATTAAGTTTATTCTTCAGTATACTCTTGCTAAATGTCCTACCTGTGCTATACGAATGCTGCTGTGTTCTGCGCTCCAGTGAGAGAGTGTTTCTTCTCAGTGATAACCCATCACATATTTTAACTTACTGATCAAGTTGTCCCAAAGCCTTCTCTTTGCCTTGCTAACCATTACCAGATCCCTGACAGATTCAGATCTTTCACCCCATTTACCCTCCACTGCACATGTTGTGACTTCCGAACAATTCTTTGAAAAGACAGATCCAGGAAAGTAACATAATTCAGAGGAGTTTTAGACGACTGAATACATGGGACCATCCCTTCCTTAGTTTTAACTTCCAAAATGATAAAGCAAAACCATTCACCAGAGGCTTGAAATCACTGTAAGTTACAATAGAAATCTCAAGGAAAAATGGCTCTAACATTATAAATCAAGGAAACGTGCCCATTCAGAAAAATGTTCGGTGTTTTAGAATATTAGACTAGGGCTATGGTTAATAATGGGAGGAATTTTACTTTGTATTAGAATTAAAACAATGTCGTTTGGAAAAAAAAGTTTTCTTTTTCTTCTTATTTAATTTCTCTCAATACTACCAGATAATACAGTTGCTGCATCTGCCTTTCCCCTTTCCTTGCTTTGTTTTCTGATTTTCAGATATGAAATTATACCACTAGCCCTAAACAAAGAGAACTAATTAAAGGGCTTCACAGTGTTATTAAAATTGGAAAAGAAATGCCACCTTGAATATTGACCATACAGCTCTTGTTGAAGACTCTCACTCTTAGCAAGGAGGACAGATCCTTATAAAAATTTTAAGAGTCTGAACTTTTCTGCACAGGATGGATGGTTTGCCAAAGCCTGTGGCACTTTGGCATCATGACATTTTTTTCCTGCCTATGACGGAAAGAAAAAAATTTTTGACAACATGAAAAGGGAATATTCCACTGAGACTTCATTGTTAGATACTGTATTTGCCAATTCAAATAGGCAGAAATTCTGAATAAAGCATGAATGTCTTTAGGATAATGAAATCCAATTCTGTAGAGGAAAAGTTCCTTTAAAAACACAACAAAAACAACAACGACAAATAGTGCAGATATCTGCAAGGAACCAATCCTTCTCTTCTCTTTAGTCAGTCTCTAAAGGATGATTAGACGAACAAAACTGCCTCATAAAATATTCATACAATACAATTTAGAGGCAGCTTAATAAGGTGCCTACAATTCTTGCTGGCGAGAGTGACTGGAGAAACTCCCTTAAATTGCCAACAGAGAGTTGACTGGGGTAAAGGTTATACTACAGTTTTTCAAAGCAAACTTCTTCCTTCTTTTGACATTCTCCTGAGTATTCCATACAAATCCTAATTTTGTATTAATGCCACTCTGAGTTTTCTTGGATTCTACTCACTTTCTGCTGCACTCTTTGGTAGGAACACGAATAACCACAGAGCTCTAACCCATGACATACCCATTTCGCCCTTGGTGTTGCTTGGCAGTCTCACCAAACCACCTTCGCTTCCCTAGAACCCCTTCCTGAGCGGTAATTCTCAGAAATTAACAAGCTTCTTACACCATTACTTCAACTGTACAGCTCAGTTGAACAACCCTTTCCGGAGAACCGACACCAGACCAAGTGTTGAGCCCTAAGGTAAAACAATGACTAAAAGAAAATGACTAAAACCCACAATTTTTTGTCTTCCAAGTGACTGCAGACTCATGTTGTGAACAAATCGAATGGTTTCACGAGTCACAGAACGCTCCTCTCCTCACTGTTCTTCATTTCAACAACGGTATCTAAGGTCTAACGTGCCAGTTTTAGAGAAGGGGAGGAAGGCTGCCCGTGAACACGTGAAAGGCTTCGTGATGGACCCCTGGGAATCCGCGCGGCAGACTTTAAAATGTGCATCTATATAGTCGTCCCTCGGTGTCCGCAGGGGATTGGTCCCAGAACCCCCGTGGATACCAACATCCTTGGAGACTCAAGTTCCTTAAATAAAACGGCATATGGTGCATCAGGCTCTCCGCATTTGTGGTTAGGGAGGGCCGACGGTGCTTACATTTATAAATTTAATATTTGTTCCATTAAATTAATCAATCGATACAATAAATCAAGTTAAAGTCTCTGATAACCGGTTTTGCTCTTCCTTTCGTAGCTTTTGTCCGATTCCTCTTTTGATCTTCAGCGCAACGCGCTGAACATGAGGAGATGCCGTTCTTTGTTATTTAATATTTTTTTCTGAAGCCATCACTCCTGAGGTTGGCATACAGGCTGAACATTCTTCTGTCATTCCAATTCCTTCCTTCCTGTTTCTCCCCCGCACTGTTTAAGGAATGTGTATTAAAGCGAGAATTTTATAACCCAAATTATGTTTCCCTGTTCAGTTATCAATTCTGTTATTTAAAACAGAAGTGACATGCTGAGCTATTCCACGGTACAGAATTACAAAATTAAAGAAAGGAATGCTTTAAATTTTTGTGCTTTGCTGAAAATTCTTTTTCCCAGGGCCTATGAAACATTAATTTGTTTTCATATGTTACTAGTTTTTGTGGGTTTTTGTTGTTGTTGTTGTTCTTAAGTCAGTAAGTAATCTAGAACTAGCGTTATGTTCGCTAGACCCGGCGTTTGCTGACACTCAAGGTATTTCTACTTCCATCCCACTTCCTCTGCCACCATCTTGGCCGGGACCTCATTGAGTGCACACGTTACACTTGACATGATGGTTGATAACCTTGCTTCCATGAAATTTCATTCTACACGCACGCCGCTGAAAGACTTAGCACGTGACTCCCCTCCTCTGCCATCCCCTAGATGGTACCTCCTCATTTCATCAGATCTAAATTTCATATTAAAAGATTTCCATAAATATCTCTTCCCCAAATTTCTCAACATTATTGCTGTCACTGTTCCCAAACACAGTCTTTCCATTAGGTCAGACTCATTTATTTATATTCTTTGAATCTAACCTCCTAGCAGATGTTAATGTTTTCAACCACGTTTGAAAATTCCACACCCCCCTTCTGTCATATGCCTCTCCACACTCTATAAATTAACATCTTTCTGATGATTCCAAAACCATGTCTTTTTGGGGGACTTTATCTCTCTATTCAGTATATATCAATGACTATACGAACATATATAACCAACCGATTATAGTATCATTGATTTTATATGTATAAACGGTAATGGTAATAATAATAGCAATAATATTTTACAACATTTAAGAGATTTCACTCACTGTCCTAAGGACGTTCCATATTTGTTAAGTGTAAGGGCAGATGCAAATTAAAAATAAGAGGCTTGGGCTTCCCTGGTGGCGCAGAGGTTGAGAGTCCGCCTGCCGATGCAGGGGACACGGGTTCGTGCCCCGGTCAGGGAAGATCCCACATGCCGCGGAGCGGCTGGGCCCGTGATCCATGGCCGCTGAGCCTGCGTGTCCGGAGCCTGTGCTCCGCAACAGGAGAGGCCACAGCAGTGAGACGCCCGCGTACCGCAAAAAAAAATAAAAATAAAAAAAAAATAAGAGGTTTAATTCTCCCTGTTGAAAGTAAGGGAAGAGACTCTCTCCCCCTTCCTTCTTGCAGAGCATTTACTTCAGAAAACTTGTAATTCTAAGTTTTTGGTCTCCTTGGTTGAGCTGTATGTAAAATTTTTTAAAAGCTCAATAATCCTTATTCCAGCTTTGGGAGGCACAAATGTCTTTTTCAAGGACTTGGGAACCGTCTCTTTGAAATGCATTCATCAAGGAAGATGGCTGCGCTGTGTTCCAGTCTCTGTGGGAGTGCAGGAGCCTAGCTTCTGAAGGCACCCTGTTCCAAGCTGCAAAACTACCCTGTGTTGTAAAAATATGAAAAGTTTACCTATCCTTTAGAGAAAGCCAATTAACCAAACACACATCAACTCCAATGACCAGATACATTCGGATTGAACGATGCGTGACTAATGGTGCTATCAAGTCCTCTTATTTGAGGACTACTTATTGTCAGCCTTGAGTACCTGTAGGTAATGAGTTGTATCTGCTTGGTTTTATAAAATGCTGAGATTTTGTTCTGTCTTTGTATTCTCTAGTGGATTGCCTGCGGGGAGGGGGGTGTTCTGGTTTAATTGTTGTCTGATAATAAAACGGTTTTCCTTCTCCTCTACTTTTGTGGAGAGGATTTTCTGGATTGATAGATTTTTTAAATTGTATCTCCCAACAGAACTAGTATTATTATGATGATGCCTATTTGACAGATGAGGAAACTGGTCATAGAGACGTACTGCTACTGAGTGATAGAGCAGGAAATTATATCCGACTGCCTGGCTCTGAAGGCCATCATCTTACCCCTCTGCTATCTCATGCCCTATTTGGTCTCACGTGTGTAGGTCTCTGGAGTTTCACGGGGGCAGTAATCATACTTCATCTCCGCCCTTTTCACTCCCAAACTGATGGCACATAATGAATAACATTATTAATAATTTCTTTTATATACAGATACTCAATCTAGTGGGATTTACAGTAACAGTGTTTTTTTTTTTCTTTATAATATTTGTTAGAAGTCTATTCCTATTTCTCCGTTTCTCTCAAAAAGAGTTTCTACTCATTCTCTTTGGAAACTTTACGTACGTTCCTGTTTGTGCCAAAGTTAAACAGCTGTGCTTATTCCGTGTCTATTCAAATCAAGTTGGAGAGAAACTTACCCTCCTACAAAGACACAATAAATATGTCAAATATAAATTCAAAGAAAAAAGACACTTTTCTTCATTCTAACAGTATTCGAGAGTCATTGTCAATCAGACAAATTCCATCGATTGTTTGCGTCAAGTCTTTCTGCCTATTGAACTTTTGGGTTGTTTCATTAGAGCATGCTAAGTTAGAGCACAGAAGTTAAAATACAGGTTCTGAAGTAAAAAAAAAGAAAAAAAAAAGATCTTGGTTCCAGGCCCAGCTTACTTCTTTACAACTCTGTGATTTGGGGAGTGTGCTTTAACTTCAATTTTCTTATTTCTAATACAACTGGGATTGCCAGATGCAGCCAAAAAAAAAAAAAAAAAAAAAAAAGTATAACCTTAACTTCAGGCTATGCCCAGTCGAAAGATTCATGTGAAGCATCAGTAGAATGCCAGGCGCCTTGTAACCACTAACAAACACTGGCTATTGTCATCATTACAATGCATTGTCTGAATGTCCTTCTCATTGTCTAATCCAAGTCCCGTCCAAACTTTCCTCCATTTGTACTTGAGCAACTTGAGTTCCATTGTTAACAAAGAATTCTATGAAATTACCCATGCCATCACAAAAATGCCCCTAAATCTTGATAGTTATAAAATACATTGTTTTAATCTTCTTCAAATAAACTCAAATAAACTTCAAATAAACTTAGACTTTACAAGTCTAAGTAATAGGTCTCTAATCCCTGTGCTAATTAGACAAATCTGAAATAATATAAAAGATAAAGAAATGTGATGAACCATTCCCGTCTTCCTGTTGATGTTTTCAACTATATTTGAAAGGTACATTTTGCTTAGCAACGCTTCACATCTGCTCTTGAACTAGACCCGCATTTTGTTTTCCGTGGCATTTTCCATCTGAGCAGTGTGACTTGAAATCTTCAGGCTCAATTATGGTGAATAAAGAACAAACAATTTTCCCTTATTTTCCTGAGGAAATTTTATTTTCCAGTCTGCAGTAGTAGGATAAAAGCAAATGTGGTACAGGAACAACATTTCAATAACGATAGACCTACTTATCTGCCCCACTAAAAGGAACTATTTTACAAAACCTGAACTTTCCTTTTTTCAGCTTATTCACCTCAAATTACTTTCACCTCAGTTTGTCTCCTTAATTATTTGCTTATGTGCATGGCCTTCCTGCTCATAAAAGATATAGACCTCCTCCTGTGATGTCTTCAACCAAGAATACCGCAACACTACAAAGATAGGGAAGGGAGTCACATTACTGGGCACGCACACCTGTTATTCCCCAGGCAGAAGCCGACCGTGGGGAGGAAGGAGGCAGGTAACTAAAACGCGCTTGGCCCTCTGAGAGAAGTTCAGGAGCCTGACCACTCAGGCTCTCACCCAAAACACAAATTTCTCTAGCAGCATCTTCACTTTATCAAAGGACCATGTTATTTAAAACAACTATGATGTGGATGCTGTCACCAGAAGGTAGATTTCTTTAAAGGAACCCTATCCAAGAGTTTCTGTTTTCTCATAAGCCAGATGTAGCTTATTGATTTTAAGTCCAAATCTTACAGTCTGGACTTTCTTTTGGCTTTACAGGTATTCATGATTGTCAACTATTTTATTCCCTCTACTAATGACTAATTTTCATTTTTTAGTTAAAAAATAAGAGATCTAAGAATAAACATATCTTCTTATTTCTCCATTTCCGTCTGATCATTTATCTCTTTTGATGCATATATTGTCTTTCTCAAGACCATGAGCGACATTTGAGAAAGGAGACAGAGATACATATGTGTGGGGAGGTTTTCCCCAAGCCTGAGACAATTAAGATTCTCTGGTGGAGTGTATCATTGATTCCTCGGGTATGGAAACTACCTTCCACTATTTGATGATCTACATAAAAAGTGCACCTCCAATACTCAAAAGGTCCCCTTATTAACCCATTATGTTTCTATCTCCATGAATAAATTTGATTGCCTTTTGCACTCGTTGACACAGTGTGACAGAAGCGCTCAATCCTTCCTACACACAACTGTTGAAGAACATTCCTTGAGTGCTTCTCTCATCCCACCTCACATAGAATCCTTCACCGGTTTCCACTGCTGCTAAAATAAAATACTTCTTTGTTCTTTCACATCAGTTTATAATATGAAAAAAACAGTGGACCGTGAAGTCAGCAAATTGGCTTTCAGGTCTGGGCTCATTCTAACTGTGTATCTTTCAGCCACCAACAATTCTAGGAGCACTGAAGTTTTCCTCTGAAAAGGAGGTGATCAGAAGCAGTGATCATAAAAGCCTTTCTTCTGTAACATTCCACCGTCCCAGCCACCAATTTCTAAGGCAAACGGGACCTAGTTACTACTTACCCTGTAGTCACTCTGCTCTACCAAATGTTATCTGATCACTTTGCCCAAGTTACCTCTCCCCTATTTAGTCATGGCCCATCCACACCTGAATTGCTACCTCAACTATAGCTCTCTCCAAAGAACCGTCTCTAAAACGAAGTAAAAATTCCCTCCTTTGAATTCTTGTCTCTGTTTCTTATGACACTTACCTATTCCCTCCTTGTATCACAATCCCCTGTGAATCTTCTAATCCATTTTCCTAAATTTTAAGCTTCTTGAGAAAAGGAATTGGTCTTTACTTACACCTGTGTAAATTTTATATGTTGCAGATAAGATATAATTTGCATTTAAAAATCTAAGATTTTAAACTATGAAAATATAAGAGCTTTTTTATTAAATGTGTGAAAATATTCTAGAAAATTCAATAGAGTGGAATACACATTTCAGATACAGTGTGATCTTTTCGTCTGTTTCTTTTCTCTTTCTCTTTTTATAACAGATCCCCCAAATTCAGCAAGTTCTACAAAAAGTTTTTAACTCAAGTTTCACAGACCAGGCCATATCAGAGTTATTGTTCATTCAATTTCAATGGGTATTGGCATTTCAATTTGTACATGGTTACACATACTGTCTCATTTAATTTTGGTCATTCCCAATCGAACAAAGATATATAATTAAAAAAAACACTCTGCAACCCAGACTAGATCCAGTTTTATTACACTCTGTCCCTGGCACCATCATTCCTGGTTGGAATTTATGTATTAGAGAGACACACATCTATTCTGTCAGAGTAATAGTGGTGCCTTACACCTGCAAGGCGTTCCTTGGCTTCTCATCTCAAAAAGTCTCCCTTCTCTTTCTCAATGTCTCCCTTGCCACAGTGCATTTTTAAAGAAGCTGGCTGAAAGACAAGTAATTTGCCTATGACATTTCCCAGCTCCTAAAATCAACACTGCATCGTTAGAGTAAAGGGTGACAACACTTTTTGTCCATTTCTCAAAACATGCTGCTACATGTAACCAGAAAACGGTGAAGTTGAAATCCGCTCTGTTCTCTTACTTTATACACCATTTTGTAAAGCTCAAGGGGTCCTTGGAACAAGATTTATGCTTCTCTTATTTAAGAACTTCAGAGGGTCAAACCTATTTCCTGAAATTGGAGGGGCACAACAGATGACTTCAGTTTTCAATTGCACAGGAATGTTCAAGGTCTAGCTCTGAGTTAGCACTTCCCCGTTGGGTTCAAATCACCTCTGTCTTTCCAGTTGTCTACTTCGGTATTTAGTACAGAAGGAATATCCCCAACTGAAGCCAACCTTAAACACACAGGAGATGATGTCAACCAAACCCTTATATATCAAGGCAAAGAAAAGGTCTCATTGTGGAGTCTGCATTTTTCTTGTTTTGGCCCAAAGTATAATGATTTAAAATGCTCTTTAGGATAAAGTAACATGATTCACGATAAGGGCATGTTCATACGGCAAAAGCAGGCTGCAAGGCATATGCTCGTGCGTTGGCTTGGAATTCTGCCATCACCACGGTCGCTGTGGGCGTCTCTCTTTTTGGCCACACATTTTAAGCACCATCGCATGGCCCGTTCCCAGCACAACACACACACCCTGTTGTGTCTTTACTGCTTAATTACAGCTCATATTCCCAGCATATGCTTCATACTGTCAACAAAGGAAAAAAGCCTAGTTCGATTTGGACAAAATTCAGCGTCTTTAAAATATTCAAATATGCTGTTTTACAATAACATATGGCCATGAACAATGTTTTTCATTTTTTTTCCTAACAGTATCTCTCTTTAAGGATAAATCATGTATTCCAAGATTAGATTAAATGGGCCCTGCTGTGAGAGAAAAATGCTTTTGTGCTTCCGCTCGGCTTTCTATATTCCTGTTTCTTAAATCTTTAAAAACTTAAATAACTGATAAACTTCAGGAAAGTGAAAAATTACATGTGTTTATATTACAATGGATTTTAGCATATTAAGAAGTAACATTCAACCAAATGACTTTATCAACTACAATAACAGAGCTAGGCTTTAAGTGGTATTGTATCATGCTAACCTGCTTTATCAAACAAAGTTCTTGGATTTGCAGGCACTTATTAAAGCCTGTCCCATTTCCTTTCTTACCCTAGCAGCAGGCTAAGGTTGGTCACAGACATATCGTCCTCTGAGTAGCAGGGAAGGAAAGCCATCTTTCTATCCCCTCTTAATATTCACAACACTGTACAGTTAACATTTCATTTTCAATTTTTTAATGTTCTTCCACAACTATGACCTCCTATCAATCTTACAACAAACTGTAGAGATAGTGGATCCAGTATTATCACATCACAGTTTTGATCTCACTATTCCTGCACTTACATGTTTCCAGTTGATACTTTCCTGAAACACACCATCTAAAACAGATCCACCCTTTTTATTTTCTCTCAGAGCAGTGAGTTTATTTCCTTCAGGGCACCAGTGGCAACTTGTAATGATCTTATTTAAATATTCATATGCTTATTTATTTTCCATCCCCCTCACCAGAATATAAGATCTGTGAGGCCACTGTGTCCTCAGAACAGTCACTGGTTATGATAATTGAATGGATGCAGCTATGGAAGTTTCCTGTTCTCTCTAAGGTCATACAATGGACTCATCTCAAAATAATAATTGGAAGAAACAACCGTGGGGACACCAGCCAGCCACACTCTTCTGCCATGACTTTCATGCACAATTAGCCTGAGGACAATTAAGAATTATCCAGCGGCCCTTTGTAGTCTACAGTCATACTAAAGACCAACTACAGGAAAATTAGCTCAAGAGTAGTAACGGTTTGCCAAATGACTGGGTAGGTCATAAAAATTGCCAATTTCAGATAAACAACTTTTTGGAATGGACACATTATTTTTGTTTCAGAATTATTCCTTTGCGGTTGGGTTGCCCTGCCACCTTGTATCATAGCAAGTAGAAAACAAGAGTTGGAAGCTACCTTGAGAAGTCATTGTAGCCTTTCCCTGCCCTATTATTAGTGCCCTGCTGTGCTGGAAAAGAACAAATTGGAAACAAACATCGCATACTACTCTAACTTCCTGCATACTTAAACACTAATTCCATCCTATGCTTTAGAATACGTCATATACTATTAATGAAAAATCGCTCGTTGCAGCAATTACGCCCTAAAGGGACTGAAGGAATAAAGACGACATTCTGAACAAACGTCTTACTTTTATAGATTATCTTACTTAGATAGGAGACTAACACCTTTGGAAAGCTTAATACAATTTGCTTTAAAAATGCTAAGAGCTCAGCAAGGCATGAAACATTTACCTGTTTATTTTCAATGCTCTATTTTATTTCAAATAAGATAATTTGCAATATTAATTGGATGGTAGAGTAATTAGTATTCTGCATGAATGTTGAAACGTTATATAAATGAGCGTTTTAATAGGATTATCTTGTAAATAAATGACATCTAATCAAATGGCTCATTTTGATATATACTGCCCTTCGTTATTAAAAGACACGTTATATAATTAGTCTAGCTTCATCCACAAGACAGGTATTATAAAAATACAGCAAAAAGTTTTCTTTAATAATAAAAAATGCATCACGTCTTTAAACAACTTTTTCTCAGTTTTCACAGAATCTGATTAGAGGATACACATGCATCTCATCTCTAAAACTACCTTCCCAGTGAATCCAAATCGGTCTTCACGCAGCTCCATCCCCCATCGCCTTTACCCCGGAACAGACATGTCACGTGGGTGATCCCGAGACAAGTAGGGAAAAGAGCTAAAGACAAAGTGGGCACCACAAGATCCACTAACGGTCTCATGTTCATTTGTCACAAAAAATCAAGTATAAATACTGAAGCAAAGTAGCGGTAACCTTGAAGTATTGAGGACAGGACATGGGCTTGAATGCCTAGAAAATGACAATCGGTGCATTCGGAGTCCCAGGACCCTGTCTGTTCGACTGATAACTGCCCTATTTCTCAACTACTGATGCACAGGATGAGCAATGGGTACCACTGTAAAGATGCTTAAAAAAATCCATTACAGGGCTTCCCTGGTGGCGCAGTGGTTGAGAGTCCGCCTGCCGATGCAGCGGACGCGGGTTCGTGCCCCGGTCCGGGAGGATCCCACATGCCGCGGAGCGGCTGGGCCCGTGAGCCATGGCCGCTGGGCCTGCGCGTCCGGAGCCTGTGCTCCGCAGAGGGAGGGGCCACAACAGTGAGAGGCCCAGGTACCGCAAAAAAAAAAAAAAGAATCCATTACAATTGGGCACTTGCAGACCCTGCTGCTTGAACTAGCAGAACTCTTTTTTCTTACTGTCCCGCTCCTTTCTACTCAACAGGGAAGGGGGGGAAATTTATAAGACATTTCTCAAAGAGTTTAAAGAAAAATGGCACTTAAGCTAATTGATTAATGGAAACCCACTGCTGTCACTTAGACCCAAGTTTGTGGTGAAGTAAATAAACCTCAAACATACAGACGTCACTCTTGAGAATGTATTCAGGACAGGTCTCTGCCTTGGATGGCGGCTGAAGTAGAGAACTTCGGTCACCTGTTCCTTAAAACAGAAATTCCTCTGTTTTACTACATATTCACGTGAAAAGAAACCTCTACACTCTCTTGATGAAACGTTTGCATCTTCGTCTTACAGGTTAATGGGCAACCTTGCCATGGATAAGCTGTCGTGTGATCTGAACGGACTTCTTACCTCCATCACCTAGTTCTGCAATTACCAAGTACAATATGCCGAAAAGGAGACGTCGGCTTGGATCTGAGAACAACGGAGAAAAGCTTCTGAAGAATTTACTAATGATTTTTCTACCCAGGGATTAGAAGAGCAAAGGCCTGAGACAATGCTTCGTTCTTCACTAGCCATATCGCCTCTACTGGCCCTTATCTGACTGTAGAAAGGCAGCTCCCGTTTACAGAAGGGCTTTTGATGGGATGTTCAAAGCACAGAGAACACAACCTAAATATTTGTTGCAAACGATATAAGTCTTTAGTTTCTCTCTTAATAGAATGCATGTAAAATGCTAAAAATAAGGATGCAGAGACCTCCCACAACCCACTCATTTGTCCCTTTTTGTTGATTGTGTGTAAGAGAAAAGAGTCGGACTCTAGCAGTATTTACCGACTTCTGCACAGCAGGGCTGGAGGGTCCTTCTGTTCCTTCCTGCTCGTGTAGCCCCTCCCTTGGTAAAGGTCTTTACTGCCCTCTCCTCTGTAGGCTTCCCTTCCAAAACCATCAGTTACACTCTGCCCCCTCACACCCTGAGGAAAAAAAAACAACCTACGACCTTCATCACATCCTATTTTGGTCATCACGTTGATCAGAATTTCACACTAGGTATGTTTTCCCCCTTTTTCCCCATTTAAAGATAAAAGTAGAGTTGAAGGCCCTGTAGTAAGATGATAAAGAGCTTGAGTTCTGGGACCAGGCTGGGTTTGAACTGTCCCATACTTTAGCAGATATACGACTTCGGACAAGTTACCTGACCAGGCAGTGGTAGCAACTGTTAGTATGTTTCTGAGTATAATTTTCCATGCAAAGTGCTCAGCCTCTGCTTGATACATTTTAAGTGGTCAATAAGCATTAGCTTTTTATTGCTAAGAATATCGCATTAAAGTGTATCCAACTGGGAGCTAACCCTACCACTTACACATTTTGTAAATGTGATACTTTTTTCTTTCCCCTCAGGATTTAGATTTCCTTTTGAATGTAACTAGAGAGAACATAGAATGGGGCAAGAGTGAATAAACTATAAGAAACTACCAAACTTAATTAACATAGAAAGTCTCAAAACCTAAGTCAGGAGAAAGAATACCTTCACCCCTGCAGAGACCATGGCACTTTTTCTTTTTTCAAGGCGAATTATTTTTTCAGCAATATGAAGCTTTCAGAGACAAGCGCTCTTTAGGCAACCCAGCACAACTGTTATAATCAAGTTTTCAAAAAAGTGCGAGAGAAACATGGGAAAGAAGTTATCCGACTGTGTGGGATTCCTTCCCAGAGAAGGTGGTATTTGAGATCAGTCTTGGGCCAAAGCATGTGAGGATGGGCATGGGGTAGGGGCTGCAGAAGGACCATTAAAAAGAGAAAAGGAGGTGAGAGAACATACGCTATCTTAGAAGACACCATTCTGAATAAATCACGGTGTGTATGGAGGAGGGTACGTGATGAAGGTGTAAGGACAGACAGGGACTAGATTAGAGCAAACTTAGTTTGTGCCCAAAAGTTCACTCCCTGCAGTAAATCCCCAATTCTTGGTTTCTCTCAATTGCAATACCATCTTGTCTCCTTTGACAATGGCTTTAAAAATTATTATTTTTATTCCTCACTCTACTTTGCCCCTCCTCTACACACCCATCACGTAAAACGACCCATTAAGTATAGCCACGCAGTATGTTATCTCACAAGGATGTTGTAAGAATGGACTCTGGAGCCCAACTGCCAGGCCGACCGGCTGTATGAGTGACGTCAAGGTGCTTAAACTTTCTATGCCTTATTTCCTCTTCTATACAATGGGGATAGTTACAGTACCTCCCTTACAGGGTTACTAGGAGGATTAAATGACCTAGCAATGGCCCGTAGCAAAGAGACAACTACTTTGTGAATTAAAAAAAAACAAACAAAAAACACTGTATTTCTTTCTAGGACCAGCTTAAGATAATTAAAGTCAATTCTACCAAGATTAACCTGAACCTGCTATTTTTAATTTCTTCTGAATTGATGTTTATGGTATACAGGGCAGAATCTAATAAATTCTCTATCCTTTAGACCCCCTAGTGAAGTTTACCTCAATAGCTGTGCTCAAAATGGCTCTAGCTCTTTCATCCCACCATGCACTCAATGATTGTTTGTTGAAAGCTTACTAGGTACACTGACCTGAGGGATGAGTATGAAGTGATAAAGACAGACATTCTGGGACTTCCCTGGTGGTCTAGTGGTAAAAAATCTGCCTTCCAATGCAGGGGACACCAGTTCGATCACTGGTCAGGGAACTAAGATCCCACATGCCTCGGGCAACTAAGCTTGCGAGCCACAACTACTGAACTCTCGCGCCTCAACTAGAGCCCGAGTGCTGCAAACTACAGAGCCCACGTGCTCTGGAACCTGTGTGCCACAACTAGAGAGGAGAAAACCCGCACGCCACAACTACAGAGAAGCCCATGCGCCACAACGAAAAGCCCACGCACTGCAACGAAAGATCCTGCATGCCACAACTAAGACCTGACACAGCCAAAAAAAATATTTTTTTTTAAAAAAGAAAAAAGACATTCCTTGCCTTCAAGTCTAGTGAAACTGCTTCTTCATCTCTTCTTATACAAAATTGATATTTGCAATATCAAAGGGGCTTTTATAATAATTATTATATTTGTATTACACAGGTGAGGAAACTGAACTGTACAAAAAAAAGTGACTTTCCTCAACTTCACAAATCTATCTAGAAATTGTGGGCAAAGT
Organism: Globicephala melas; assembly: GCF_963455315.2. Lineage (NCBI taxonomy): Eukaryota > Metazoa > Chordata > Mammalia > Artiodactyla > Delphinidae > Globicephala > Globicephala melas. Next base: position 2,096,352 of record NC_083334.1, read on the forward strand.
ACAGACGTGATGGCAGCAGGGCACGTGTGTGGTTTACACAGCCAGGCTTCCTCCCTGAAGTGAGAACTTTCCATGAGTAGTGTTGCTGGTAGTGAGAATACTGGACACGGAAGACACTGGAGAAGACTGATGTCAACAAATGAACAGCAACAACACATAATTAATCTTAAACGAATGTGTGTTTACTGAAGAACCAAAACAGGAGGTGTATTGCATTGATTGCTGCTTCATTAAAACAGCGGATACAGCATTTATGAACACATGCTATAGTCAATATTAATTGATAGATAATTACATAGTATCTCATGCATTACTCACCGCAACCTTATGAGGTTGAAATTATTACCCGTTTTCCCTGGGAGGTTAAGTCACTTGCCCAAGACCTTACAGCTAGGTGGCTGAGTTCCATGACATAACCATATTTCATCAAAATAATTAGTTAATACCCATACACACAGCAGCATCAAGTAAGTACAAATATGCAGTCTCCATATTGCACGTTGCGTACTTGTAGCTACAGAAAAAGTTAAACATGACTGTTATCCAGTGTAAACTGCATTAATCTCATCTATTTCTTGAGTCCCACATATTTTGTACTGCCGTCACCCACGGAGGGGGGGGGTCCTCTGTCATTAGGGCTATCATGACACGTATGGGAATACACAGACTATTCAAGGATCTGGACGTCTTTAAAGACGGCATCAAGCAGTAACTAGCTGCACAGTAGCCTAACAGATTGGCTCATCTGGACTCTGAGATCCCAGAATGCTTCTCTTTTTCCCCCTATCATAATCACGTTGAAATTTGTTTCAGAGATTACACAAAGAAAAATGGAAAACAGCATCTGAACCAGGAAAGGAACCTCAGAACAGCTGCTAGCCACTGAGCAGCTGTCGAACAAGGATCTGAGAGTATCGTTCGTCTCTCCGCCACCACCAGATGCCATTCCTTTAAATAGGAAGCAAGATGGGAGAAGTTGAGGGTATGACAAGTATCTTAGTAGTTGGACAAACCGCATCACTGCTGTGCATCTCAGAGAAAGGGAGGAAAATCCCACCAAGTGTCCTGACGTGCACTTTATCATGGTCCTCTCTCCATTTTCGTGCAAAGGCTGACAGCTATCTTTGGAACAGAGGGCAATAAGGTAGATACTAATCTGATTTATATCCTAAAAAGAGGGGCATGTGCTCCTTTTTTCATTCAACCTGCACCAAAGCAGCTAGTGTTGTCATAAAGCTAATCACAGGAAACTAGTTTGGCTTTGTGGGCGGTTGCTAATTCGTGAGACCGCAAATTTTCCATAAAGAGTTATTTACATCTCACCAACCACTAGGTTCACACCTGGGGTGGGCAACACCTAGCAGTGTTCTTAATGAGTTCACCCCTGTTCCCAAAGAAAAAGCGGACATTAGTAACTGTAATGTTACATTTATTGCGAGAAAAGCACAAACATAAATGCGGTGGATTAGTAAAGGTCACTGCAATCTAACTCCTTCTGGTGCTAATGTAGCCTGACAGTATCTGCATGCCAGGAAGGAGAGGGAGAAAAAGCCTCCTGTGATAACGAGATCTTTCATGGCGCTGCCTGAATGCATAAAGGCACCTGCTTAGGTGACTGTACCCTCAACGATGCTTTTGGCATTTTCCAAAATGGCACCTGAGTTTCTGTCACACTCTATCCAGTCTGTCACTAAATTCTACTGATGATTTTCTCCATATTTCTCAAGTCAGTCTCTTAATTTCCATTTCCCGGTCTGCCAGATTCCTGGCCTGACCTGACTGAATTAATTACTGCAACTGCATCCAAGAGAGTGAAGTAAAGGAGAAAAAGTGACTGACTTTGCATATGATGTTGTGACTAATCCTGAAACCCACGAATAATTATTGAACACCGGTTAGGTACCCAGCCCAGGGCTTGCTGCCGAGGGAGCGGGCAGTTTCTACTCCCCAAGAGCTGGAGACTTAATTAAGGACACAAAACAACCAAATAGTAGTCATGAGGAAGGGCAGCGCCTGGTAGGTACGAAACGAGTCGCTTAGATCGTACGTGACAGGTGAATTCAGAGGATGGCGAGGTCATCGCTGAGTTTTTAGTTGACGCTTGAGTTTCTTAAATTTCTTAGTCCTCAATCTCACAGTTCTTCTTCCAATAAAGCAAAGCTCCCTTACATTTCCACAATCAAGTCGTTCTCTCGCGCATCCTGGGATAACACACGCTGCGTGTCATACACCACTTCTTCAATACTGTGTTTACATCTTCACCTTCGCCATCAGTATCTTTAATCTGCCTCTCATCTGGGGAGATGCTTATTCTTCCTTACCCGGTTACAGGCCTTTGAATTCACTCCAGGAACACCGTGTGTTTTATATTGTTTCTGTACTCACATCTGTTTCTATAGAGCTCTTACACTTCCGAATTGCTTTTATTAATTTAACAATGATAAGCATGCAGGGGCTGGGTCCGTGTGTCTTTCTTTGTGCACGAAGCTGGGACAGCCCTGGGGATGGGAAACCCTTACTGAAGCCTTCCCCAAAGCACCTAACACAGCTGTTCCCCCTTCCCGTGTGGCGCACGCAGGCTCAGCATCGCTGGCGGCCTCAACCCTGATTCAGCAGGCTAACGGGTGAACGAGTGCCCGCGTGCGCGTGAAGCTGGGTTTTGCAGGAAAGCTTCCTTCACCACGTCTACAGGGCTATTTCTATTCCTCCACAGCCTCTTTAGTGGAGCCACGTGTCCTCCGGCAAAATATGTCTGGACAAAAGGTCCTTTGAGAATAACCCAGATCAACATGCCCGTTGAGGGTTTCACACTTTGTCCCCAGGAATGCCTATACCTTTGATCTGATGACGGAGGCAGCAGCTCTTCCTCACTGCGCACTCTGTGTTAGGCCACCAGCCCCAGCCTCTCGCCTTGGGACGAGATCAGTGGATTAGTAGACGTACGTCTAGTTCTCAGAGGGGTCTTCCTTCAAGCCCCTCCCAACCCCTTCCTTTCCTGCTGAGCAAGCCGGACTCAATTACAGCTACATCTCTCTCCCAGTCAATCTGCACTTGCTCTATCCCATGCCTTTGGTATCTGATACATCTTTGGTGTCTAAATTGAAATGCCCAGTCTAGCATCCTGGTACCCTAGTGTATTAAAATGCAAATTCGCTTAAGCATCATTCTGAAAGCAGCAGGGAGCCATCGAGAAAAGTTAAGCAAGAGTAGAACTATCAGATGTGGATGGAGATAAGGCTATTGGATGGTTTTACTACAAATACTGGATGAGTTTTGAAAAATGTTAAAGGCACATAATATTATATGTATAAATCATATGGACGATTTTGGGGGTTTGGGTACACACCTTATACAGACTAGACCAGTAACTTAGCTCCTCCTTTGTCTGGAATGCGAGAGAGAACTGGATGACATACCTGAGATCCCAATGGTTGCCCAGAGTTGATCCATCTAACCTGTAAGAACCCTCTTCTCTTACTCATCATTCCATGCCTTTCTTCATAAAAGTTCAACAGAATGAGTGACAATTCCAAATTAAAAACCTCCTTAGGAAACTGTAGTCCTATGCTAGAAGCCTGAATTCCTTCTCAAATAGAAGTGCAGTTTATTTGTTCTTTCTTTCTTTCTTATTTTATTTATTTATTTACTTTTGGCTGCATTGGTTCTTCGTTGCTGCATGCGAGCTCTATCTAGTTGTGTTGAGCGGGGAATACTCTTTGTTGCAGTGTGTGGGCTTCTCATTACGGCGGCTTCTCTTGGTACGGAGCATAGGCTCTAGGCACGCAGGCTTCAGTAGTTGGCACGTGGGCTCAGTAGTTGTGGCTTGAGGGCTCTAGAGCACAGGTTCAGTAGTCGCGGTGCACGGGCTTAGTTGCTCCGCGGCATGTGGGATCTTCCCGGACCAGGGCTCAAACACGTGTCTCCTGCATCGGCAGGCGGATTCTCAACCACTGCGCCACCAGGGAAGCCCCCTATTTGTTCTTTAAATTTCTCGTTCGTCCTACCTAATTACACGGGGATCTTTCTTGTCCTTTTAGGTGTCTGAGGTTCTCTTCTAGTGTTCATCCAGTGCTAACTAAAAATAGAGCTACTATATGATTCAGCAATCCTGCTCTGGGACATACATCTGGAGAAAACCATAATTCGAAAAGATACATGCACACCTATATTCATAGCAGCACTATTTACAATAGCCAAGACGTGGAAATAACCTAAATGTCCATCAGCAGATGAATGAATAAAGAAGATGTGTTACATATACAATGGAATATTACTCAGCCATAAAAAAGAACAAAATAATGCCATTTGCAGTGACATGGATGGACCTAGAGACTGTGATACTGAGTGAAGGAAATCAGACAGAGAAAGAAAATATCATGATATTGCTTTCAGGTGGAATCTAAAAAAATGGTACAAATAAACCTATTGACAATACAGAAATAGAGTCACAGATGTAGAAAACAAACTTATGGTTACCAAGGCGGAAAGATGGGAAAACGGATAAACTGGGAGAGTGGGACTGATATATGCACATGACTATATATAAAATAGATAACTAATAAGAACCTACTGTATAACACAGGGAACGCTACTCAATACTCTGTAATGACGTGTATGGGAACAGAATCTAAAAAACAGTGGATATATGTATATGTATAACTGATTCGCTTTGCTGTACAGCAAAAACTAATACAACATGGTAAGTCAACCGTACTCCAATGAAAATTAATTTTTAAAAAGTGCAGTTTGAAGTTTGGATTTGAGTGTAAAGGATTTACACATAATTTCCTTAAAGTCATAAGATCTCAGGATGTAACAAGTCAAAGTTTGGCAACTACTGCTTTGGAATTCAGGATTAAGAGACACTATGTTTGTGTGTTTGGTATTATGCATGGAAGCCACCAGCACTGAATAAACAGCATTGGCTCCAACAACTCAACAATTCATACAACCTGCTTCAAAGTTTACATATTTTGCCATAATTGGCTTACAGAATGTATAAGGCTAATTCACTCTTTCAATAACTTTTTTCAAGCCATTATAGAATAACTGTAACCACTGGGCATTAATTTGTAACAAGGTATCTATAGTCATCTATTTATCATTTATAACATGGATAGCAAAAGCATTACCAAACATTTATTAAGCATTTATAAATAATTTTGTCCTACTTCTAGCATGTATTATAAATATATTATTAATTCTTTCTAAATTATTGATAAGAAATCCTTGAAACTGAATATGAGGGTAACATTCATTATGTAAATGACATTTTGTCACCCTTGAAATCCCCGTCCTAGGCTAAGTATACGTCTATCAGTGGAAGCCACAGGCAGAGGTGAGGAAATGATATTTCTCATTATTATATGTGGAAACATATAATATTTAAGTTAGCACTTCACAAGGATGATGTATTTAATATAAATTTCATTAAACCTGATTTCAAACCAGATTTCAAAGCGAAAATTCTATCACTTGATCAGGTGCTTTGATGGGTAACTGGGTTCTCTATGATCACTGTGTAATACTGAATAGAGACACAGGTTAATAAACTGCATCTTTCATCTGTTTTGCTTATTTGCAACATATGCCGTATACCCACCCAGGAGAAGATGTTCATTGCACTAAGACGGTATAATGATGCATGTTAAATCTTCCAAGCCAAGTGAATATTACTAGAACATAAAAGAGGCGATACACTTTTAGGACATTGCTTGAACTACTGAAGATACTTGGGGAACTGACCCAGTATTTCTCCTCTTAGGCTATAGAGTAAGTATCACAGTAGCCCCATGAAAAAAAGGTCCCACCTACTTAGATCTAAGTTGGTATGCTCCATTAGAAGGGGAAAAAAAGGTCCCACCTACTTAGATCTAAGTTGGTATGCTCCATTAGAAGGGGAAAAAAAGGTCCCACCTACTTAGATCTAAGTTGGTATGCTCCATTAGAAGGGGAAATGGCAACTCGTGTTTCTCCAAACACAAGAGTCATGGGAACTGGAGTTAAAATAGTAGTTGAGTTCCAGGATGACTTTCATGGTTTCTGACCACTTGAAGCACTTTTAGACTACTTTTCCTTGCCTGGTTCCCACTCCATGGATTCCCAGAGAGTCAACCAGAGATCGAGGGCCAGGAGAAATCTCTGTACTCCCCAGAAATACAAGAAAAATCAAGTCAGTGCCCTCAAGATTTTAGAACCTTATGTTGAAGATTTATATCAGAGCAAAACCAATTCATTATCTGATTCAAGGTTCATTTTTAAGAGAAAGCATTTATTTTCATGCCTTTCATAAACCACGCTGTTTCTGGAAATTTTACAATTTGTTTCCTAGTTGCTGATTTAATTCCGTAAGTACACTTTACCTCCTTATTGTTGATATATTATTGTCTTCACCCATGTTACAGAGAAGTTGGGAGAAGAGTACGTAGAATGATCCAAAATGCTTGGAGCTAACATGATTAAAGAAACTAAGACCACAAAAAGTCACCATCTAACACTGAGACTAAACAGTACTCACTATGCAATAAAATAACCTGAAAACGCCTACAGGTTAGAAATTTAACTCCCTGAAAATATGACTGCACAGAAGTTAAGTAGCTTTCTGCCTCCAGGCTGAAGATCTTAAAGTATCCTTCAACATGCTATCATGGTGGTGTCGCTGCTTAGTTTTTACCTGATTTTACCAAGACTTTATGGTTTTTGTAAATGTGGGGCAAGGCTCACAGAGCCGATGAAGTGCTAAGCCCAGCCGTCTTTTCCTCCACTCCACACACATGCAATCAGTCACTTCTCAGTATCATCCCTGCTTGAATAGTGGGTGGTATTTGATGAGTACATTCATATCACACAAAGAAAGAAGCATACAGATGGCCAAAAAGCACATGAAAACATGCTCAACATTGCTAATTATTAGAAAAATGCACATCAAAACTACAATGAGGTATCATTTCACACCGGTCAGAATAGCCATCATCAAAAAGTTTATAAACAATAAATGCTGGAGAGGGTGTGGAGAAAAGGGAACCCTCCTGCACTGTTGGTGGGAATGTAAATTGATACAGCCACTATGGAGAACAGTATGGAGGTTCCTTAAAAAAGTAAAAATGGGAGCTTCCCTGGTGGCACAGTGGTTGAGAGTCCGCCTGCCGATGCAGGGGATGCGGGTTCGGGCCCCGGTCTGGGAAGATCCCACATGCAGCGGAGCGGCTGGGCCCGTGAGCCATGGCCGCTGAGCCTGCGCATCCAGAGCCTGTGCTCTGCAATGGGAGAGTCCACAACAGTGAGAGGCCCTCATACCGCAAAAAAAAAAAAAAAAAAAACCTAAAAATGGAACTACCATATGACCCAGCAATCTCACTCCTAGGCATATAACTGGAGAAAACTCTAATTTGAAAAGATACACGCACCCCAATGTTCACTGCAGCACAATTCACAATAGCCAAGGCATGGAAGCAACCTAAGTGTCCATCAACAGATGAATGGATACAGAAGATGTGGTACATATAAACAATGAAGTACTACTCAGCCATGAAAAAGAATGCAATAATGCCATTTGCAGCAACATGAATGGACCTAGAAATCATCATACTAAGTGAAGTCAGAAAGAGAAAGACAAATATATGATATCACCTATATGTCAAATCTAAAAAATGATACAAAAGATCTTATTTAGAAAACAGAAACAGACCCACAAACTTAGAAAACAAGCTTATAGTTACCAAAAAGGTGGAAAGGGGATAAATTAGGAGGTTGGGATTAACTATACACACTACTATATATAAACTAGATAATCAACAAGGACCTATGTATAGCACAGGGGACTCTACTCAATACTCTGTCATAACCTATATGGGAAAAGAATCTGAATAAGAATAGATATATGTATATGTATAACTTAATCACTTTGCTGCACACCTGAAACTAACACAACATTGTAAATCAGCTATACTCCAATATAAAATAAAAATTTTAAAAAAGAAAGAAAAACACATCAAAGCTAAAAAAAAAAGAAGGAAGCAAACACTCCTATGTGTAGTTCACCAATATGTACAGTACATGCGCTGTCACTCTGGCTACTGTCCCTTGTCTTTACTAAGGTTACATTTAAGCCACGTTGGGAGGGAACTATCTCCACCTGACGACAGTGAGTAACCAGTGCAATCAGTCCAGACGGACCAAGGATGAATCAGACACAGTCTTCCACTGAGAAGCCACCTTCTGCTTTGCAAACAATTTACACAGAGGACGCAAGAAGCCTCGGTTCCAGCCCTGGGGGTGTTGGCCCAGTCACCTAAACTCACCGAGGCTGGCCTGCATCCTCTGTACGACACTGCTACCCCAAACACACGTCCCAACGTAGAACACACATGGTCTTCAAGATACGCAATTGAACTTCCCTTTCCTGTCCTTTGAAAGCAAACACGAGTAAAGCTACATTAAGATACATTTGGAAAACTCAAGACCAGGAGTAAGGGAGGTGGGAGGAGACCAGACAAGCTCACGCTGATAACACGAGACATTGAAGAAGATGGAGAAGTTGAGACAGAAGTGAACACCTTAGTGTTTTGCACCCAGGGTGGATATGTTTGGGGAAACCAGATCTGGAAGATACCGTGTAGTGTTTGCTTTCTTATTCTGGGCCATGGCCACGTCAGCAAGTAGATCAGGACTGTGCTGAGTGGGTTCCTTCCGCTGCACCACTACCAGTCATGTCACCCCCCGGACCTCTGCACGCCCCGTCCTCTTGGTCACCTGCTCCCATTTAGCTCTGCTTTCTCACTGAGTCATGAGGTCCTAGAGATTTAACTCTCCTTGAAGCCCCAGCAAAACGTTTCCATCCGTGTCCCCAACTCTTAGCCACCAATTAAGTTGATAAATAAATATAAGACACCAACCCTGCTTGGGTGGTAGTAACTCCTTCCTAGTCACTTCTTTATTTAAGAGGCAAAGCCTTCAGCCAGGGGGAAGGAAAAAAAAGACTCTTTAGAGCCAAAAGTTTATGTCTTAAAACAGGAACTTCACCTACTGTTTGGAAGTTCACGAGATGGTAAGTTAGAACTCAGCAAAAGGGACAGTTATTTTATATTTTAAACAGCTGGTCACTATGCATTTGATATAGTACCTTACTCACTGGGCCTGCAGTTCGTGTTGACCTGAAGTCCTCAGCCTTGTGGGGAGCAACACCGCTGTACTAGTGATGCTTTAACAGTGTCATGTGCAAAAGAACAAAAGAAATACTTCGATTTTGCTATTCTGAAAAAGAATGTGTTTACGCACAAACTGAAATTGACTATGATCGTGACATTATAAAATAACAGCCTTGTTTCAAGTGATGTGCTATTCTCATTTCACTGGATTGTTGTACCACATCCTCGAGACTGAAGATGTGGTACCAGAGACACATGGATGTCAAGTGCATTTCAACTCCAAGCTTCACAATTACTAGACACGATCCTCCATACCTGAGCGTGGCAGGCAGCACTGATTCTTCAGAAACTTTTGGAAAAGTGTTTGGAAATTTATGCATCAACACTTTTCTCAAACATCCTGACCAATCTCAGACTCACTGCATTGTCAATCCCCAATTTTCTACATGAAGGGACTGCAGTAAGTTTTCTTTCAGTATCCGAACTGCACTTGTTTTATATGACAGTGAATATACCTGTATTATTCTTCCTTGAAAAGTCCGGAAAATTCAAGAGAGTTCAAAAGATAACTTTAGAGCTGTGAAACCTGCAGTGAACTGCGAAAACTCAAAGCCACTCCAAGCTAAGTTGTAGTGTTTCCTTATTTCCGAGCCAGAGAAAATAAAGAAAATTTTCATTTCAGTCAACTTTGCATTGCATTATTGTCTTCAAAAATTGGTCTTTGTATTGCTTGATATGGAGTAACTGATATGTACAATAGTCTCAACAACGTTATAAGAGCAAGCATATGTTGATAGAAAGGTTTTCAATTCTAGTTCCATAAAATTAGTACATTTTTCTTTAGGTTGTACGATGAAGATCGATCTTCGTATCTTACAAGGATAATACAGCCTTGAAATGAGCCAGAACAGGTAAAAAAGTAAAGGAAGTGCACTTCTCAAGTACACGACAGGAGACCAATAATACTAATTAATTTGGGGGCGAATGCAGCCAGATTATACTTATGGATGACGTAAATCTCTTACAGGCTAGCAAAGAGATGGCAAAGGTCATCCAATCAATGTAGGTAAATAATGAAAGTCTTTAGAAAAAGTCAAAATGTGACAAGTGAGAGGGTGGTCATATCATTCCACTGGGGGAATCTAAATATTGAACAGTCAATTGTTTGGGCATTAAACTAAAATGTCTTGAGTCATGAGAGATGAAGAGGAAAGAAAATCTATGTGTTCCTCTAGGTTGCACGCTAGGATTCCCCAGGACCTAAATTGTTCTCTAGGGATAAATTATACACTGGTTTGTCTCCTGTCTCTGTCATACCGTTACAATCCCAGTAAGAACATCACCAAAAAGGAAGAGCTCTGGTTGCATAGCCAATCTCCCGTCTTCCCAGGAAGAGCGGTTGTAAAACACAAAACAGGGTGCTGTCACAGACTCTTACCCTTCCAAAATGTGCCTGCTCTTCCATGCCCGGCATAATGCCTGATGCACGAGTTTAATAATGAATATTATTGTCCATAGGGATCCAAAAGATGTTCTGATACAATCCATCTCAAAAGTAATCGGATAAAGACAATGAAAACAGGTCAGGATAAATGTTAGCAAAAGAGCATGAATTTCAGAGCCCATCTGAAGTTTTTTCCTGTTCTGCCACCAGGGGGCACTGTGCGCACAAATAAAGCCACACACCCCGGGCGACCTACCAGAAATGCACACCTAAAAGGAATCTGTGACACCCCTTTCCCTCCTATGTTATCATTCCCACCTGTTGGGGAAAAACAAAACAAAACACCAAAACCAAAACCAAAAAAAAAAAAAAAAAAAACACAAGGAAAAAAACCCTGTAAGATAAAAAATGAAATCTGAGAATTTATAGTCCTAGAAGACTAATGTTTTGAAGAGGACCAACAAGGAAGAGTTTTTCTAGGGTTGACGGGTTTTTTGTTGTTGTTTATTTTTTGTTTGTTTCTTTTTTTTACATACTCTTACATCACATTATTATGAAACTATGGTAGCCTAGCAGTGTTGACCCATATGTAGTCCTAAAAATACTCTCATCAACCCTCAGCACTCTCATGACATGCTAGCTTTCGTCTACTGTCTTTCCCTATACTTTCTTCCCTACAATGGGTGCTTTTATTCTGAGACAGCATTTCCCAGACCTCACAGAACAGGATGGTGTGAGGCATGGCCCACGGTGCTGACAAGTCCTGGTTGAGACTGAGGAAAGCATGGTAGATGTGCAGTCCTTCCTCTATAAGAAGCTGCAAACGTTAGTTCCTTTTCTGTCCCCTGCAAGTGGAGGAACTGAGAGTGGTTATATCAGGTTTTCTCTAGACCAGCTTCTCCAGAAAGGAGCAGAGTTAAGAATGAACAGGAAGCCGAATAAATAAGAACGTTTAGATTTCACACGTGCAAAAGACGTTTAGTCAGATGTAAACCTCTTTGGGCCTGAATTCGATTTTACTTTAGTGCAAGAAAAGTGATGAGAAGCAGGAAATAATTTTATTGATTTTTTTTTTTTTTAACCCTGTGAATTGCAGATACTGTGTTTTGTATGTCAAAGAAGATGATAAAGACAGCCTGGAACATGAAAGTCTTCCAAAAATATATGAAATGGGATATTACAAGGTTCTCTACATAGCAATCTAAGAGACCAAATCAGCTGTTAAGAAATTAGGATATTTCTAGGAAAGACTTTATAATAATCTACATAAATTATTCAGAACCAGGGCTTCCCTGGTGGCACAGTGGTTGAGAGTCCGCCTGCCGATGCAGGGGACACGGGTTTGTGCCCCGGTCCGGGAAGATTCCACATGCCGCAGAGCGGCTGGGCCCGTGAGCCATGGCCGCTGAGCCTGCGCGTCCGGAGCCTGTGCTCCGCAACAGGAGAGGCCACAACAGTAAGAGGCCCGCGTACCAAAAAAAAAAAAAAAATCATTCAAAACCATACAAAAAGTATAACTTTTTGTTATGCATGCCTCTAAACATAATTATTTATAGAAAGTCTAATGTAGGAAATATATCACATGAATACATTAAGTAACTCAAGCAATGAGGCCCTTGATAACATTCTAAGATTTGAATCATATGTGCCCATTTTCCCTTTAAAAAAATTTTGAGACAGATTTAAGCTTTATTTTTGTTTAGAATGAATTTTCAAAACACTGCCATCACTCATTTTTTTCATTTTTCATATCCTCATAAAAACATTTTCATACTGAACGTTTTAAATTAAAAATAGTTGCATGGTAACTTGTACTACTGTGTTGAAAACATAATCAAGTGTTTTCTTTGAAGATACAAGCAAACAAGCAGAATTTTCAGAGTTTGATATTCAAAGTAAATCATTTAGCACAGATATGCCTGTCCTTTGAATAAGGACAGCGAATGTCAGGACGCATGAGGGGCTTAGAAACGTCAACACTGCAGCCTGAATCCCTCCTGGCTGGGAGGAGACCATGCAAAACCATAAGTACGTGACTACGCTGCCACCTAGTGGTGTCGAGGACCAGCCTTCTAATAAAGATGGACATTTCCTTTGTAAGAGTAAGAATTTTATACCAGATGGCTGAAAAGGCCTAATAAGAGCCTCTATTTCTCTTCTACGTATTCCTTTGCCAAAGCTTTATGATTCTCATTGATAAAAAACTCAAGTGTCTGCAGAAAAGCTCTGCAAACTCAGCATAAATATCCACGAGCTTCAAGCGTCTTTGAATAAAAATGTTACTTCTTACTGCTTTAAAGCAGTCTCTCTTTTATAAAGTCAGCTTCGGATTGAAATTAGATGATAATGTTTGAAGGATACAAGGCATTCATTCCACTCCATACACATCTCCTTTTTCCTCCCATGAAGACCCTGTGCTGCAAAGTCCATTTACAGTTACCTAATGTAATCCCTAACTTTCTTGATGTGGTAATAAGACCACGGAAGTAAAGGTGGGCAGAGATGGACTAGGGTCCAAGTCTCTTACTTCCAGGTAACCCCATTCTCCCTCCTACGTCATTCTAGTCTCTCTGTACAAGTCTAATGTATTTTACAGTTTTCTGGGTTTTGTTTTAAGGCATGGATGATACCCTCAACAGTCCGACGTTAAATTCTGCAGCATACAGTATTTCCAAGTACTTGGAAACTGTAGTATTCATTATTACACTACACTATTTTAATAAATATAAAAGCAATGTTTATTCACTTGAAGGTCATGACATCTATGAAGTGAAGGGTTTTCACAGCAATGAGCAAATAGTTAAATACCACACATGGAAGCAAAACAACCATTTGTCCACCTGGGCTGCTCAGTGCCTTAATTACTTAGATTGCAACTTGTTTCAGACCCCTGAAGACAGGGCTATCTAAAAATCCCCAGGCAATTAAGGACAAAGCGTGTTCAAACATGAACAGCTCTTGAAGAAATAAACTGAAAGACCAGGTTTTATCTATAATGTTATTAGGTATCTCAATCACTGGAAAGAATAAACGGGGGGGGGGACAAAATAAAGTGCAAACTAAGATTAGTCCTGTAAAAATCTCCCTGGAGAATATGCAGTTTTCCCCACGAAATCGATATCAGTTCAATTGAAGATAAATTACAAGAGAAATCAAAAGCGGACATTTCATGCCCAACTAACGATAGCATTGTTTCCTTCGTTACAGAGTAAGATCTGATCACAAAGCAGTGGGGAGGGGAACACTTTATATTTGTTCACTATTTTCTCACTCAATAACACGACTTTTGGAGACATTGATGTCAGAATGCCTTGTCGGCGCTGCATTGAGTTTTTGTCTTTTTTAATAAATCTCTAAGTTTCCCCTGGCTAAAAAGAAACTGTTGTTTTGATATGTTCTATTTTCTCCAGTAGAAATACTCAGATCATATATTATTCATGTTGGACATTCACAGAACCTTTAAAAATTGTCAGTGGATGTCTAAAGAAAAATATTTAAAAATTTTTCTTAAATTCTATTTCCTCTTCATTGTAAAAGATATTAAAAATCATCACACCAATATCCATAACTCTACCTACAATGCAATGAAATGGGCTCTATGCACAAACACATAAAATAACGCACCTACATAATAAGTCTACCGCTTGTGACAGGAACCAGTCCGGAAATGAATCAAAGAGACTTAGGTGATAAAAGATTTCAATACGCAGTGATGATGATAAAACCACATTTTAGTGTATGATACTAGCATGAATAGGTCTTTGAAACTACTTCCTTCATAGACATTGTTTGATATTGTTATTGATACAGACATTTAAATGCTTTCTTCTGAATGGGTATTTTTAACACAGTATTCCCAGGCATTGAACGGGAAAGGCCACCAAGCAAATTTTGACCTGAGCAGTGAAAAACACTATATATAGTTTGGTTGCATGTGTTTTTCAATTATCAAGAACAAACAAAAATTTTAGAAGTGAGAACTCATGTCGAGAAAACTTGAAGTATCTCTGGAGATGTCACAATTAATTGATTTTTCCCTATTTTCTTCTAATATATGTGAATTAAGTAAAAGCATAGAAATATATAAAGTTAGTCCTAGAAGTGGCCTCGGAGTCTGTTTAATAATCGTTTAATGTATCAATGGAAAAAGGGAGGCATGGGGACCATTTACAGTAACATTTCTGCAGACATTCACAAATGCCTAGATTTTTCCCTTGGCTTCAAAGTCTGGGATAAATGCTTCATCTGGGTTGACTATGAACTTGTAAAAGAAAGTCAAGATATAAATTTTCTAAAACAATTTCTGAATTCTCTAGTGTTGGAGATTAGTCTATTCAATGTTGCTAGAAGGCAATAGATACGGATTTGAGAGGACTCATCTAATCTATGCAAATGAACTTTTTTTTTTTTTGAGAACATGGACTAACTCTTAGAGCCTCCTGAATGGAGAGCAGAACATACAAGCACAGAGCTGGGTTGAGAGAAAAGTGGGTCACGTATGACTAGGACAGGACTTATGATGTTAAATCTAATCAAAGTGATCCTGTTCTTTTCAGAGAATGAATGGATGCCCCAAAAGATGGTGCACTGAAGAGATTTAAGGCCATGTCACCCTTCTTATGAGGAGGGTGACCCACAGCTGAGAACCAATATGCTTTGATAGGTGAGAACAAGTAGACATGTTCTGAATAGAATACTGATTAATATGAATTTTCCATCATCTGCACTATCACGTGATTTAAGTAATTAGATGCTAAATCCTTTTTACAATCTATACATACCATTAGGTCATTGTTTTACATACATTAGTATGTAATGTACTAATTACATAGTAATGTAGATAGTAGATAGGATAGACAGATAATACAGTTATGTATTACATAGGATATGTATGTAGATAGGATAGACAGATAACACAGTTGAGGAATATAGTCTTACAATTAGCAAGTGAAAGCCATAAAAGTGAAACAAAAAAGGCAGACATTTATGTAGAGGATCCAGGTACACGCAGAAGAAGAAGAGCACAGAATAACTAGTGGTGTTTCTGGGGTGTTAACTTTTTTAGATCCCTCGTAGTAGGACAAGAGAAACAGCATCAACAGCGCATCTTCTTTTTGGTGAAAAGCAAAATATGGCACATTGTATAATGGAAAAATTATTTAAAAATTAAGCACTGAAACTCATATAAATATACAGAATCAGGAAGTGGGAAATGATTTGAGGGCAACAGAGGATAATTTGCTGTTAATACTGCAGTGTTTAACTTCTGAAGAAGGATGGGGGGGGGAAGACGCAACGTAAAAGAAGGAGAGGGACGGCAAATTAGCAGCGTTTCAAGTCTTGCAAGAATATTGAAGCCTGCTATTCACTGAACATTCCAGAAGCTGAGAACTCGAGAGCTATTGGTTACAACTTGACAAGAGCTACGTCTGTCTTTCAAACACTACATGGATCCAGCATCAGACTTCCTAAGCCTTCCAGTTGAACCCAAGCATACGTTCCTTCACCCAAATTTTTGGCTGAAATTCCTGAACTAATGAATTCCCCATAGGAGAAATCTCTAAGGAACTGCAATCTGGTTGAGACCCTCTTCAGTCGTCTGATGTGAAATGACTTCCTGAATACCCCGAGAAGATGACTAAAGCTGAGAAATCAGAAAACGGTGCCCAGGTGTATGTAGAAAACGCTAGCCGTCTTCCACGGGGAAGATGTATGGTCGTCTAGGCACGTCAGTAGCAATCTTATAAAGATCATCACTTTCTTTTCAGTCGCTCGGGAATCTGGGTTTTATCCTTACACCTTCTTTCATGAGCCTCATCCAGTCAGTTGCTGAATCTTGCGAACTGTTTCATTTGGTATCTCTAGATTCCGCCCACCTGGCACTAAGTCAACTACCTATGCTCTAGCCCCGTCTGCATCGTTCTTCGCACTGACTTCTATACCAGGCACCTCACTAGCTGTCTTGAATCACTTCTAATCTAGTCTTTACTCTTTAATCAGTCAGAAGGATTCATTTAAAACACCGATCTTCTCATTCCCCTTTTTCACCCCCTGAGATCACTTCCTTTTGCTCCTTAGCTCCAAGCTCCTTTATCTGTCCTGCGAGACCTTGCCTGACTGGGCCCCTGCTAACCTCCCCACCAACGCTGAAGGCCATTTTCCGCTCTCACGTCGACACTTCAAGCACATTGATCCTATTATTACTTCCTGAAACATCACGCACATGTGTCTGTCTCATAGATTTAGTTCATATTGCTTTACTCTTTCTTTTCCCAAACACTGACTTCTTTCTAATGACTTCTCTAGTAAAGTTAAACATCATTTGCCCCAAAGAAGCCTTCCTTGACCCTCAAATCTACACCTGTTTCCCCAGTCATTCAGGAGACATCAGTCTCTACTTCTTCATCGTCTTTGTAATGTTTGTAACCATTCAAATCCGTATTCTTTCCTTCCTTTTAGATTCCACTGGAGAAAAGCCAAGGTTTCTGTCGTTACCTCTCCATCCCTCAACCCTTGGAGTATTTCCTGGTCCAGAGAAGGTGCTTAATAAATCGTTTTTCAAGGTACAGAAAATCATTAATACATAAGTAACATACGTATCAAATGTAAAATAAAACATTTGAAAGTGATATTTATACCTTGGTCCATACCTTGTTCCTTATAAGAGAGAACAAGCCACTAAAATACCAGGCGTTGAAGCCTAAAGCTTATGTACTTTGGAAGGATTACTAATATACCTGCAGCTCTCTGATATTGACCATGTATGATAATATTACAATAATTGACAATACTGACAATACACGACAGCACTGATATATGATGATATTACAGTACATGACAACGAGTCAACACTGGCAGTTTCCACTCTTGCTAGATGACCTCTTATATCCATGACGACGTTAATGTGCGGCCAGCTCCCCACAGAACTACAAAGCAGGGTTACGTGAGCCTCATATGCTGGAGAAGAGCATCATTAACTGACTGAGCAAATCTGGCCAATAAGCAACCATCGATCATTATGCATTCCATCATCACATTCCAGTCATAACCTGGAACTCTGCAAGGTGCCAGCAATCCTGTTCAAGAAGGTTAACAACAACAACTAGGAACACCAGACCGGCCGCCTCACCAACTGGGGAAACTCCTCCAGTGGTGAGCACTGAGCCACGTGGTAAAGCAACAGATCTGACGTTTTTTTCTGGTAAGAAATTGAAGTTATTTTTCTTCTCCAGCAGGGCTGCAACTAGGGTAGGGTGAGTGCAGCACTGGCCTTAGACACAAAACTTCACACACACACACACAGACACACACAGACACACACACAGACACACAAACACAGACATACACACACACAGACACACACACACACAGACACGCACACACACAGACACACGCACAGACACGCGCACACACAGACACACACACAGACACGCACCAACCACACACACAGAAACACACACACACAGACACATATACACAGACATACACACACACAGACACACACACACAGACACACACACAGACAGAAACACACACAGAAACACACAGACACACACACACACAGATACACAGACATACACACACACAGACACACACACACAGACACACACCAACCACACACCACACACACACACACAGAGACACACACACAGAGACACACACACACACACACCACACACACACACACCACAAACCACACACACACAGAGACACACACACACACACACCCCAACCACACCACACACACAGACACAGACACACACACAGACACACAGACACACACACAGGGACACACACACAGACACACATACACATACACAGACACACACAGACACACACAGAGACACACACACACAGAAACACAGACACACAGACACACACACACCAACCACACACACAGACACACACAGAAATATACACACACAGACACACACACAGAAACACACACACAGACACACACACACAGATACACACACACAGACACACACACACACAGACACACACCAACCACACACCACACAGACACACACCAACCACACACCACACACACAGACACACACAGACACACACAAACACACAGACACACACACACAGAGACACACACAGACACATACCACAAACCACACACAGAGACACACACCAACCACACCACACACCACACACACAGAGACACACAGACACACACAGACACACACACACACAGGGACACACACACACAGACACATACAGAGACATGCACAGACACACACACAGATACACACAGACACACACACAGACACACAGGGACACACACAGAGACACACACAGACACACCACACACATACACAGAGACACACACACATACCACAAACCACACACAGAGACAGACACACACACACAGACACACAGACACACACACACCAACCACAAACCACACACAGACACAAAGACACACACACACAGACACACACACGCACACCACACACACAGACACACACAGACACACAGACACACACCAACTACACACCACACACAGACACACACACAGACACACACACACACCCCCTTAGTGATCAGGATAAATTATATTTAATGTACAATTTTAAAATTCAAAATGAATGCAAAGATTTTTGATGTTCTCTTCATCACAGATGTGTTCTATTTCTTTCAATTTCTTCAGATATTGCCTTAAGCAACTTTCTGTCTTGATAACTGAGGTTTGTTTTCATCTTCTGCTGCCCCCTTAAATCTGTACCTCTCTCACCCCAGTCTCTGTCCCGTGCTGTAATTCCTAAAGTTGGTGAGCAGATGACAGGCAGTGCTTTGTCGGAGGCCTACCGTCAACCTCCTAGAAGGCAATACTGCACCTCCAGGGCAGGGCGCGGAAAGGAGCCCCTTTCCAGAGCCCAAGGCGGTGCACAGAACAGAATCCTGTCAGCCACGCCTGGCCTGAGCACTCGCTCGGTGCTGTGAGGCTGGTGTAGGAGCCGCACTCAGAATGCATCCCCGTGCACTTGGAAGTATGTGAACATCAAATGAAAGACTGCAACTGGAGGCTTCAGCTTTCCACACTATTGTGAAGAAAGTGAACTCCTCAACGTTTTCTCCACGATGGCCAACACCCTGTGGATGAACTCCGTTTCATTCAATAGCAGCCCCAGCTTAGCACATGAACTATATATACTTGGCCATCTTAATAAATTTTGCTTTCCTCGAACTGTAATGCAAGTGTTTGTGTTTTTGTTTGGCTTGGAGAAGCTAGACTACTTATCGTGGTGTAGCACCTTTTTTTTTCTTTTTTAAAGGACTTCACCTTTTGCATACTTCTTTTAAAACCACCCCATTTAGTCACATCATCGACACAACATTCTTCTTCCCTGGAGACTCCAGTAGCAATTCTGGGACAGAATCTATGAATGTGGGAAAAATGAGAATACGCACATGAATTCCTCTAGAGCAGAACCCAAGAACACAGACCCACAGCAGCTAGATGTTCCCTTAGGAAGCGTGGCCACGGAAGGTAATCGCTGTTAATAATGCAATAAGAACTACTCCCTTCTCTTCCAGCAAACTTACCACTCCAACCACTTTCATCAAGCTTCCTAACTGGATGCGGAGAAAGGGCACACATGGCTGTATGAGCAGTAACAGCTAACATTTGTACGGCATTTTATAATTTGCAAGGCAGTTTTCATAAACATAATCACTCCTCACCACCACAGGAGCAGTCAGGTGTTATGAAGATCATCTACATTTTACTAACGAGGACGCTGAGTCAGCAAGGTTATAAATTCGGAATACGGCTGCATCAATAAACCCAAATAAAACGTCTGGAGTGTACAGAGATTTACTGTTTACATAACAGGTCATCCAAAATTCACGCAGCAGCTAACGCTGGTTCACCAGTTCCATGATGTCTGCACCAAAGTCTCCCTATTTTTTTTCTTTACTTCGTGGCTCTAGGACGGCTACATTCTGGCAGTAAGAAGACAGGAGCAGAAGAAAATGGAGACCAAGCCTGTCCAGAATTACAAGGTAGACCCCGACCCCTGTGCTATTTTCAGACTGGGTCATGCGGTCACCTCTCTGGAAGGTAGAGATGGAAAAGGGATGGAGAGTGGAGACTGGGAAAGCCAACCATCACCTCCCTTAGAGTGGAATACAGAAATGTTCATTTCCGTCGTCTTACTCCACAGTTCGTTCCTCTCCATACCAGACAGCACATCAACGTGAAAGGAATATGCAGTTTACATTGTTCGTATACTTATGTGTTTGCAATTAACTGTGAAAAATATCTAAATATCTGGTTAAAAAAGTGAGCCATTGTTTACACGAGACTTACTTTTATTCTTAAAACTCCCATGTCTTTGAAGAAACATTTGCACTCACGACTCCCAATTCCATAGCTACGCAGTTCTCGCTCGGGTAATGTATGTGTGCTTTTGATCTACTAACTAGATTTGAGTTCACAATTCTAACTGGCTGGGAGGAAACTTCCAAGTGAATTTCTCACTATCTCAAATCCAGCCTATCTGAACATTTACCCCACGCTGTCAACTTCATTTCCATACTGCCATGAAGGCTTTCCATAATGCCAATATTCTCAAGGTCCTAGATGCAAAGGTGAGGTGATATTTGCTCCTCCAGTCCTTTATCCTTCTATGTCGAAGCAATCTCTTCTTCTGCCATTATGTTTATTGGTCCTGTGTCAGGCACTGTTCGGTGCTACGGCTATGCTGGGAAGGTAACTTACATCAGATTCATCACAACACTGCTCTTCAGATCCTCCTGCATCAGATCTATATCATCACAAAAGATTTCACTTTCTTTTATCCACTCCACATAATAAGAGAATCAACTTTCTAAAAGAATAACATCTATTTTGCTTGTCTTGATTTCAATAAATTGTGGCGTTTCCACAGTATTAACTGCCTCGACATGAAACTGCTATGCCACCCTGTGGAGGGAAGAATTAAATGTATCTGGAGAAGGTTCTGGCCTTTGCCCTCACTCGGCTCCTGGGGGGGGATCGCTAGGCCTCTGGAATGCTCTGCCTGGTAGGAGTGTCTTTGTTTGTGGCTTTGGCCCCAGGACAGTCCAACGGTGTGATTTACAACAGGGGTTCTGGGATATGTCATAGAAGTTCAGAGCTCCAGAGGAACTGGAGACTAAAGGTATTAGCTCTAACCTTCCGGGAAGGGTTGGAGACCAAAGGTTGGCCACATATGCAATGTGACAGAACCCTAGTCAAAACTCTAGCCACCAAAGGCTTGGGTAAGTGTGGCAATTTTTTATATGTATTGTCCAAAGGAGAAAATGGCATCCTTGACTCCATGGAGATGTCTGGAAGCTCAGCGTTTAGATCCCGCCTAGTCTCTGTCTTATGGGTCTCTTCCTTTAACCGGTGGTTATTTATATCCCTTCCCTGCAATAAATGTGACCATGCATATAACAGCTTTCAGTGAGTTCTGCGACTCTTTCCAGTGAATCATCAGATCTGACAGTGGCCATGGGAACCCTTTAACTTGCAGCCAGCTGGTCTGAAGCGATGGTGATCCTGAGGACTCCTGAACGCTGGTGTCACAAGGGACAGCAACCTAATGGGGACTGTTCCCTCTGGTGTGAGGTTTGCCTAAACATTGCACATCCTTTCTGCAAACTCTTAGCTTTCTAAGCCAGGCTCATCGGCTCCATAGTTCGGTTTTGCCTTTATTCTTGTTGTTTTCCCCTTACCCTGAATTATTTCTGACCTTTTTTCTCTTTCTCCAAATTTGTCACATCTTCAAGGAGAATGTCAAGTCCTGTGCCCTTCCTTCATGAAGCTTCCTTTAGCCAGACTACCCAAAGTACATGCACGCTGTTTCAACTAGGAGAGCTTTTCAGCTCCTAGACTGTGCTTTGTTTTTCATGTGCTGTAATGTGACCGCACTAGAATGTAAACCTAGTAAGATGAGGGGACTTATGGGTCAGTTATGTAAGCCTCCTCCCTACAGGTGTTCTATCAGCAATAATCCCTGGATTCCACATTGGTAAATGCTGATTGAAGCACGCCTCTTTCTGTCCAAAACCAGAATGCGTCTACTCAGACATGCAGTGGTTTCCAGTCAAAAACAATGTGATTAATAAGAATAATAAGGTAGATTTAATAAAGGAAAATATGTCCTTGAGTCGCCCTCTGTGTCCCCAGATTAGCATAACAGGTTTAAATGTTTCTTCTAAGGATTTACTGTAAGCAAAGTAATGCATTCGCACTGCCTAACCAAGTTTCCTTCTGTAAAATCCACTACATTTGCTTTGTTAAAAGCACAGACAATAATCAAGAACAAGGCTCCCACGGGTTGACCAAGAACTGAAACAAGCCAACTCAGCTCTCAGGCTCTACCTGCCTTGCCTCAGACACTGTCCTAAGCGCTTCCTTTGGGCTGTGGTGTGTGTACAAACGACTTGCTTCCCAGGAAAATCTATGAGGGAAGCGCTATTGCCATCCCCATTTTACAAACGAGGAAACCAAGCACAGAGAGTTTAAATAACTTGCCCAAGGTCAACCGGCTAGTCAAGAGTTGAGTGGGGATTCTGCCCCAGGAGGTCTGGATACATCATCTCCGGTGCACTTACTACCACTTCCTAACTCCTGCACACTTGTTTAGAGCACAGCTGGACCCTGCTCACATACGATCACACAAACTTGTCAAATCTCTTGCCACATACCAACGACCCTTCCCAATGAAAGTGCAGCTAAAACTTGAAAGTCTTTATTCTTCACGTGTGGAGCCACCACAGCAGGGCTTGTAATTCATGGAAGTGAGCCTGCGCTGTCTTCTCTCCAGAACAAGTTAGTGGCCCACCCAGTGTCAGAGGAGGAAACAGAAGCAAGAAACAGATGATCTCATTTCATGTCAGTTACTCTTCTTATATGGTCTGCCATTCAATGCTCACGTGTCACACTACTCATAATATATTGTTAAGTGGAAAGAGGTTAGAAATGGCTTTTGTACGTATTATCCCACGTTATGATATATAAGGGCATTTAGATATCCTCAGAGACGATGTTCTTGAAAAGCGTTAACAGTGGCTGCGATTAGAAGTTTGGTATGTTCCCAGGTTTATTTGTTGCAGCCTTTTACTACACCAATTTTCTACAATTAACGTAAAATAATTTTACAAAACGTAACTGTTATAGTTTTCATGTTAGTCTGATTAGATGAGCCCACATTTAAAAAAAACCAGAAACAATTCCAATTTAGCTTGAGACCTACAAAAGCAATATTTAAAATCGTACATACACGTTATAATTTTTAGCGATCTTGCCTTTTAATAACTTGAAAATTATTCCTTACAATGATCTCCACATTTATAGCTATGTAACGAGTGTTGTAACATCCAAGTTTTAGAAGTCTCTTTCATGCGTGTATTCAAAGAGAAAAAATCCTGTAGATGAGGCCACTGATGTACAATATTCTTTAGACAGGCCAGTCAACATATTTGTAAACATTTTCCATTAATCTGTCTAAAAGATGCTGCCTGGATGCTGTCTTCTTTTGCTGCCAAATTCACAAAAAGCAGCAACAGAAAGATACAAAATCTCTCTCTTCTGGAACAGATTTTTCAATCACAAAAAGAGACAGAGTTTGGTAGTTGTCAGTTTCAAACCAACCAACAATTTAAGTCACAACCATGCTTTTTCCTCCTTTAGAAAAGATATCTAATTATATACTTACACTCACATTGAATTCATGATCAACCTCTGTTGCTCAATAAGTAGCTTCAGAGAATAAATTATAGAGCCAGGCATGTGAGCAGGTATTGATTAAAAAAAAAAAAGACCACCTGCTATAATTTAAAAGGTATGGGGAAAAATTTTATACCCTACATTAAAACCAGAACCAAAAATACAGTAATTCTCTTTCACAGCAGAAATCCTTTTTTATATGCAACCCTTTGCATTAAGGAAGCTCTCTCTCTCCCTAGTGTCTTTAAAATTTCCTTTCCAAAATGTGTTACAGGAGTCTGTATTATTTGCTATGCAAGAATCATTAACTTACGATCTCACTCTTCTGGGCAACAGAAGGGACCCAGTAGCAGAGGAGCATCTCAGAGCCCTTTCACAGAAGAGAAGATGCCTCTGAAGAACCACCTTCATGCGCTTCAAAGTTGTGCCCAGATGGGGGGAGACTCAAGGGCCCAGGGGCTCTGCGGGTGTCTCAATTTCCTGGTGATACAGTCAGTGTCAAAATCCCCTTTGGACATGCACAGATTAGTTTCTATGATTTACTCTAAGCCCAGAGTCAGGAATTTGTTTTCCACTGAGGGCTGCTGACACATGGAAGGAAGATGGATTACAGGCTCACAGAGATATAGACACTATCGAATCCAGAGAGAAAAAGAGACCAAGTTGGACAGGCAGGCACAGGGAGAGGAAATAGAAACCGCTATCTAGGGCAGAGGGTGTGAGAGGGTTTGGGTAGAGGCCCTGTCCTGTGGCCTGCTCAGTAATACTAGCCATCACCTCCTTGACGCAGCTCTGGCAATTACTGGCAGCAACACAGTTCTCATCTGAATATCTACTCCTTATTTCGTATAACAGATTGCTTGCAGCTTAAATATTTTCAACATCCTAAAATATTTGGAAAAATCTCAGTTTCCATCTGTGATTGCTGTTGCTTTAGGCAGCATTTACGATTTTAATTCTAAAGGAGAGAAGCCATTTAAATCAGGGAAGTACTTCTTTGTGAAACACTTTGCTGAAGAAGGACATTTCGGTCAATTCGGATTACTGCTGTTTCAAGAATGGTAGTTATAAAAATATTTGACCTCAAAAATTTTGTAAGCGGTAGCATATTAATTTTTAGTAAAATATTGTAGGAGCAGCTGGAATTTAATATGATAGACTTTTAAAAATCTGAATAAAATATAAGTCCTCTGTTTCTTGAGCTAAGAAATTATGCATAATTCCTGATTTAATTTTGAATTATTTATGAGTTCTTACGGAATTAACTGGATTGCACATGACAAGAAAGCAACTGTTTAGAAAAAGCATACATGATATTTAAACACTGTTTCTATAATGATGAGAAAAGAGGAGGTCATTTATACTCAGCTGGTAGAATATATCAGCAAAAGTCCTAGGCTTTCCTTATTTTTTACATCTTGAAATTTACACTGAATATTGACTTGGAAACAGTTCCGCTGGCTGGCATTTATCATCTGTTGGTTCATATTGTCCCCTGTATTCTTACTTGTTATATCTGCATTATATATCATGGTTACTGAAAGAAGAAACCAAAAAATTCAAATAATCTGCTACTGATAAAAAATAATATTGATAATATTTTAAAATAAATTTAATAACACCAACTAATTTTTTTATATATTCTGTAAATCAACTATACTTCAATAAAAATATTTCGTAGCTTTTGAAGTGTTCTCATGGACTATTTCTACCTCATTATTTCCATCTTATTGATTGGAAAGCTGCTAATTTACTCTGAAAGTTATACTTTCTTTCTTTTAAACAAAGATGTGATTTAAAAACAAAAAGCCACAGTAGTTTGGGAATGCTAATTCCATGCTTGCTTTCTTTTCAAGACCCCTTGGAAAAGGAGAAATATGACCAGGCACATGGGAACACCAAGATTTCTCTTACGAGTGGAAAAACCTTCAAACACCACACAGTACAGTCAGCTCTCTGTATCTGCAGATTCCACATCCACAGATCCAACCAATCTCGAATTGAAAGTATTAAAAAAAAAAAATGACAGAAAGTTTCTAAAAGCAAAACTTGAATTTGCTGTGTGCTGGTAACTATTTACATAGCACGTATGTTGTATCAGGTACTATAAGTAATCTAGAGATGATTTAAAGTACAGGCAGACCTCGGAGATATTGTGCATTTGGTTCCAGACCACCACAATAAAGCGAGTATCTCAATAAAGTGAGTCACACAAATTTTTTTGGTTTCCCAGTGGATACAAAAGTTATGTTTACACTATACTGTAATCTATTAAGTGTGCAATAGCAGTATTAAAAATACAATGTACATACCTTATTAAAAAACAGTGTATTGCAAAAAAATGCTAACCATCGTCTGATAGTGCAGAGTTGCCACAAATCTTCAATTTGTAAAACAATGCAATATCTATGAAGCACAATAAAGCGAAGCACAATAAAACAAGGTATGCCTGTATACAGGAGGATGAGTGTGGGTTATAGGCAAATACTACGCCACTGCACCTAAGGGACATGAGCATCAGAGTATTTTAGCATCCTGGGGGGGTGGGAGAGGGACGGTGGTGCTGGAACCAATCCCCTGCAGATAAACGTGGGATGACTGCATTCTAACATTTAAATAGCCTTCATCAATTTATATTAAACAACATTTAAGGTCCAAGTGAAATGATTAAAATGGTTCTAATTAAGCCCATCTTGACTAATTCTTGAAATATTAAAACTAATTTTGCTCCCAATTAAAATAGAAATTGCATTCTATAATGATTCCTCTTCAAAACAATTTGTTCAATTTAGTACTACTTTCAAGAAACATTAATATGCTATACATAAAAAGGGTATTAAAATGGAAGAACAGTTACCATTTTGAGAGGAGAAAGGAACACTTCCTGATCATGTTCTTTTATTCCCAGGAAGAAATTTTCTATTGCTTGATTTTCTTTTTCAGAAATTATTCGTCATTTTAATCGTAATATTCAAAGGCTTAAGGTAAACAGTAAGATGAAGCAGCTCCTTAAGAACGCTGCCTGCCTTTTCTTTCCCACATTAACTGGTATTCATCTCAACTAAATTGAAATTCTCTTCTGTTCCCAAATCAGCCTCATCCTTTATTTAATTCAGTGAAGAATGGCTAACTCCTCCTTCAGTCCCCATATTTGTTTGAAAAAGACTCTGCATAACAAATGAAAACAATTTTATTATGTGGGTTTTATTCAGTAGAGGCGATATTCAACTTAATGCAATTAGCGATGAGAAGAGTAATTTTCTGTTCTCTCTCTATGGTGGCTTTCCCACTAAGAGTCTTAAACCTCAAACACCATCGCAGTAGCAATTTGGATACTTAACACAGGTTTTAAGGTAGCATCCTTTCCTTTAACAATCCTAAAGTCTTAATCCAAGCTCCTTTTTCTAAATGTCATAGACCTAACAGATGGCTGCACCTCACAAAAGATTCTACTTAAAAAAACTCCATTAAAAACTCAAAATTAAAAGAACATTCAGTATTTATGGATCAAATGACATCTTATTTACGGTGTGCCTATGATTGAAAAATTTAAGAAAAAGCTTAATACAGGCTTAATGAGTACTTCTTATTCAAGGCACTTTACAGAAATAAATAGCAACATTATTTTAATGAACATTTGGGATGACACAGGTGATACTGAACAAAAGGTAAACGGGGAATATCCTGTCTGACTTTATTAAAGTTTAACTTTGAACTGGATGAAGGGTTTTTAAATGCAGCGTTGATGTTTCTTGTGATTTACATTCAAAAACAATGAATGATAAATGATAACGATGAGGTCAAACTGCCAACAGCAGAGAACTGACTTTCCACCCCTCTTCGGTTCCATTTTATAAGCTTCCTAAAGTAATAAAATGTACAAAACTGAATCAGATGACTGAACACTCTAAGATGTACCAAAATACCCATGGCTGATTAAAGGCAAATTTTCTGTAATCATGGTTCTGCACGTGTCAGCATGAAGTCGGAACAATATGCAGTGTATCTTGACCGGAAAACAAACATGAAAAAAAGCCCCACCACACGCGGTGGCAGAGGACGCTCTCTGAGCGGTTATTCTGATACTTGATGTATATTCTTTATTCTTCCTTAAGCGACTTTGATTCTGTGCCGGCCAAGATACAGCCCTGAAAAAAATGCTTCAAAGCACCCAAACTCTGAAAGAATCTCCAGTGTCAAGTAGAAAATTGTGCCCAAGTGCCTTACAAGTAGTCTTGATTTCAATTCCACGGAAAAGAGTCTCAGTCTCGTTGAACTGGGAGATGTGCAGCTGACTGGCCGTGTCCCTTACATTACAGGTAATCCTAATTGATAGCACTTGGTCCACTTTCAAAACAGTTTTTATGTTCAAATGGATATTAAATGTCATAGAAAGATCATCTATCACAGTTAAATATTTTCCCCCCAAATTGATACAGATTCAAAAAAATCATGAATATTACCAGGGAAATAAAGAAGATATTTAGGAAAGGATGTAAGTCAGATAATCTTCTCGCTGCATGCTAGAAACAGGTACCCTGAATATCTTTAATTGACTCTAGAAGGATAGGATGTTGTTGAGAGAATTCAAGCAAAAAATACATTTTTACTTCCATTTACTAGATGTTTCAAGCAAATATATCTAAGAGTCTGAATCTTTTGAAAATTATAGTTTCTCCTTTATACTTCATCGGACTTAGACATGCTTAACTTGAGACAAAACCTCATGTGAGTTTTAAAACTTGAACTCTGGACGTTGTACGCTGAAATATGTATTATTGGGTTGGCCAAACGGTTTGTTCGGATTTCCCGTAAGATGTTACGAAAAACCCAAGTGAACTTTTTGGCCAACCCAATATAATTTGGTATCAGTTATCTGACCGTTTTAGAATACGTGAATAGATAACACAGGATCGTGCTTCTGGCTGGAATGATCGTGACAGTTTTCTTAAACCTTCACTATACCCATAAAGATGTGACCATGGTTATATAACCTGAACACTGTTACTAATAATCCCTACAAAATAGCGGGCCATATTATAAAATACACCTAACAGGTGCTTCCTCTATACTTTCTTGTGTTGTTTGGCCATGGTGTCAATGTTATAATCAGTGATACTATTAGCTGTTAACAATTTCAGTGTGGTTTAAGGCACAGCATAAGATCAAAGAACAAAAAATATCTGTTTGGAGGAAGCAGGTAGCCAGCAAAGGAAAAAAGGGAGGAAAGACATGAATCTATTTGTAAACCGGATGCAACTTGCTTTTTCTACATTAGTTGTGGCCTGAGTTACTCTCTTTCTGCCCAGCTACAAATGGGAATGAAAAGTCCCCAGTGGGATGTTTTCACATCTTGGTACAAGAAGGGACAAGGGGAGAATCACGGCATGAACCAAATACCATCTGGTGTGTTGATACGTCCTTACAAGACAACCTGCGTCACAAATCCTGATTTTCTCCTTAGTAATGACAGGGGAAATAAAACAGGGGTTCTAGTCAAACGGTTGGGGATCCATTGTTTGGTTGTTGCTTGTTCCTGAAGGGGCCAATGGCAGGGGATAAGGTAGGCACCTTTCTAAGTTTTGAGCACCTTGTGGCTGCAATATTGAAACGTAATCCAAAAAAGATGAGAAAGAAATAAACCCAGGCGTCTTTCTTGGCCCAGCAGTACCTGGAAAGTATTCGAATCTGTATTAGTAATCAACTTTGAACTGCCACTTTCAGCCTTACGTCAACTGTGCATGTCCCATCTTCCCTTCCATCCCCATCTCACACTACTATAAACTGAGGATAAGCTATTTTAAAAATACCTTAAAATGTGCAAAGTGCTTTTAGCACTTAAGGGTTCAAACAGTTCTCAAATGTATAACAACCCCTCCCCCTATCTCAACTGACTTTTGATGATAAACAAGGTGTTATTACACTTTGCTAATAAATGTTCAAATGCCATTAATTTAATCTATGGTAGACTGTGCGATAAAAATAACCATTCACAGCTATCCACTCTAAAACAAATGGTGACATCCATTTTTGCTAATTCTTAGAATTTCTTTGTAAGGAAAACAAGAGGGAATGCAAAAGAACACTTTAGGGTGATTTATTAATTCAGGTGACTACTTTCTAAAGGAGCAAAGTCAGCCAAAAAAAAAGAAAAAAGAAAAAGAAACTTTTTTGGTGCTTCTTATATATACTGATGTAAGAAAAAACTGCAGAATAATTTACAATACATAGCGTGCGTGTGTTGCCGAGACGTGTGGACAGCACCTGGACATAAGTCATTTCATAATATGTTTCACACATGTTCAGGGGTCCTTTCATTGATTACTTGAAATCATCAAGTCTTTGTGGTAATCATCCTTTAACTGATAATTTACAAGTTTTAAAATAGTTTGGAAATGTTCTTTTCTAACAGCCTAGAGTATTGCTAAAGTGGGTCTAAAATAGTATTTATATTTACTGTTATATATTTACATTTTATTGGGTTAAAATCCAAAGGGAAATCTTGTTTTTAATAAAAATTCCTACGACTTACAAGTCCAAAATCTAGTCTTAATTTTATTGTTCTTTAACTCTTTTATTCTACTATTCTACCTATGGAGTTTTTATTTTCTCCAATTTCGTTTTTTTCATTGCTGTACTATGCCATTACTGACTATCTGTAACCAGAAACACTTTATCCAGTACATATCTGGGAATTTTCATCCTAAAATACAATACTCAACAACAAAAAAATTGTATGCCATCGTTCCCTGAAGGTGAATTCTTCAGATGCTTGATGCTGCCAATCCCATGGAATCAGACATTGCAGATGGTTTGCAAAGTTCTCATTAAATCTGGGTACAAAACACCATGCAGTAATGAAAACACAAACAGTCCTATTACTGCAGCGTTTGAATCCTTCTTACCAGTGATTTAGCAACATTAATCCATGTTATAAATAACAAAATGATACAGTTGCAGTGTTTTGTTTGATCCCTATTTATTTTTAAGTAATCAAAGACTATTGTTTTAGTTTCCAGAAATCACGTATCTTTTCTAACTACTATGACATAGTGCATGTGTTCTCTAGAAACAACAGACTTCAAATGGAATTCATTAAATGAATTGCATGCGCACCGTAAGACAACGTAAATCGGTTCTAATACATGATATATTTATCTGACGGTAACAAATACTTTATTTAGAGTCTGTCTTCACCAAACACTTATCTCTATGGCCTGAAGAGGTGTTGTGACCTCCAGGTAATAAGAGAACAGAGTATTCTTCCTGACCTACACGGTGTTTTAATTGAACTGTTCACCGAATGTCATATGTGAGATTATTCTGAATTCCGCAGCTAAGGTGAAGGTATCTTATCCAAAAATTGTAGAAATTAATTCAGTCACACAGAGTTCTTTGTTTCCATACAGGTCACAATAATTCAATGGGGACTCTGCTAATTTTAAATGATACTTCTCAGAACTACATTCAAAAGGTCTTCTACGGCTGGGGTACAATTTTAGGGAATCTATTTGTTAGACAGCACAATTCTAATATTTCTTCTTTAAGATGGAACTTATTTACTCCATCGATATAACACACCGAACTGAATGATTCAGGAGAACTGAATTCTATCTTATATTTTAGAACTTTTCAGCAACTACCCATTGTTAGTTTTAGGTAGCTTAGAGAAATAAATTTTACCTTAAAACATATATCAATACTTAACTTCAGCGTTCCTCAAAATCTTTTTAGACCCTGTGCCTGCTAAGAATAGGACTTGCAGTTCTTTTGAAAATGTGAATCAGAAAACTTGGAAATAAAAAATGAATTGAAAGGAAAAGCTGAAATTAACAGAACGGGTAATTGTCCAAAGCCACTCTTGCTTGGGAACAATCTGAAATCTACTAACAATAGTTGTGTCCAAAAGTTACAAGTGGCAGAGAAATTAGATAGAAGAAGATGGCAGTAGGCAAAGTTCAAGTTTTCCTCAAACACCATTTCCTTTGTGGGCCCCCAGGGAGCCCGGCTGCAGGGGGCAGCGTCCTCGCCCTCAGGCAGAACCCACATGGCTCCAGAAGAGAGGGCACTACAACAGGCAAAGCCCAGCGGCGGAGTCAGGCAGAATTGGGTATTCGGCCGCAAAATTACTGGTGAAAATATATCTTCACGAAGCTGATCTCGAGTTAACCTCCAGCTTCTCGTAGAGATGAGGGCGTCCCCTCAGAAGGAAAATACATATTCCTAGAACGCTGACCTTGTTCAGTAGACCTTTGCAGGTCCTCTTCTGTAACCAGCTTCAGAACCACACAAGGAAGTCAGTCTCATTAATTTAACGTCAAGCCTCACACAGAACAGCAACTGTGGCCTCTTAGGTCCTGCAGCCTTATACAAGAAATGCGACCCCGGAGCTCAGAATCTCTTTGGCCCTGTTTTCACTGGTCAGAAATGAACATGTAAGACAACCGTCCGTGGTCAGGTAAGCAAAAGTCTTTCTTGCAACTTATCCCCAAACTGCTAGGCTTCCTCAAACCAGAAATTGGTTCATGACCTTTTTAAATTATGGATTTAGAGTTTACAGTTTTATGCATATTTTAGGCCATGGTTTAAAAAAAAATCTTAAGCATTATTTCTAATTTTAAATAGTATAAATTATTACATTATACAAGAATTTCCCTATTCTATTCTGATGTGAAAATTAGCAAGAATTATTTGCAACTCCAGAATCCGACCAAATGGTGGTACATGCACCATGTTTTCTTTAGATTGAGACCGAATTTCATTCCTAACAAGACTTACTTCAGCTGCTTGAATGTGTGCTATAACATTCCTGTGCATTTGGAGAGGGTGTGGAGAAAAGGGAACCCTCTTGCACTGTTGGTGGGAATGTAAATTGATACAGCCACTATGGAGAACAGTATGGAAGTTCCTTAAAAAACTAAAAATAGAACTACCATACGACCCAGCAATTCCACTACTGGGCATATACCCTGAGAAAACCATCATTCAAAAAGAGGCACGTACCACAATGTTCACTGCAGCTCTATTTACAAAAGCCAGGGCATGGAAGCAACCTAAGTGTCCATCATCGGATGAATGGATAAAGAAGACGTGGCACGTATATACAATGGAATATTACTCAGCCATAAAAAGAAATGAAATTGAGTTATTTGTAGTAAGGTGGATGGACCTAGAGTCTGTCATACAGAGTGAAGTAAGTCAGAAAGAGAAAAACAAATACCGTATGCTAACACATATATATGGAATCTAAAAAAAAAAAAAAGAGGTCATGAAGAATCTAGGGGCAGGACGGAAATAAAGACGCACACCTACTAGAAAATGGACTTGAGGACACGGGGAGGGGGAAGGGTAAGCTGGGACGAAGTGAGAGAGTGGCATGGACATATATACACTACCAAACGTAAAATAGATAGCTAGTGGGAAGCAGCCGCATGGCACAGGGAGATCAGCTCGGTGCTTTGTGTCCACCTAGAGGGGTGGGATAGCAAGGGTGGGAGGGAGACACGAGAGGGAAGAGTTATGGGGATATATGCATAGCTGATTCACTTTGTTATAAAGCAGAAACTAACACACCATGTAAAGCAATTATACTCCTGTAAAGATGTTAAAAAAAAAAGAGTATCCAATATTGGTCAGTGTCTACCAAAAATAAGAGTCTAATCACACTTTGTTTTTTATCTTAAAATGTCTACTCTGCCATCACTCTTAATTATCTACCATATATTCTAATAATCAGCATAGACAAAGATTGTTCATCATTTTAACTAACTGTATTTCTAGGTCAAATGATATGCCCTGGTATCCAGTAATTTGCAGAAGCTACCAGGGAATTTAAATTATTTAAATTATTTTTCCCCTATTACATCAGTGTATTGGGGAGGGAACAATAAAACACAGTGCCCACCAGAGGGACTGATGCTGAAATCTTTGGAGAGTTTCCAGACAATTTCAGGTTGATGGTGTTTCTTTTCCAAGGCTGTCTACCTGTCTTCACAGCTGTTTCATGCTTTGACTCATTTCAGGTGCAAGCACTACTTACTAAAGCAATCTATCCTTCTTTCCCTTTGGCCCTGGTGTTATGGGGAGATGATGCTAACGGTAATCACTCCACATGTACCTTAGTATTGGCAACAAGGCTTACTTGGTCCAGTAGTTCTTCCCACATTTTCAGTGGGTGTCTTATGTCTTTAATAGCCCCTGGCAGCCTTGGCTTACAAGCTCCAAAAGCCCTTGAACTATGAGTCGATAAAGGGTGGCAGGAGAGCATGAGATCCCACACAGATGCAAGTGCCCTTGAGTGAAGAGCTGGATTAAATGCTGGGTGAGGGGATGGGGAAGGATCCAGCAAGAGAAGGGACAGCACCAACTGCACGAGGGCTCCATCTCAGCGTGTTCAGGCTGCTGTCGCAGATTACCTTAAACCAGGTGGCTTATAAGGAGAAACTGATAGGCTCTCGAGGCTGCAATTCTGAGACAGAGTGCCAGTACAGTCGTGTTCTGGTCAGAGCCCTCTTTGGGGCTACAGATGACCATTTTCTCCTGCCCTCACATGGCAGAGAGAAGGTGAGAGAGCTCCCTGTGGTCCCTTTATCAAGGCACTAATCCCATTCAGGAGGGCTCCACCCTCATGACCTCATAACCTCCCAGAAGCCCCACTTCTAAATACCATCACACCTGGGGTGAGGACTTCAGCACACAAATTTTGGAGGGACACACACACCTTCAGCCCAGTACAGGCTCCTAGAAAAAGTATCTCTCTGCAAGTGGTACAGAGTCAGCAAGCCTAAGACCAAGAACTGCTGGATCAGAACGTATGCCCACAATATCCCTTTTAACTACCATACTAGCAACTTGCCATCATCTAACTCTTCTGGAGCTTTTGCATATTCATGGTCTCACTCCCAAAATACTTCTCAATACTTCCTTTAGTTCTGTCATATTGCCTTTTTCAAGATAAAAATTGGTTTCTAGTTCATTATGTTAACCATCTTAGACCTTGGAATATATATATTTTTATTATACTTGATTTACAGAAATTTCATGTCTGAATTCTTTCTTTATATTATTAATAAATAAGTTAAATAAAGCTGGATTAACTGCCATTTTTTGCATGCATCGTCGGGCACTTTAATGCCATTAAAATAGCATCTATTTCTTCCTCAGGGACAGAGCACGTTGTGACCCAGGTATTAGCAAAGTACCTAAGGCATTAAGATGCAGGAAAATAACACCGAAGGCTGCAAAAGTAACATCTTTTCTACTACAACTTGAAAATGCCAAAGCGATATAGAGTTTGAAGGTAGTCTTAGTTTTGTCTCTTGACAAATCCTGGTAAGCTCACTGTTAAGCCATGGAGAGCATTCTTCCTGAGAAGTTCTGCTGTCTCCGTCTCTAAATCACTCCATATGTCAGGATAAGCTTATCTATATATCACAAAGCCTCTCTAAAATATAGCTTACTCAGGGAAAAAAATGCCACCTTAATGTATTATGTTATAATTAATCACAGTTCAGAACGATAAAGATTCTTTTGCAAAACAAGGGAAGTAAAATAAAGGGGTTTAAGGTCTAATGATAAATTGTACTCTGAATGAGTTTAGTCTTTGCTTTTCTGATGCTTCTTAATCTAGAAGGCTAGAGGATACTGTCGTAATCACTGAAGGAATTTTATTCTTCTCCTAGAGCTGTTTCTCCCTGGCAAAACAATTAGGTGATTAAAGTGACACAGTGCCTCACTGTGGTCTAATAAGGATTTGTACTTGACATTACCAGTAAATGAAATTCACAGGGGAAAATCTGACTCACGTGGGCTTTTATGTAAAGGCAAAGCTATCAGTCAATCAGTGTGGGACTGGGGGCAAGAGGGTGAACAAAGGAGCTGTGCCAGATGTTGAAAAGCCAAATGATCCAGCTGATGGATTTTTTTTGTTTTGTTTTTGGTTTTCCAATGGTTGCTTGCCAAACAGACACGTGCCCTATTGTCCAAAGAAAAGGGGATTTAATCTGCTTTCCAAGAGTCTTTCTAAACTCAGTAGCAGCTCCAAGAATGGAAGCAACCACTGCAGTAAAAAACACGATCTGCAACTCAACAGTGTTCAGGACAAGGACTTAATACTCATCGTAACGAAGATTTGATTCATACTTTAGAGCCTGAAAATTGAGTGAGCATTAATTCATTCTACCTTTCCAAAAGCTAACCGTTCCTTCCTTGTCATTGGTATCATGTTTTCCTTTCCTGGAATAAAAAGGAAGTACGTTGGCTAAGCAAGAACGAGTCCACCTCTCCAAGCTGCCACCTTGGTCTTAACCCTTGAAGACAGGGCTCTTAAATATTTTATCATACTCCTATGTTACGTGTATTGCTTGTATATATAATAGTCATTTGCTCCTTTTCTTTCATCCTATAAAGTCCCTGAAGAGACTGGCTTTTAGACACTAGATAGTAACGACTACCACTGGCGCTCTCAGATACTCGGCACTGTCTGCTTGTTGAAAATAATGAATAAATGGCCTGAAGATGTTCCATCAGAAGGACAAAAACTGACTCTTCCCTGTGAAGAAAAGCAAGTGTTCACTTAGCTACTGTCATTGTTAGACTGAAACCTGTCCCTTAATTCTTTATATCACGCCTCATTCCTAAAAGCTTCAGTTGTTAGAAGATTGTCATTTGGTGTGTACTTCCCGGAATACAGTCTGTAGGTCGTGTTCTAAACTGCCAATCTTCCATCTGACTTTAACTTCCAGGCACATAGCTTATTACCCTGCCTATCATGTGTGCTTTTGGTTTAAGTTCAACTGT
This sequence comes from Globicephala melas, assembly GCF_963455315.2. Classification (NCBI taxonomy): domain Eukaryota; kingdom Metazoa; phylum Chordata; class Mammalia; order Artiodactyla; family Delphinidae; genus Globicephala; species Globicephala melas. The sequence goes on from NC_083334.1 coordinate 2,133,448, forward strand.
TAACCTCATGAGCTGGTATCAGGAAGAGTGGTTAATTTATTAATCAACATGTTGAGAAATATAGGCTATCCTAGTGCATCTACTAGTCACAAGTTAAAGGAGCCTACTGGCTGTCCAACAGATCAGCTAACTTCTCCTGCCATACTAATTGCATTTCAGATGCAGCAGAGGTAGACATGCGGAGTCCAGTAATGTTATACAACTGCCCTTACAAGTGCTAGGATCTTCAGGGATATTCCTCTAACTATGAGAACTTAGAGTAGAAACCCAGCTCACGCGGTCCTGCGCTGTCAGGCTCTTCCTGCAGTGCCTCTGATCTCAGGACTGATGGCGAAACACATGGGCCTAGGCAGGAGCAGAGGACCACTCGAGTGAGCCAGTTGGTGTGTAGCAGATCAGCGAGTCTGCCTCTGAGTGTCGTTCGGCCCACCTGCTCCCGGCAGAAGGCGGAGACCACAGGCACCGCAGCGTGGAGGGCGCCCGGTGGTGCAGCCAGATGCACCAGAAAAGGAAGATCGTAAAGATTACCCTTGGGAAGTGGTACAGCCAAAGCGGGCGGTGTAGAATCCGCTTCGTTGTTTAAAGACGAATTTGGTTGTACAACAATGGGTTGGAAAGTTCATAAACAGACCCAGGATTATCGAGGTGTTTAGAGGGTATTTGGTTCAGTGCTGACTGCCTGGACGCAAATGCCGGCTCCATCACGTCTGAGCAGTGGGACCAACGCGAGTTACCTGTCCATCTTCCAATTGCTTCACCTGTAAAATGGAGATTCCAGTACCTGCCTCAGAGAGCTGCTGTACAAAGTCAGTCAAAATCTATAAATTTCATGGAATGACGCCTGGCATGTTGTCACGATGATCAATTATACAAGTATTAGCATTGTCATCACCACCACTGTCACTTTTATAGGAGCAGTGGAAAACAGTAAAAAATGAAAATTACAGAAGTTTCATAGAAAAATGAAGAATTATAGAATAAGGGGCCACGAAGGGTAGCAAACACTTCCAGGTTCCTAAAGTATTACAAGGATAGTCAAGAGTATTCCTCAGGCTTTTACTGACGTGGTTTTTGGACCTTTATAAAGGGATGTGCCCAGACCTGCCCCTCGTATAAGGAAGAAAAGGTCTGGGAGAAAAATCTGGGCATCGATTCACAACAGATCCCACTGAATAAAGGCGTGAGTTAAAGGAAACAACACACTACGTACTTCTTTTTAGATTTGTGAATTACCATCCCGGAGTTCAAGTGTATATAAAGGCAGAAAGGACAGCAATGAAGCGCCATCCTTCATCACCAGCACCAATAACTGTCACTTCATTTGTCACCAAGCTGGTTTCAGTTATATCCCCATCTCCTTCCTACTAAATTATATCTGCATGTATTCCTAAATGAAAGGCTCTTCAAAAACATCACAAATTGTTGATATTATCAAATATCTAGAGACTTTAAAATATGTATTTTTTTTTTTTAATGGGAGAAGCGAGGTTACCTCTGACCCTTTACTTGCTTATTACTTACACTTTATGTGTGGACTTATTTAGCTCCTACTGTTTTCACATATTTTGGGGATGTCAGTATATATCAATATAAGATATTTGCTTAAACTAATTATCTCCTGGAAGGAACAGAGAGTGCAGATCAAAAGGAAAGAAGTTAAAAACAGCACATTCTAATTAGGGGACAGAGAAAGTACTGGAAGGGGAAGAAGGAAGCATGGGACTGTGGCAGAGCTGGGCAGCCTGCAGATTTAGGGGAAATGGGCTGGTGCAGAAGCCCTACTGCGGGATGACCCAGCCACTGAAATAGGGCTGGCACTGAGAGAAATGGCCAGGGTTTGGCTGGGAAACTAAAACTTTCCTGGGCAAGACGGCAGGTGTTTTTACTGTTGCTCTTTTAGGGAGAATATGACAAGAAAAATGATGGCATGTCACAACAAATTTTGCAATTACGTGATTTTTCTTTAATTAGAGTAGTTACTAGGGAATAAACTGGCACTGCATTACATACAGAATGAAGACAGACAAGGTTATTAACATAATTCTACTGTGTGTATGTACTGATAAATGCTTGTAAACATTTGTATATGGTGAACCACATATTATATTTATATATAAATATGTAAATATTTATGCTTATGCAATAGTTACATCTTTCATTGTAATTTATATTATACTAATTGCATTTCTTATTTATAAACCATATACAAACATTAGAAATACATAAATATATGTAGAATTGAACAGACCTGACTTTTTAATCAAATTTTTAAATTATAGTTGATTTATAATGTTGTGTTAATTTCTGCTGTACAGCAGTGATTAAGTTATCCATATATATACCTGCTTTCATATTCTTTTCCATGATGGTTTATCATAGGCTATTGAATATAGCTCCCTGTGCTCTGCAGTAGGACCTTGTCGTTTATCCATTCTGTATATAAAGCTCACATCTGCTGACCTCAACCTCCCACTCCATCCCTCCCCAACCCCCTTCCCCTTGGCAACCACCAGACTGTTCTCTATGTCCGTGATTCTTAAACAGACTTGATCTTGAATTCCACCTTCCTTAATTGCTGTATGGCCTTGAGCAAGTGACTTCCCCTAATTGAGCCCTAGTTTTCTCAACGAAAAAATGGGGAGAGTTACACATATTCTACAAGGTTGCTGTTGAACTTCAATGAAATAAAAACAGAGTGCCTAGTTCAGTGCCTGGTCCAGATACAAAATAAAAGATGTGTATTTGTTACACTGTAGCAGCTGCATTAGACGTACAGGTATAGCTGTAAGAGTACTGTTAATATTTCTCTATTCCAGCCAGCTGCTCTCTGCCTGTATGCCATCTCAGAAGACAGAAATGGAAGGAGAAGGCAAGGGGAGGGATAGTACATATAATGGCCAGATATTCAAAGAAGGCAGATGGGATCTGGGGTGACTTAGGAGTCAAGGAGTAGGACAATTATGTGGGTATTGATCTTCAGTTGGTCCTTAACCTCCTGCCTTTAGAAAAAGAAACTAAAATAAGACTACGTGAAGTTTTTGTTTGTTTGTTTTTAAACAGAACTCCCCATAAATGAGGTTTGGAGAAAAGTACAGACAAAAGAAACTACAGTAATAAACTTTGTTTAAATCACTCTTTGCTAAAAGCAGCCTCCAAAGATAAATTGGAAAGAACATGTCACCAAGAGATAGGAACGAACAGTCAGTTGAGCATGCTTTTTATTGAGGCAAAGTATAATTTAACTTCAAATAACTGAATTAAACATCATACTGCCTTCCTTGAAACTAAAGTCTGTAGACCATATGATGCTTTAACATTGTGATTTTGCTAAAACTTAAAGGTGGGACAGCGTGAGTATCACGTAACGCAGCCGTTTCCTCTTTCCTTATGATACTGTCCTTATTTAGAAAAAGGACTAATTTCAAAAGAGCCCATGCAAAATTATATATTTTGCGGAGGTTCCATTTATAACCTGTTAAACTTTGAGAGAGACCCATTTAAAAGATGAGAGAATATCAGGGATCTGCCTGAACAGTTCATTAAAGCTCTGGGACTGGTCTAGAGATCTATTCATATCACAGCACTCATAATATCAAGCAGTAGAAAGGACAAAAATGCTATGACCTTGAAAAACCTCGAATAAACTATAGTCTATAAACTTTGCTCTCTCCTTCATGGATACTGCAATGCTTTTTCCTCTTTCTTTTTAATATATGGCCTGAGTTCAAAACAAAACAGAAAAATAGCTGTTTTATCACGTTTTTGAAGGGACGGAGATTGAATCCTTTGGTGAAAAAAGTTCGACATCATAGAGACTAATATTAATTACGAATCTTATGCAAAATGGCATGCCAAATTAATTACTGATGAGCTATTTTAGTGGAAATATGCCAGGATTCAGATTGTTTTGGGCAGAGTAGCTCAGTAATAAATATTTAACACACTGTGGGATATTCTGGTTGCCCTGGTCAGCTGTTCATTTCCTTTGATCCCAGGAAACTAATTTTTGTGGCAGTCAACTGTAACTGATTGCAGACAGCTTTTTTTTTTCCCCCTTTAAACCAGGCACCTAATGCACATTTTCCCATTTGCTTTTCATCTGATTGTACCTCTATCGCAGAAAGCAATGAGACATACTACCTGGGTTTGCTGCTATCTGCTCATCATTTAATACTTTCGATTTTAATCTAATCTTTCTGATATTTCTAACTCGATTTAAAGTAAGGCATTTCTATAGCGAAAAATCACCTTGACTCTAGTTGAAAAGCAGTGTGACTATGCTAACATTTTTCCCCATTAAAAACCTAGTTGTTCCATTCTAGTATTTTATAAACCAATAGCACTATTGTCTTCTTGAAGTCTTATCCTAAAGTGTTTTCTTTTTCCACTTCCAAATATGAGATTTCAAAATAATGAGTTGGATATATTATCAACTTTAGTATGAATCAGAGTTTATCAGCATAATATAGGAATCATTCAAATTATGCATCTGTAGCTCCTATTATTACTTTATCATGGCAATGATGGGTAGAATTTTTAAGTAGAATCCCTCAGAGTAGCTTTCAAGACTAAACGGAAAATCATTTAGAATGTTTTTATTCTTTGATAAAATATCACGGGTTAGAAAATTAAATCCCATAATCTACTTCCAAGCACAAATTTAAACTCATTTCAGTAATGCTTATAAGCATAGATGCAAAATGTGTAACTCTTGCACTGCATTAAAATGGATAACTTTCCAAGGAAGCTTTTCCAGAATCGTTTAGAACTACATTAGCCAATGGTAGCCACTAGCCATCTAGGGTTACTTGATTTTAAGTTTAAATTAATTGAATTAAATCAAATATTAAATCCCGCAGTTGTCTTAGTCACATTTCAGGGCTCACCAGCGACGTGCGCTGGCGGTCACTGAACTGCACAGTCAGTCACAGAGCACCTTTATCCTCACGGAACGTGCTAACGGACAGCATTGTTCTAGAACGTTATTTTGTTTTTCTCACTTTTGAATTTTAATATTCACTCATCTCAGAAATATAACACCTACAAATAAAAGTCACCATGTACTGAGGACCTGTACGCCAAGCAGTATACTTGATGACTGTAATAACATAAAGCAAAAGTTATGACCAATTTGACATCTGTTTAAAAACCGATGTTAGCAAATGATTCTATTTTGAAAAATACACTTTTTCTTTGGTAACCTTTAAAAAGAATTTATTTAAAGACAGAATTTTCAATATCAAGGATTGAAATCTATCCAATTATAAACCGATTATGATATTCTCTTATCTGAATGTATATTTAATCCAAATGCTAGTAAACATTTCACAAACCACAACTAGATTAGATTAATAGCAAAATAAGATGAAGTGACTGAAATACCTTCCAGGGGTTAATTATACACATGTAATATAATTATGTATTTGTGTGTGTATATATGAACTATACATATGCTTATGATTAGATCAGTTTCTCCCGTACTTCAACTTATTACAAACCTTACACATAAATCTAGTTTTTGTACTTGAGAATTGTAGCATTAAATACTTCTTTTCTTTTTTTTTATATTTTAATTTATCATTTTGCCTGTACCATGAGGCATGCGGGATCTTAGTTTCCTGACCAGGGATCGAACGGCGCCTCCTGCACAGGAAGCACGGAGTCTTAACCACTGGACCGCCAAAGAAGTCCCTAAATATTCCTTTTCTCTCATATGTCTCTAAATCCTTCTCTATATAGCATGCAAACAATAAAAATATTAAATAGCTTTTCAAGGCAAAATTATAAATGGCATTAATTATCATAGACATGTTATTCCTCAGAGTGTTATATTTATTACCCTGCAGTATTTTAGAAGTCTAATTAAAGTATGTTCAACATATAAAAAATACTTTCATGAAACACTGTATATTTTTGAAATGCTTCTTTAAAGAATTTGTTTTGTTATACAAGAAAGTTAAAATTGTTTACTTGATCGGTGCCACTATATTTGCAAGGTGTCATTGTAAAGTTTATAGTTCCTGTGAAGGGCACCTCCTTGACGTGTGCAGTGCAAAACTGGCACAGCTATACACCTCTGTGCCCAGACACTGAAAGAATGCCATCTTTTCCTTTGATTTTATTTGAATACTTAGGAAGAATACGGCACACCCTTTACTAAGTATCAAGAACAAAACATGGGGCTTCCCTGGTGGCGCAGTGGTTAAGAATCTGCCTGCCAATGCAGGGGACTTGGGTTCAAGCCCTGGTCCGGGAATATCCCACATGCCGCGGAGCAACGAAGCCCGTGCGCCACAACTACTGAGCCTGCGCTCTAGAGCCCGCGAGCCACAACTACTGAGCCCACAAGTCACAACTACTGAGCCTGCGTGCCTAGAGCCCGTGCTCCACAACAAGAGAAGCCACCGCAATGAGAAGCCCGTGCACCGCAACGAAGAGTGGCCCCCGCTCGCCGCAATTAGAGAAAGCCCACGTGCACAGCAACGAAGACCCACCGCAGCCAAAAAAAGAGGACAAAACATGCTCACTGCCGAGATAATGGCAGCCAGCCTTTGGAATGCCTGGGATACCACTACACTTAACTGAATATGCTGGAACACCTAACTTCTTTTATTGATTCATTGATTTACTCATTTAAAAAGTGTCTGAGTACATATCATATATCAGGCGTTGGTCTAGGAATATAAAAATAGAACATTGTCTAAAAGTTCTTAGAGCATAGCAGAACAGAGATATGGAGAGAAATAATTAAAATGCATTATTTTAACTGCATTCAAGTGGACATGTACAGGCTATTAAGGAAGTACAGTGGATCATTACCTAGGTGTCAAAGTTTCTTAGGGAAATATTACCTTAGAGAAATACTAAAGTCTGAGCAGGAATGAGCCAGGTATAGCGGAACTAATTCAAAGCATTCTGGACAGATGTCTAAGCATAGACAAAGAAGGAAAACTCAGCGCTGTTTTTCAAGGTTACTCTAGGCTGCAATAAATTATGATAATCATCAATAATTATGCCTATTTGGCAGAAAGTTTTAGTGTCCCCTCAATACCCATTCTTCCCCTCCTTTCTTTAAAAGTGGAATCCCAGAATTACAGCTGGGCACTTGACTGAACATCTAAAGACTACATTTCCCAGTTTCCCTTGCAACTAGGCAGGGACTAGAGGTATATGAGCAGAGGTAAATTGTGTAATTTCAGGCCATGCCTTTAAGGGGAAGAGGCATGACTTCTACTCCTCCTCTCTCCTTAGTGGTATCTTGAATGCAGATGGTTGGGCATACCTAGAGCAGCTATCTCAGAATCACTAGATTAAAACTGCACCCTGAGGATGACTCAGGTGAAGGACTGGGTCCTCCACATTACAGAGCCACTAAAGCAGGACCACACTGCTTACACCTGGACTGTCATGTCAGAGAAAAAAATACATTTCTATCCTGTTTAAGCCACTAGTATTTTGAGGTCTTTGCTAGAGTAGCCATTCTTGATTATTAACAGATTGCAAAATATTTTTATTTTTTAAAAAACATTTTAAACAATATTCTACATTTATCTTTATATTATTCCTGTTACTGGATTAGAACTCCTGATGGACCACTGAACTAGCATTTCCAGCGGCAGGCACATTACATTAGGATTTGTAAGGTGACTTTAAAGAAGTATTTGATCCTGATTGGTTTTTGCTAGCTATCTGATACAATGTCCAGAGGTTCTGAAGCATACGGCAGTTGATTTCAAAGTTCTTTTAAAAAATAACTTGACAGTGTAAATTCCTTTAGTGACGTTTTTCAGCCATATTTTTATTATTTATTTTCAACCTATTTGCATGTATGATCTTGAAATACACAATGGAGACATTTTATGAAGGCACAGTTTGATAGAATTTTCTTCCTCACTTTACCTAAAACAATTTAAATGTTGTCCACTATTCTCTGAAAATGAAATATATATATATATATATATATTGATATATTGCAGATAAAACATACTGCAGTACAACCAAAAACAGTGACTGCATGTTTGCAAAGTTAGCCACTTATAATGTATTCTTACTCAGGTATGCAATGCATTTTAATGACATAAATGCCACATTTATTGTTTCACATACCATTGTGTCTGATTTATCACTAATGTTGCCCGAAGAAATTAAGACAGCAAACTTTATGACAATATATCAAAACGATGCTCAACACTCTAACATCGAGATAATTCAATCTAGACTAGGAACGAATTATAGTTCTTTAGTAGAGGCAGATCCTTCACTAGGCCAACAATTTTCTCTTACAAACAAGTTAATATTTTGATACTTCAACTGATTTAACCTCAATCATAGAAACAAAAATAGGTATCATTTGATAAAACATCAGAAAAACAGAATAAGAGTTATGGCCTGCCCTGGTGAGTTAGTCAGAGTTGAATGTTAGTGAGACCTTACTTTGTAGATCAAACGGAAACCTTGGGTGATGAGTTTTATCTAAATTTGACATTACAAAGTTAAATGTTCTTCCATCTCAATGATTCTGTGAGGAGAGAAAGGTAAAGTGGGGACAGAGCTGGTATGTCTATGAAGGTCCCAGAAATCCTAACTGGGCAGCTGAAAAGAAAGGTATTTTCTAAGTGACAGCCCAACAGAAAGCTGAACTTATTCTCATTCTCTAAAAGAACTTTCCAGCCACTCAAACATACAAAACCCGATTCCCCCCAAGAGAGTCGCTGCTATTAACATCCTCCTTCCAAGGTTGAATAATCTTCACAATATATTCTTTATTTATATTTAATACTTGAGGAAATATCATAGGTCTGTTACGGCAACAGCTGTAAAGGCAGGACTTGCCAACGATTTTCTGTGTAGCTCATTAGATTAAAATCAGGGTCCTATCTAAAGAAAATTCAATGTTCAATGACAAGCCAGAACAACCAACTTCTGCTCATAACAAATCCCCTCTTCCAGCCCATGAGCGTTATGTGCTCTGACGCAGAAACTTTGAAGTCGATGTATTTGAACTAGAGAGGACAGTATAATACTTAAGCAAGCATCTGGGTGAGCTGAGGGACGACCGCAAACTGAGTACACGCAAGGAACGCTACACAACACACACTCAAATATGACACGGCGGAGCTATGGTGTGCTAGCAATCAACCATGGCAGTCAGCCTACTGCTCTCACAGTGAGGGTGGAAACCTCCCAAACAGAGTCACAAACGCTTATGCGGCTTGAAACTTTGGCCACAGCACAGTGATAAGCATTAAGGGAGGAGTGGAAAGAACTGTAAGGCGTATTAGATCAGCAACACAGTGCTTCCAGAAACAGCACTTACAGATGGGGAGCAGGAAGAAAAAGATACTTGATTTCACGTGTGAATGTTGAATGATCACTTTTACCTCTACAAACTACCAGTATAACCAATGTGAATCACGGGCTCCTACGTAGAAACATGAGGCACCGTTAGTCCTCTAATTTGAAATAAAGTACACATTCACACTAGATCACATACGTCGTCAGGTAACTACAGGAAAACGTCCGTTTGTTGAAACTCCCCAGCCCTTGTTTCCAAAAGAAAAATAGAATGAAAATTACTTATACAGATAATCCTATAGTAAAAGAATATTAAATCCTTATGTAACTTCACAGCTTCAAATAGTTTGGCCGTCAAAAATATAAATTATTCAATGGAAATGGAGTATTAGTTTATATATTTTAAACAGATAAGAGCCCTTGCTTCAGATTTTGAAAACTAAAGTAAGAAATGTCAGTTTAGCCCCTTAAAATAATTTAGCTCAGCAAATACTTATTAAAACTCTGAAATCTGTCAGGTGCTGCACTAGGCAATGGAGGTGCGAAGATAATTTATACACTTGTTAGTTTTTTCGAAACATCTTTCTGACTCAGTCTAATAACTTAGCACGTATTTTATGTCAATATAAGCCGTCCCACAAATATACTGAAATATTTAGCAATTCAATCAATCCAAAGGTAAAGTATGTACATACAAATGCATGGCCATGTCTATTCATAATTCTGCGTGTTGTACTCACACCCGGTTGTACTCACAATGCTGGCAGGACACATGAACACATATGAAGATCACCCTGTCATTTGAACCAAGACATTTTCCTTTTGCTCCTTTTACTTTTACCAAGGTTTTCTGTACTTGAATTTTTCAAGGATCATCAGAAGTGATTCTCAGATCCCTAGCGTTAAAAACACGATGAATTTTCTTAGTACTAGTTGTGAGATGAGGTTACAAACAGACCACGATGGGGAATAATCATGGGGGAAAATAAAGAAAATAGGGGGAGATTCCAAGGCAAATCTGATCCACGCAGGTCCTGTGACCCCCCAGGTCTCTTCCCTTCCCTATGTCCATCCCCTCTCTGGCTTAATTCTTCCTATTTTGGGTCAGACAGACCAGAATCTGAGTCCTACTCAATTCTTTGCTATTTGCAAGATCTTGGACGATGTACTTAATCTTCCGACTTTAAGTCATCTTATCTCACTGCCTTTGATGTTTTTTCATGTTGATATTGTCATTAAAACCCATACTACTCTCACTGTCACACACTCGGCTTGTTTTTGTATTTACTTATTCATTCACTTATTTCTGTCAAACCGGGATGGCTCATTCATTTACCAAATCAATAAATCGAATTAATGAAAAAAACAGCTATGAGATGCCAACTAACGTAAGATAGTTTCTTCACAGGCCAGCACAGATCTTCCAGGAAGCCAGCAAAAGGTTGCAACACAGCAAAGACACATTTCTTGGTCCTGTCTGCCCATCCCACGGCAAATGATGAGTAAAAAAACGAAACAAAACAGTGACCCTGAAACAGCATAGAAGACAATTTTGAAGTCAAAAGTATTTGTGATCTTCTAAATGTCTCCGATAAACTAGTTCCCGAAGGAGCTGAATTGTTCCGCTTGTTTTACTTCTTATATTCACAGAGTGAATGACGCAGACATCTTACGACAGGTCCTTTGTTTGGGGGTCTTTATGGCCTTCTATAATAGTTAAATAACAAGAATCCTTATTTAAGTACAACATTCTCCCACTGTTATTTAATAAAGTTAGAAAGATTTTCTTTCCGCATTGCTGGAAGCATTAACATCCTACACTAAAGCCAATTTTATCCTCCCAGGGTCAGAAACACAGACTACATGGGACTCTATCACCTAATAATAACAATATAATATAATAACAATATACTAACGTTATTTCTTTTGTCCACCCATTGTTGCACAAAGAAAAAACTTAAAATTTCAGAATGAAAGCACAAAATAAGTTAAAAGTAAACAATATAAATGGTATCGATTAATAAAAATTGCTAGTAGAATTCACTTATAAATATGAATATAAAAGATTAACTGCTTGGTAACTATTTGTCTATGAATTTGCCACCTAAGAGGTAATGATTCCACTGAGGGCAAGGGTTTGTCTTCCTCATTTGTTTTTATTCCCAATACTCAACAGTTTGTAGTGTAATTTTTAGAATGTATTGAAAATATAAGTATATATTAATCTAGTTAATATAAAGTATATTAAAAGGTATTTGCTGTATAAATATACAAATGAATAAAAAATGACACATATTTAGTGATTTAAAAAAATGAAGATTCCACGTACATGAAATTCCAGGGACATGTGTAGACTTAATCTTCAGATGATAATGAAGGTTGATTCTATGACATGCATGTCTCCTACCTGTGATATAATCTCTCAATTGCTTACATTAATCACTCTGTGTTAAGACACTGCAGGCACAAGTTAAATGGGAGCTGATGGTGGCAACATCCAAACCATCATTAACTGTTAGAATTTTAATCCCATTAAGTAAATGAATTGATGTAAGAATGAACAAGTCATCATGAAAGAATGTTCCTGGCAGCACTGTATCATTAACTAATTACTTATATAACTTGTACTAATTCTAGAGAAATTGGTATTGCTATAAATTGAATTGTGTCTCCCAATTCATACACTGAAGCCGTAACCCACAGTGTGATGCTATTTGGAAATGGTATCTTTGGGAGGTAATTAGGTCTCCAGGGTAGAGCCTTCATGATGGGATTAATCCCCTTATGAGAAGAGACACAGTACAAGAGATCTCTCTCCCTGCCATGTGAGGACCTAGCTCTGAGAGCTGTCTGCAAGCTAAAAGGAAGACTTCACCAGAAACCAAATTGACTAGCACCTTCATATTGGATTCCCCAGCTTCCAGAACTGTGAGAAAAAAACGTCTGTTGATTAAGCCACCCAATCTATGGTATTTTGTTATAGTGGTCCAAGCAGTCTAATACAGATACCCAGCAAACCCAGACAGAACACTTAGTTTCATTGAGAATGTAGTTAGTTATGTGAGGCCAGGATCTTAGCAAAATCCTAGAAGGAAAGGGATGGAGATGATCATGGTTGGTCCTGAGCGCTCCACAATAAAGAGCGACAAATGAGAAAACAAAGAGAGGGCCTCTCAAAAAACAAAAAAAAATTGTGATTTAAAAATAAATTATTTCTATCTCCATTGACTTTAGGAAACAATCTATTACTCTGGGAGAGGAAAAACTATAGATCTAAGGACCCATTTATGTGCACCATAAAACAAAGAATTCAGTTCATAAGGCTGCAAAAATAAATTTGTATTGATGTTATAAATACAAACATATGCGTATCTGAAACAAGAATAGTAGCGGACTTCATAGACTGTAGCATGATCTAGAAAACGCACAGTAATAATTTAACTGGGCGCTAGACAGCTCCTAATAAGCACACTGTTCTAACCTTGGTTTTATAACTTGATGCTTTAAAATTTATTTTCCTATGCACAATGGATATTTGTTATCCAGAGATGCTGAAAAAATGTATTTACTCTTTTCAAGATGATGAATCTAGAGGTATTGAGAATTTAGAGACTTAGGATCTTACAATCTGACATACTGCAAAAGATTGAAAAGCTATTTATGTTCTTTTGAACCATGGGATGTCCTTTGAACTATGGGTTTTTGAGAACATTACCAACTTTTAAGCTGGAAAATAAATTTCTTTTTTTTTTTTTTTTTGTGGTACACGGGCCTCTCACTGTTGTGCCCTCTCCCGTTACGGAGCACAGGCTCCAGACGCGCAGGCTCAGCGGCCATGGCTCACGGGCCCAGCCGCTCCGCGGCACGTGGGATCTTCCCGGACCGGGGCACGAACCCGTGTCCCCTGCATCGGCAGGCGGACTCTCAATCACTGCGCCACCAGGGAAGCCCAAGGAAAATAAATTTCTTATTTAGAATACTAGAGCTTACAGCTCTGTGTACAGCTTCATGAGATGCAAGAGAGTACCTTCCAAGGATGTTTTGCCACTGGGGAGATATCTGCCTTAAACCCCTAGAAGAATGACCTGAGAAGGAAGGAGTCTGGATGACTATGACCGCTTCAAGTTAGGTAGATATTTTTCATCTTAAAAGTTAGTACTGTCAACAGGAAAATAATCAAAGAAAAACAGATTTCCAAAGAAAGTCAATTAAAGGTAAGAGTCTAAAGGTCCCATTACAGAAGAGTATTGTAAAATGTTGAAATATCAAGTTCATTTTCTTCACCAAATGAAATGCATGTAACTCTAATTCCATTTTCAAGAATAAAGGATGTAAATATAGGTAAACTGAGTTGGAGGCAGATTCAGCATCTTAGGGAAACATTATTTTCACTTGGTTTGACTAATGCCCCTAGTCAAGCTAGAGAAGCATTAAACTATCACTATTAGACAGTGTGACAATGGGAAAATAACAGTTGTTCCCACAGTCTCTTGGAAACGTTTTTGTAATATAGAGGGCAAGAGTGAATTCAATCCAAAGATACTAACTCTCAACGGACAATAGTAAAATCCTATGTTTTGAATTTGATTAAAATAACATAATTGGTCTCATATAAGCTGACGCATTTTTTTCAACATGGGAATTGGAAAAGGGCTTTTGCAAGTAACTGGCATAGAGTTTATTGTTCTAGAGTCTACAACAGCAAAACTGTCTTTGGGAAGAGATAAGCCAGGGCATACAGAAGTATTTTAGATAAAATTTGAACTATTTTATGCACACACACAGCATTATCACTGCCAAGGTAAAGTCTGTTCTCAAAATTTTCCATAGGTATGTAGACAAAATAGTTATATGCAACTTTCATCTTTGTGTTCATTGTAATTGTAAAGGAAGACACACAGTTATGAGATCTTTACCTCGGTTTCTTCAGTAAATTCAATTTTGCCATTAGCATTACCTAATATTTATTGAAAAATGAATAAATTCTGAACAATTAACTAATCATTTACACAGTTTTTATGTTAGAAATATCGCTTAACAAATGCTACATAATCCTGTGAATCTCTTAAAGATATCTGACTTCTGATTCACACTTCAATCCCTTTGATTGGTCTCCATTACCAGGGGGATATCCTAGACTCCTTCAAAGTTCAGTTTTGAGAATCGCCTACCCAAATCCCTAAAAACTGTACACTTCTTCAGGACTACCTGGCTCCCCCTCTGATGTAGCCCCCTGTAGTGAGCTATGATACCTTCTTGACTTATGTCTCATCTCCTAGTCTAACCCTCTATAAATATATCTAAATAAGCACTACTCTTGTTCTTTCTTCCATTCATTAAGGCATTATTCAGCACTTCAGGGAATACAAAGATGACTGTGTCCTGAAGGAGTTGACAGCTGAGTGTAGATAGCTTAGGCTACAGATTACAGTGATAAGACTTTCTGCTTCATTCATTCGAAAACCTTGCAATGACATCATCCTAACTATCAAGCCCATTCTCTTCAGTGCGCTGATCACAACCCCCTACCCATGTTTCTAAAATGACCTCCTCCCGCATATATAACTTGAATTATTTGGAGGGAAGGTATGATCATTTTACTCCAAATCTCTGAAAATACTAGTTCCCTTGTCAGGATGCCCTTATCATATCTCCACGGCTCCTTGAGATATAAACATTTTTCAATATCCAGTTTTATGCCCTCTAGTATCAAAATGTCTTTATTGACTTTTACAGTTACCAGTTATACTTACTATCAATGTATCAGTTAATTTTTGACCAAATGGTGGCAGCTCTTATACTGTAGCTGTGTATTTTATCATAACTTTCAAATGTGTTTTCCCTTCATCATCTCCTGAAGTCCTTTACACAGTGATGTGTGATCTCCAGAAAATATCTGCTGAATTAATGAATGGATCATTTATGATACTATTATTTCTCCATGGGTATAAACTAGGTCAGAGAATGCCTTACCTTAGAGGGATTAAGACTCAAATATAAATATAAATTTTTTATGTTTTTTTATGGGAAAATAAATTTTTATGGGAAAATAAATCCATATTTGTTTATTCTAGGGAATGCAGAGATATGAAACTGATGATAGAACTAAAGCAAAACAAAGTCCCAAAGAAACAAAGGACAGGTTTAATAGGAATATTATTAGCCCCCAAATAATTTGAGTACAAATCTAACATTTATGGAAAAGAGTAGGTGGGCTGTTCAAGAGATACTAAGACTGTAGAGGACTATTGGTTATCCCAGATAATAAAGAGTTGATTTAAAGATGGCTTAACAGTAGGTACTAAGATGAAAATGCATAGATAAGAATTCAGGTACGGAGGCATCATTAGGAAATCTTTTCACAGAAATCCCTGATAGGGGAACAAAATAGAAATCCTTAAAGGGAGCTGTAGGGGAGGGGTGGACTCTGAGTTTGGGGTTGGTAGATGCAAACTATTACATATAAAATGGATAAACAGCAAGGTCTTACTGTAGAGCACAGGGAACTACTGATATATTCAATATCCTGGTATAACCATAATGGAAAAGAATATAAAAAAGAATGTATATATGTGTATAACTGGGTCACTTTGCTGTACAGCAGAAAATTAACACAACATTGTAAATCAACTATACTTCAATAGCAAAATAAATTTAAAAAAAAGAGAGTAACTTTCACTGAGGGCCTGAATTATTTTATGTATTTCTACACATAATATGTCACTTAATGAGATGCTATATAGTAGTATACACTCATTTTACAGTTCAGAGAATTGACTCAAATGTTAAGGAATATTATGGCCATGTCTATTAAAGTGACCGAGCCTCAATTTGAATGTAGATCCCATGGATTTCCAATTACCACATCTCATTAATTTCCAATTTTTTAAGACTTGTGACCACCTTTTACAGTAATATGTACTCTTCTGTGGCCCCATCAGAATTAAAAAATAATTATCAATTTTGTAAGGTAGAAGATAAATAACTGACAATATGAAAGTATATCAGGTTCAATCTATTATAAATTATACTATACATTTATTTTAAAATAAATATTTAACATCATTTATAATCTTTGCATATAAAACCAATCCAATTTTCCCATATAATAAATAAAGCATATTGCTTAATATTCTACCAACCTCATAAGGGGAGGAAAAAAACCTGTTTCTTTTTTTTTAATAGTTGACCTTGACAGTTGTTTATTAACAACCATTTTCCCCTTCTTTTATGTTTGCAAAACCTAATTTTGTTTTGTTTTCTACCCCAACTAAGTAGAACATTCTAATCAATCAAAAAGCGTGGTTTTTTTAAACACAACTCCAAAAAGTGACATGTGGATTTTAGAAACAGATTGAATTTAACTACCTATTACTTTACTCAACCAAAGATGACTTTACATGTTGCTTATTAACTTTTATAAGATAAAAGTAACATAAAACTAGTGAGAATGATTTTAAGGTACAACTACAGGATTCTGCAGAACTAGTATTTTTATATTCCCTATTTACTTGTTCTTTTTCTTATTGTTGTCCAAGAGCCCATTCTGTATATAAATAAACAAGCCTAAGAACAAAATTATTTACAACGGAATGACTTTCTAAACCATAACATCAAGTAAAATCCTGCTCAGTGATAAACTAAGTGGCAGGATCAAAAGCAATCCTGAGACTTGTGGTAACCAATTTAGCATATTCTTAACAAGCTTTCATAAGCACTTGAACTACTGTATTTTGAAAGTAAACACATTAAAATGATTTTCTGTATTACTTTTTAAAGAATGGAAATTGATACACACTTAAGAACGTATGTATAAATATACATATACATGGAAAGTATCCATGGAAATATATACATATAGTGGCTGTACCAACTGATGTTCCTACCAACAGTGCACAAGGGTTCCCTTTTTTCCAAATCTTCACCAAGACTTGTTATTTCTTGTCTGATGTGTGATGTGGTATCTCATTGTGGGTTAGAATCGCATTCCTCTATGACTGGTGATGTTGAGCACTTTTGCATGTACCTGTTAGCCTTTTATATATCTTTGGAAAAATGTCTATTCAGGTGTTTTGTCCACTTGTAAATTATCTGTTTTTTCTTTCTTTTTTTTTCTTGCTATTGAATTGTATGAGTTCCTTACATATTTTGGATATTAACTCCTTACTAGATATATGGTTTGCAAACATTTTCTCCTATTCTGTAGGTTGACTTTTCATTTTGTTGATTGTTTTCTTTGCTGTGTACAAACTTGCTTAGTACTTGTTTCTTCACAAAGTCCCACTTGTTCATTTTTGCTTTTGTTGACTTATTTTTTGGTGTCAAATCTAAAAAAAAAACATTGCCAAGACTGATGATAAGGAGCTTATCTCCCATGTTTTCTTCTTGGAGTTGTATGGTTTCAAGTCTTATGTTCAAATCTTTAATCCTTTTTGAATTGATTTTTTGTTAAGTCTTGTGGCCTAATGTATGATCTATCCTGGAGAATGTTCTCTGTGTTCTTGAGAAAAATGTGTACTTTGCTGCTGTTGGATGGAATGAATGTTCTGTATAATTCCGTTGGGTTCATTTGGTCTAAAGTGTAGCTTAGGTACAATGTTTCATTATTGATTTTCTGTGTGGGTGATCTATCCATTGTTGAAAGTGGGGTACTGAAGTCCCTTACTATTATCATACTATATTTTACCCTTATTTATTTTACCTGTTAAAATTTGCTTTGTATATTTCGGTACTCCAATGCTGGCTGCATATGTATTTACTACTGTTATTTTGTCTTGACAAATTGACCTCTTTATCATTATACAGACACCTTCTTTGTCTTTTATTACAGTTTCTGACAATCTATTTTGTCTGATTTAAGTATAGCTACTTCTGCTCTCTTTTTGTTCCCATTTGCATGGAATATCTTTTCTAATCCTTCATTTTCAGCTAGCGTGTGTCTTTAAAGCTGAAGCTGGTTTCTTGTAGGCAGCATAGAGTTACTATTGTTGTTTTAATCCATTCAGCCATTCTATATCTTTTGATTGGAAAATTTAGTCCATTTATATTTAAAGTGATTATGAATAGGCAAGGCTCTACTACTGCCATTTTGCTAATCATTTGCTGGGCGTTTTGTAGATTCTTTCTTGCTCTCTTGCTGTCTTCCTTTGTGATGTGCAGGGAACCTGCAGTGGGTGGGGAGGTCTGCTGCAGATATGCTGGCCATTGTTTTCATCAGTGGTAAATGCTACTGGGGTCCAATATAGACAAGTTTGCTATTCCGCTCGGGTCTACGAGGGGTTCCCAGTGTTAACAAGGGCTATTGAGGTTCTCACTGGCAAAGGCTGCTGGGGTCCTCTGCAGAGCACGCCACTGGGAAACACGGTCACTCCTTCTGCATGGAAAATACTGGTAGCCTTGCCCTTTTCCTTGTTCCTAGCACCTCAAGAAGTCTCAGCTATGCCAGTCCCTGGGTACAGTGAAACTGAAGGTCCTTTATGCAGTTCCTTGAAAGGCTGGGGAATCTGGTCATCTACCCTGCTCTCCTTCTCCAAGGGAGGGACACTCAGCCTGGGGAGTTTCCTTTTGGTGTTCAGCACCAGCCTGAGGGATGAGATGAGGCAGGCAAAACGGAACTGTTCTTCCTACCCTTTTTGTGCAGTTATTTTCAGTTTTTTTGCTCCTCTGTGTTGCAGAAGTTTCTAAGGTGGACTCCTGAGCTCTCTATTTTTGTTCATGGATAGCTGTCTTATAGCTTTTGCTGTGGAACAGAGCCAGGGTCTCCTACAATGCTGTCTTGCTGACATCACGAATTGTGAGGTTTCAATTTATTTAAATGAACTTTCAGAGTACAATAAAATATCAGAGAGGCAGAATTATTTTTTTGAATTCCTGAGGGGATGTTTACTAATGTTAATGAACTAGATGAAGGAGTTAGTATAAGCTTTAAAAAAAGACAGAAACTGCATCATACAAGTAAAGAGTTCATTTTGAATTCTCTTCCAAGTTCTTTCCTCGTAAAATTCTATGCTATATCAAAGTACAAAGCATAATCTCTCTCTCAATGTTTTTCATTTCAAACTACCACGTGGGGTCACTGTATAGGATTTGCATAAACTGGTTCCCTGAGGGCAGGCAACTAGTAAAATGTTATCTTCCTTCAGGCTAGAGGGCTGGTTGGAAATACCCTTTTAGAAGTGAGATTGTCTGCATCTGCTAAGATCATTGGAGCATTTGGCCCTCATTTTCTTCACTGGAGGAATGAGTTTTGGGGAAAAAAAGGGATTACATATACATGGGGAACTATCAATCAGCAACATTTGGGGAACATAAATGGATTAGAAACATCTTTCATGCCTTAAATCTCAGTTCTTCTCAGTCATCTTATATTTCCATTTTGAACTGTGTGTCATTTTAATGCCATCTCATTGTGCTCTGGAAAAAACCTGCTTCATCATTTCCTTCTTTCTTTCTTTTAGGATAATGCGCCTGAAGACAGGAAAGGTTTCCTTTCAAAATGATATTTAATGACATTAGTTCTCAGCCTCACTGTCTCAGAAGAGAGGGTAACATAATGCCTTTTCAATAATGAAATAAAGGGATAACAGCAACCGTAAAATAATGTTTCCTGTGTAATATACTAGTGAAAATGAAGATCACATTTTAAAACCTCATGCACTAAAAGAAGAAATAAATAGGCACGGCACAACAAGCAGATCCAACAAATGTTGTATAAAACATTTCAATTAAGTTTTCCTTATGGCTATACAGTGACTAGCCAAGTTTCAAGAAGTAAAAGTGAACCCTAACTCTACACTAACTTTATTTTTTTATTTTTTGTGGTATGCGGGCCTCTCACTGTTGTGGTCTCTCCCGTTGCAGAGCACAGGCTCCGGACGCACGGGCTCAGCGGCCGTGGCTCATGGGCCCAGCCACTCTGCGGCATGTGGGATCCTCCTGGACCGGAGCACGAACCCGTGGCCTCTGCATCGGCAGGCAGACTCCCAACCACTGTGCCACCAGGGAAGGCCCTCTACACTAACTTTTTAGGAACATAGGCTGCATTTCTCTCATCCTGTAGCTATTTCAGGTAGGAGGTTAATGTATTCCCAGTACTTTTAAGACAGCCAGGTAGTTAGCACATTTTTCTCTATGCCCAGTTATGGATGACTCAATGATCACCTATGACATTCAGGTCTAGATCGTCCTCTGGAACACTTGACATTCCTGGGTAAGGGATTGTCCAACTGAGTATCTAGATCGAGAGATTTTGGTTGGATCCCACAAGATCAGATATCCTTGTACACTCAACTATCATAACAGCTAACATTTATATTGAGCACTTACTATGTGCCAGGTAGTAAGTATTCTAAGTACCTACATGTGATTACCTCATTTAATCCTATAGCAACTCCATGATAAATGTACTACTCTTACCCCATTTTACAGATGATGAAACTGAGGCAGAAAATTTAAGCCAGAAGACAATGGTCACTCAGGTAGCCAACGGCAGAGCAAAACTGCAAACTCAGGCAGTCCGGCTCCAGGGCCCTTATCTTCCTCATTCAGCTCTGCTCTGCTCCCTGGACCAAAAGCTCCCTTTTCTAAGATATGGTCATCTCCTCCACCTGCAGCAGGATGGAGGGCAGGGATTTTTACCTGAGTCTTCTAGGTGATTCCGCACTGATTTTAATTGCCCTGTTGTCAGTTGTTAGGGTGGGTTATAGAGCAGCAAAGTGAAGACTGGGATGAGTGGAGAGCCATGACTCTCATTATTTAACAACTTAACCAAGATTGGTCCTGCTGCTAATCATAATTCTCCCCACCCCACCCCTACCACCAATTTAAGAGGTATTACTTTCTTATTTGGCTATGGGGGGGAAAAAAGGGCAGCTTTTTCTTATTTTTGCTTCCGAATTGGCAAATTCCATCTAAAAAAACTGCATATACATACACACACACACATCTACTCTATTATGTTTCTGTTTCCCCTTTAAAATTACATACAACTGGAAGTATAATTGGAGGAAGAGATAAATTGGTATGTTCTGTAATTGCAAAGAGTTTTAGTTTCTAAAGCTGAAAACTGGTTGTGCTCATCAAATTATTTGGTAATACCTGCTGAATGATGCTCTTCTAGATAATTTTGCATGTATTTTTATTGATTTATTTTTGTATCTATTTTTGAACAGAGGGAGCATTCAATGAGGAAGGGGAAGAAAGGGTTTCATTTCACTGTTAATGGTCTGAATACTAGCCTTGTCGTTTATTTTGGATGTCCTCACCACATATATCTTGCTATACATGTAGGGAAAAAAATATTTGAAGGCAAATAAAACAGCTCAGTTCAGGCATAGTTATATTGTCAAGACACAGTTCCAATAGCAATTAAAATACAATGCCCTGAAAATGATACTTTATATACAGGCATGATGGAATCGACCGTTATGACAGGGGCTGGAATGTTTAAAAAGAAGACAGATCTGATTTTGTTTTTAACTGACTATTCTTTCATGACACTTGCTTAGCTAAGTACATCAACAAGACTGATAACGACAGTGATTTATAGGACATATCGTGATATTATTCTTACACTATTTAATTTGGCTCCTTCTTCTTACTTCGATTCAACATTAAGTAACTAAGTTAAGAAGATTTTCCAAAAAAGATTAAAAACTTCTGGAGGACGGCACTTTTAGCACACCTATGACGATGACGATGATATTGACGATGATACTGTTGATGGGAGCAGCGGCCATTTATTGAGTTTTGGTAAATATCTAACTATACGGACAATACTTCATTCAATCTTCCTAAAAACCCCTATGGACCAGAAGTTATTATCCCTTTCCATAGAAGAAGAAAGTGAAATTTAGAGGGATTATGTAAATTACCAAAGATAGCCCAGTAAAGAAGTGGTTCAATCAGGATTTAAATCTAGGTCTTTATGACTCTAAAGCCCTCGCCCTTTACTATCACAAACTACCATCCATAATTTCCAATTCGTGACATTTTCTCCAAAATAAAAAGTTTAAAAAAATTTACTGAAAAATGAAAAATATAAGGCAGACATGGAAAACATTCTACTGAATATTCAAATCAGGAAATGGATATCCCATGATTTAGTTTCACTGAATTTAAAAACATGTGTTTTAACTCTAAATAAACTTTTCATGAATTATAATAAAAACTTGTTTAGGGCTTCCCTAGTGGCACAGTGGTTGACAGTCCACCTGCCGATGCAGGGGACACGGGTTCGTGCCCCGGTCCGGGAAGATCCCACATGCCGCGGAGCGGCTGGGCCCGTGAGCCATGGCCGCTGAGCCTGCGCGTTCGGAGCCTGTGCTCCGTAACGGGAGAGGCCACGACAGTGAGAGGGCCGCGTACCGCAAAAAAAAAAAAAAAAACTTGTTTACAAGCTTTCTGGGATATTTCCTGCTGAATCTTATACAACAACATTGTGTCCAAATTGCATTCTGTCCTTCTATATGTAATACAGGATCTTTAAAACTTTAGCGATTAAAATTTTGTACAAAATTTGAACGTCTTCTGATATGCAGGGTATTATGGCTGCAAAACAAAACCTGGAGGCATGAACCTCCTATTTTTCTATGTCTTTTCTTGCCATGAAATCAGCTGTTCTGGATACCCATAGTTAATGTATGAATCAATCATCTCATTAAGATTTTATACTGTTCACTAAAAAATTCATTTGCATTGCTCATGGACAGTATATTTCTTGGAATGTAATTTTTCTTTTCAACAAATATAGTGGGATATTAAAAGAAAGTTATTTGTTATTTGGCAACTCCAAAAGCACTTCCACCTGCCTCTATGGAACGCTGCTGCTGGTTGGCCAAAGGTTCTTTTCAGAGCTTAGGATGCAGAATTCTTAGACTTCACTCAAGCTTGCTGTACCTTTTAGCCACTGGCACTGAACCATATGCATCTTTGCAATTCATTCTTTTTCCCCCAAGGCACAATATACACAAAATATTCTACTAAATCCAAGAACTATGCAAACAGAGGGCAATGTCAGGTTGATCAAGGCCATGTCAATTTCAACATGCAAAATATCCATAATTAATGTAAAAAGAGAATCGAATTACCAAAAAAAATTGCATATTGTTTTTTTCTGTCAGGGGCAGCTGGGACTTTTTTATTTTATTTTATTTTTTTTTTGCGGTACGCGGGCCTCTCACTGCTGTGGCCTCTCCCATCGCGGAGCACAGGTTCCGGACGCGCGGGCTCAGCGGCCATGGCTCACGTGCCCAGCGGCTCCGCGGCATGTGGAATCCTCCTGGACTGGGGCACGAACCCGTGTCCCCTGCATCAGCAGGCGGACTCTCAACTACTGCGCCACCAGGGAAGCCCTGGGACTTTACTTTTAATGTATGGTGTTTTATAAAGAAAAGATAAAAATATAGAGTAATAGAAATTTCAGTAATCATGAAAACTAGTAATTTTGACTAGAGATTTCTATTTCTAAAATTATTTGCTTGAACAAATCTCTATCAATATTCATGAAGAACAGAGTTTAGGGCTTTAGACTGGAGTAAGAAAATTGTATTTCTGCCCCAGGAGTACATTTGATATACCAGATTGTCTCTGATGGCATAATTCTGCCAAAATCATGTACTGACTATAATTCTTTGGATAATAATAATTAAAAAATCTAATGGATGATAACACACTGATACCTCAAGTGGAGTTAACAGCAGTAGGTTGAACCCGTAATTCACATCGTAAGTTACACAGCAGTCGTGCTATGAATAAGACACCATCTATATTCAGGTGAAAAGGGGAGACTTCACGCAGAAATACACTAGCACTTAAATACTGAAGTACTACTTTCTGCAGTACTGTGTGACTATTCTGGGGAAAAAAAGACCCGATTATTTAGTTTTTCTCAGGCAAAACTCTCAATGAATTCACTGAAAAATTTCCCTAAGTAAATAGTGCAGAACTAGCTCATTTAATTTTTCTTGAGCTATTTTATGGTTATATGATAAAGTAGAATATATATGTCTCATGAAATTTGTTAAGAGTCAGCTAAGGGATTTGTACTTATTATTTTATTGTGTACAAGTACTTGAGGTATATATCTTTATTTCCTTATTATTTATTGTTATTTCATATCTTGACATAAGAAGTATTGTACCAGGGCTTTGATAAATATAGTGAAACTAAACAACCATTCAGTCTACTCCACTAAATTTGCAACTGTGTTCCCCATGATGATGCTGTATTTTATACTCTTTCATATTTCAGAGTGGGTATGTCACCTCCTTCAATAGTGGGGAATTGCACACACTACGAAGCAAAGCCCTAACACATAGAAGTGTCAAATTGATGAAAAAAACAAATTGAAAAGAAATGAAGCAAGCTGTAATGAACGGGCAAACATGACTTGTTTAGCATTGAAAAATCAAAGAGGTGAAACAGTTTCCCTCACCAAATGAATAAGGTGAAAATCAACCTATCATTAAACCCTATAATTTCTCATCTTCATTCCAAAAATCCACAAGGTACCACCATTCTAAAGTGTCTGATTTTTATCACTGAAAGTATGATAAAGTATGTTTATCAGCTCCCACTTACTCATTAACTCTTCTGCTTTTGATTTTTTGTAGAATCTCAGTAGTCAGTCATGACCTAGTTATCAGAACCAAATACCTTCTCCAAGTCTATACTACTCGTGACAGCTCTTCTACCTTGGTTTCGAGGAGACTACATTCTTATTATTCTAATTCCAGCTGCTGAACAGCTGCTTTAAAATCTTCCATGGTGTTCACTGTAGATTGAATGTTTGACCCCCCCACCTCCACGTTCATATATTGAAACTCTAACCCCCAAAATGATGGAGGCGTGGAGCCTTTAGGAGTTAACGATGTCATAAGTGTGGAGCCCTCATGAATGAGATTAGTGCCTTTATAAGAAGAGACACAAGAGCTTGCTCCTTCTCTGCTGTCCACCCTGTGAGGATACAAGAACACAGCCATCTGCAAACCAGGAAGAGAACACTCAGTGGACATCAACTCTGCTGGTGCCTTGATCTCAGGCTTCCAGTCTCTATGGTATTCCATATATATATATATATATATATATATATATATATATGGCAGCCTGAACTAAGACAGTGTTTTTTCCCCATCACCTTTACCTCATGCATAAATGATAGAAATGCCCAAAGCTTTTGCCTTCCATATCCTCATTTTTTTTTCCTCTTCCTGCTTTCTTCTCCCTACTGCTCATCTAGCACCTTCAGAATTTCAACTCTAGTCCCTATGCATTTAACTGCAGAATATATACCTACAGTTCTATTTCCCTCCCAAGCACCAGTCTTGAATGTCGACTTCTAGTGAGGTATCTATGTAAATGTCCTATGAGCAGTTTAACTCCTTGGCCTCATGCTGCCTTTGTTATCATTTGTTCATCAATTCCATAAGTGATCTTGCTATGATGCAGACACTTTGCTCACCATTCAGGATACAAGGATGAGTAGGACAGAGCCATGGTCCTTGTGCTATTCACAATGGAGAAACATGTAAATAGATACATATAATAGAATATGACCATTAGTGCAATAGACCAAAGATCTGTAAGGACACACGGCAGTTCTTTCTTCTAATCTGCTCATTTCTTCTAATTGTATCACATTTACCAGCCCTCTAAACTCAAAATCTCAGATTTATCCTTTATTCCTCCGGCTGATCATTACTTTTGCATCTGTACCTGCTTTGTAAAAGCCTCTTGCTTTATATTCCTTTCCCTCTGGAGTTCATCTCCTCCTGTAATACTCTAATAATCTCAATTCCTTCTGCCTCTGGTTTCCTTAACATGCATTAAGGACTCTACAATTTGGTAGCAACATATTTTCTGTTCCTTTTTAACACATTCCAACCCTCACAATTAAATTGGGCAACATACATTTCCAAAACAAGTCTTTTGGCTAACAGTGTCTTTCCTCCTCTTGAATTACTCTTATCACTGGCTCAGAAAATTAAATCCTGATATGTTATCAAGGTTTAGGTCAAATCCCAACTGCCTGATAATATTTGCTAATCCTTCTACCTAAACATCACTTTCTTCTCTAAATTCTCAGGGACCTTTGTTTGCACAATGTTCAAACTTAGAATATTCTGTCACGTGCTGCAGTTTCATGCACATACATGCACACACAGTTTTTCTCCTTATTAGATGGGGGAGATAGCCTACTGGAAAGAGCAAAGTTTTAGAATAAGATAGATCTGCCATTTACAAACAAATAGCTTGTTCGAGTTACTTAACCTCTGAGTCTTCATTTTCTCATCCATAAGCTTAAATGTGATAAATAATGTAAAGTACCTTGCAGGGTACATGGAATACTGCAGGTGCTCAATAAAGGCTAGCTATAATAATAAGGAATACTGTAAGTAGAAACTTATGGAGAAAGGAACTATGCTCTTCTATTCCATTATTTTTGATAGGATCTATCTAAGGGCTCTAAAGAGCCCTTTGCCTGTACTTGACCCTCAAGAAATACATTTTCTAAGGATGGATATATAGATGTTATACTTCCTCACAATATAATTTTCTTTCTTAGAACATATCAGTGCTGCTTCAGAACTAAGATTACGTTCTTCACAAGAAAGTCTCTGTACATTTCAACTATAAAACAAAAGTTTAGCACACACGTGCTTCATCATGTATGGTTTCATTCACGTTTTTGAAGTGATTTTGGAAATATTTGTACAATTTAAAATGTGTACAAGGTTTATTTTCTAAATGAAGCATATGAATATAACACACATTTGTATTTTTGTACAGTGTTGAGGCTATCACCTTGAAATGGTCAAGCTCTATCACCAAATGTTCTATCAATATACTAAATATTTTATAGAGTTAAGAATATACTTTGACGTAACCACTCAAACATGGAGGTGGCTATTTTCTCCTATGCTCTGCAAATATATAATGATGTTTCATATTGCATTTTAAAATATTTTGGCAGGAGGAATATCTTCCTATGTCCCTCTGCAGTTAAGATATACTTTTTCAAAAAAGGCAAAACCATAACTCTTATATGACTTTCAAAGGAAAAATTGTAAAATTTCTATTCAACTTGATTATTGATGGAACAGTAAGATGGTAAAATTGGCCCAAAGAGCATTTGAGAAACTAGGGATTTATAGGCAGTATTAGGATAACATTTCTGGGTTGGATATGAAACTTGTTGATGTCCAGCAGGG
Source organism: Globicephala melas (assembly GCF_963455315.2). NCBI lineage: Eukaryota > Metazoa > Chordata > Mammalia > Artiodactyla > Delphinidae > Globicephala > Globicephala melas. The sequence goes on from NC_083334.1 coordinate 2,160,951, forward strand.
CCACGAACTGGAATCTCTGGGGTTCATTTGATAGAAATATCCACATCTCTACTAGACAAAAATCTGCAAGTTAACTTCTACAGAGCTGTAAAGCAGGTCTTACCAAAAAAGAGTCAAGCCCAGCACTGCTCAGAAAGAATACTAAGGGATGTCTCTTCCCTTTGTCTAAATTTCAGATAATATTTCTGACATAGATATTTTTGATAATGAAGTAATATCTACTAAGATACATTGGAACGTATTGGCAACACTGGAAATATTTATTCCTTTCACTAGAGTCCTCTGTATCTTCATCTGTTGTGTTTACTTTAATGAACTGAAGGCAATGTTCCCACAACAAACTCCCCTAAAATGCTCATTGGAGAAATTCTAGAAAGTCTATAAAGAATGAAAACTGTCTGAAGAGCGGAGAAAGAAGAGAACACAATCAAATATACTTGTGGAAGTGAATACACATGAATCAAATGAAAAGATTTCTACACATAACCCATCGCCACCTAATAATTCTTACTTCCTGGCAGTTCTAACAATTCATCTAAATCAATTAATCGATCACCTATATATTTACAATTACTAATAACCACAGATTTTTACCTTATAGGAAAAACAGCATACACATCAACAGCACTACATTTTATTATAAAATGTGAACTAAAATAGCACAAATAGAAAAAGTTTCCAAAGTAGTAACAAGTCTATTCTTATACCTATTCATTAAGGTGTAGTGCAAAGAACTGCATTATTCTATTTATAAACACATTATTGTGTATTTTTGTATTTCCAACAGTACCTGTCTTGAATAATATTTTACTATATCCACTCAGACATGTAACAGGTGTTTTGAATATAACCCGTCTAAATCATTCCTGACCTCACCATTCTTTTGTTTTCACTGTTTTCTCTGTCTCAGTAAGAGGGACCCCCATCTACGCAGTTGCTAAAACCAAACACATAGGCATCATCCTCTAGTGTTTTCGTTTTCCACCCTCAACACTGAATCCATCAGAAAGCATTCTGATTTCCTCACCTCTCCCAACCACTGCCCTGGTTATCACTGGCTATCATGAGCTCTTCCCTGCATTAAAGAAATACATCATCCCTTACATCACTGCTTCGGAACCTATGTCTGCAACCAGTATCCTTATTCAACAGGCAGCAGCAAGAACTACTTTTTTAAAGCCCTATTAGATCACTCCCATGCTTTGTACCTTCTAATGACTTCCCACCCCAATAAGAGAAAAAAAAAAAATTAAAAACCTTACCATGACCTAGAAAGTTCTATATGATCTGATCTGTGTAGTTTCCTGACCCCACCTTGTACCCCCTGGTCAACAGGTCTTGCAGTTTCTCAAAAATGCTAATCTCCTTCCTTCTGAGTTGTTTTGTATTTTTTCCCCCAGATTTTTCCATAGATAGGTCTTTCACATTATTCATATCACTTCTCAGAGAGGTCTCTGATTGCCCTGTCCAAAATGTATCCCCAACGTTTTCTATACCTTTAACCTACTTTACTTTCCCTTGTGTCACTAACCACTCAGTAAGTTTTATTGTTTACTTTTAGGTTTACTTATTTGTTGTCTGTTTTCCCCACTACAATGAAAGTTTCACAAAAAAAGGGCTTTTCAAAAAAATATTCCCAGTGCCTAAGACAATGCTTGGCACCTGGCAGGTACTGACTAAATATATGTTGAATTGATAAATTTAAAAGCAAATGGCTAAGAGGATGACCTAGAAAATATTAACTTAAAAATTAATTTAAAACATTTTCACTGATATATATGATTAAAAAATGCTGAAATACAAACATTCTGTTTAATTTTATACAGAAATAAAGCTCCTATATAATTCATCTTTATTTCTGATATTTACATGAAATAACTGTCAATAGACATGTTTATCCTATTAATACTGAAGAAACCAATAGTCACAACTGAGCCATCATACTTTCTGTACAAGGTTAATGATAAAGCAGATAATTTAATAAAATTTAAGAAATACATGTTATATTCAAAATCATTTGTCTCTATGCCATTTGTTAAAATGTTGACTTTTCCTCTCTAGTTCTCTATTTATAAACATACCCTTCTAATGTTAATAAAATTCTGGTAAAGATGCAGTTCTAAAATTTAGGTACCTCTTTAATTTTACATATTCTGTCATTAGGCAGAAACTCTTAAGGTCCTACATTTCAAAGCTGACTCCCCAAAATAACTAAATAGAAATTTTTAACACATATTCCAACCTTTTTAATGAGAGCTATTTTAAAAAGTCACAATATTTGTTTTAGAGGTTAGCAAAAAAAAAAAATAAACAGAATCCTAATATTATAATTTGACAAATGGAACAAGTAATTATTCTAATGTTAAATAATCATACCTTACAATGATTAACACTATGCCTCATTTTGTTTTTATTAATATGGATTCACATTGTATTGTTACTCCCGATTGAAAGACTGCATAGAAATTAAACATTCTATTAAGCATTTTGAGAAGTGTGATCAAAAACAAGTAAGCTTTCATTAGAACACCATGCCATACTAACAACTTTTCCTTTTTGATGGACTCATTTGACCAGAAGAATAGCCATAGACCTGGCTATGAGAAAAAGCTGAGACAGAACGGGTTTATTCCAGGATTCCCCGTGGGTAGGAGGGGCTTGAGTCCTTGGGTGGGTGAGACTACAGCTCTGGCTCATCATCTTTTATGACAGAACGTCTCACTTGCCACTTTTAACCTGATAACCAAACCCTAACTCACTTAATCTCCAAGGTTAACAGAAACGACAGGCACATCTGAGAGTCTGAAGATCACGGTCCTCACCCATTTCTTGGCTTCGTCTAAATCCTGTATCTTGACAGCTAGTAAGACCTCCTTACCTTAGTTTCCTGTAAGGAAGTCATGCCTTAACTTGAGTTACCTTCTAATTATAGATTCCTTCTCCAATTTCTGGAATGTGGTGTTTTAATTTTTTAATGTTGTCCAGTGTTTCTTATATAAAGTCTCATGCAATAAAGATCTTTAAAACCTATCTTGGTGCAGGGAGTCCTCTAACCGAAGAACTGACATATATCCCTTCAAATAACTGATAAATAATCATGGAGTCCATTTTGTTTCAGATGCCAGGAATGTCAGCTCTAAATAAAAAACAAAATATACATCTTTAGCCTCTATTTGTTATTATGTTTGAAATCTCCTCCTTTGACATGAGTTGAGGCCCTCTGTTTCCATTTTAATATTTTCTGCGTAATTTAATTCAATCTATTTTCAGTTGCCTCCAGTAATTTACTGTGGAGGCACAAAGGCTGTTAAAGTCAACAGATTTAGGCAAAATGTAACACCTAATAATAGTGAGGGGGTCAAATGAGATAGTATGAACTGCCTTCCAAACTGTGAACCTTACCTAGAAGTCTTAATTTCTTATAATGGATAGTTTTGGTTAATTACTTATCTATTTTATTCAGGTGTTATACTTTGTGTGGTTTAATTTTCTTTTCATCTTCATTATTAAAAACAATTAGATGATCAATTTCATTTTACAAATGAGGAAACAGAGATTCATGGTGGACCACCCAACTTGCTAAAGGTCGTGAAATTGGTAAGTGAGCCAGAAACTGAACGGAAGTCTGTCTAACTTCACCCCTGTATTCCATCCACTGCACTTCCTCCCAGTGCTTCTAGAAAAAGAGACTGCTCAATATGGGGTAATATGTTTCACAGGTAAAAAGCCCCATTATTTACTAATTCTGCTGAGTGTGGCAGGTATGGAACAATTGGCACCATGGGTAGATTTCATCTCTCACTTTCCTGAGGTAGACACGGATGTTACAGTTATTTTCTATTTGACTTGGTACCTGATATACTGTTTGAAAGTTTAATACTTTAATCATTGGGAAGATGTGCTGCTCTCTCGACATTTCTACAAGTAACAACCAATTCTTGGCGAAATAGTTAATGAATGCCTAAGATTTGCAGGTACTGACCTAGGACCTTTGCGATGCATTAGAAAACACCCTAATGTGGCTCACAGAGTAGCTGGGAGAGATGAACAAAATTTAATAAACAATAAATAATAAGTTATATAACAAGTCAGTAGTAAGTGTTATGACAAAAGTAGAACAAGGTACGGAGGATCAGTAACGCAGGGAAAAGAGAAGGAGAGCAAACTGAATTTTAAATAGAATTGCTCAGGAAGACTTTGTTGAGAAAGCTGTTTGACCAAGACTGGAAGGAAGTGTGGGGTGAATTATATGAGTACAATAGAGAAGAGCCTGGTGGGCAGAAAGAAGACCCACAGCAAGGGGTTGAAGCCCAGCATGCTTAGAGCAGAATAAATAAGGGGAGCTGAGATGGGGGCGGAGTCTGGCAAGTTATGAGGGGTCTCATCTGCCCTTACAAGGACTCTGTCTTTTACTCTAGGGGAAATGGGAGCCACCAGGAGTGCTTGTGTGCAGGAGTGACACGGTTTAATAACGCCAAGGTCTAATCATTTTATAGTGATCAATCGGGCTGCCGTATTGAAAATGGACGTTAGGGGAACGAAGAAACAGGGTATCATGGAGACTAGTCAGGAGGCTCTTGTGTTATTCCTGGGGAGAGATGACGATGGCTCAGCCTAGGGTAGCACAAGGTGATGAGAAGTGCTGGGATTCTGGTTTTGGCTTTTAAGTTACGGCCAGCTGGACTCCCTACCAGCTGATGGGAAAAGCTGTAGGGAGTCTAGGTGTGAGGGGGTGGGGGTCACAGAAAAGCAGGAGTCCTGATTCAGCTACGTGGTGTCCCAGACACCTACTAGGCACCGTATCTCACCACTCTCCTGGATTTGTTGAAGTCGTTAGTAACAACCGTGGCGCCCTTTCCTTGAACCCAGGTACAGACACAAAGTCTGTCTCGATAAAAGCTGGCACTAGAAGAGGGAGCCGTACGCCATCACGATGAGTTGCTGGTCAGCTGAAGCATTTACCAAGTGCGTAATACAGGTGTCCCTTCCACTCTGACAAATACTTAAAACGCTTTTACTTTACATATGCATTTCAGGTATAGCTTTATTTAGGGTGCATTATTCAGATCATTCTGACAGTGTAGTATGGCCACTCCAGAGTTACATTTCCTCTGAAAGTAAAATGCTTTCTTCTTGACTTGGAATCGTTAAGAGCTTGAGATAATCTGCACAGTTTTTAAGCTGTAAATTCAAAATTATCATAATAGTATTTCTGCATCGCTTGTTTAGCAAAAACAAACTCAAAGGTAACCTATTTTCGGTTCCACTTGTACTTTATGTCACATTTCTGATAAACTATAATTCTGGGTCAACATCTTCTTTTAAGAGCATTTGAAGGTCAGTACTAACATGCTTTCTTTCTTTCAAACAGGGAGCTAGTTCACAGAAAGTATGCTCACATGATACATCTGTGTTAACAGGGGGAAGAAATTAAGTGAACCGGCAAGCAAGCGATTTGGTAAGTATGAAAAATGTTCAGAGAGTAGAAAGTGAGAAAACAAGAATTCATTAGCTTGTTGTTGTTCCTGCTGTTGCAACAACCATATCTAGGAGAGTTCTGTTTATACCTCTATTTATAAGAAAAAATAAAGAAGATACATAATAACAGTTACGCGCCTCTAAGCACCATGACGATGAATGCACTGCACGTAAATATTAGGATCCAAAAAGATATCGGCAGATGGAGTGATGGGCAGAAACCAATAAGGATATTTAATAGGGAAATTACATTCATAATTTAAGAACTTTTATTTCTAAGGATATATAATCTTGTGAAAGCATCCCAATATTTTAAGGATAGGCAAAATCTATTACACTTTAATACAGCAAAGCACAGAGAGCCTGGACACCTAGAATACTGTTCTATATCCTTAGAACACTATTTATGTGGCATTGGCAAATCACTGCTGAAGCCCTGTTTTCATCACTCTCATAATGATGGAGGTTTGCCTTGATCTCGAAATCCCTCTTGTTTTACATCCAAAAACTTCTATAAGCCCAGATACTGACTAACACGATGTCAATACAATGTAGCCAACCACTTCTCCAGCTTTTAATCACCCTATAATATGTAAGGTAATACAATACATGTACATCAACTAAGTTCAGACTGCAGAAAACTGAAACGTTTTAATGCATCTGATTTCTGGGTCTTAGGAAATTTTCCTACACATTGTCAGAATCTGATTTCATGTGAAGGCAAACACAAGATTATATTCTTAGAAAACACTGCCTAATATTTACTTAATAACGTTTTTGAAAATCCTACTGTAGAAGAGAAATCATGCAATGTCTGCTCTCAGACCACAACAGAAGTAACAGAAAGATAACAGGAAAAATCTAAAAATAAGTAGAGACTAAATAACATGTTTCTAAATAACACACGAGTCAAAGAAGAGATTTTTAAGTATTTTGAACTAAATGAAAATGAAAACACAACTTATCAAAATTTGTGAGATGCAGTGAAAGGAGTGCTTAGAGGGCAATATATAGCATTTAATACATATATTAGAAAAGAAGAAAGATCACAGATCAATCACCTACATTTCAACCTTAAGAAACCAGAAGAAGAAGAGCAAATTCACTGAAAGTAAGCAGAAGAAAAGAAATAAGAATGATAGTATAAAATCAATGAAATTGAAAACAGGGAATCAATAAAGTCAATTAAACCAAAATCTGGTTCTTAGAAAATAAAAATAAAATTGTTAAGCTTCTACCCACGCTAATTAAGAAAAAAAGAGAAAGAACAAAAATTGCTAATGTCAGAAATGAAAGAGGGGACATCACCACAGATGCCATGGACATTACAAAGATAATACAGGAATACTATAAACAACTCTATGTCCACAAATTTGATAACCTAGATGAAATGAACTAATTCCTTCAAAGACTCCACCTGCCAGAACTCAGAAGAAATAAACAATCTGAATAGGTCTATATTTAAAGAAATCGAATCAATAATTAATCCTTCCAAAGGAGAAAACACCAGGTTGGGATGGGCTCATTAGTGAATTCTACCAAACACTTGAGGAAATTACACAAATTCTCGACAATATCTTTCTGAGGATAGGAGCAGAGGGAAGACTTCCTAACTCACTCTATATGCCTAGCATTTCCCTGATACTGAAACCAGACAAAGCTGTAACAAGAAAAGAAAACTACAGGCAAATACCTCTCATGAAATGGGATTTATCCCAGGTATGCAAGGATGGTTCAATATTTGAAAATCAGTATAATCCACCCCATCTCATGATCACATAAATAGATGCAAAGAAAATATTTTTGACAAAATCCAATACCCATTTATGATAAAAATTCTCAATAAACTAGGAATAGAGGGGAACTTTCTCAAATTGGTAAAAGCTATCTACAAAACACCTACAGCTAACATCATACTTAATGGTGAGAAACTGGAACCTTTCCCACTAAGATCAGGAACAAGGCGGGGATGTCCCCTCTCAACACTCTTTTTCAACATGGTACTGGAAGACCTTGTTAATGCAATAAGGCAGAGGAAGCAAATAAAAGGTATACAGATTAGGAAGGAAGACATACAACTGTCACTGTTGACATATGACATGATCATCTATGTAGAAAATATGAAAGAAAATTGACAAAATACCTCCTGGAATCAATAAATAATTATAGCAAGATTGTAGGATACAATCTTGAATAAGTGGAATTTGAAATTTAAAACAGAGTAATTTTCATTAGCACTCCCCCAAATGAAATACTTACGTATAAATCTAACAAAATATGTACAGGATCTATACGAGAAAAACTACGAAACTCCAATGAATAAAATGAAAGAATTAAATAAATGGAGAGATATTCTATGTGCTTGGGTAGAAAGACTCAATATTGTCAAGATGTCTGTTCTCCCCAATCTGATCTATAGATTCAATGCAATCCCAAGCAACATCCCAGAAAGTTATTTCATAGATATTGACAAACAAATTCTAAATTTTATACACAGGGGCAAAAGACCTAGAAAAGCCAACAGGATAATGAAGGAGAAGAGCAAATTGGAGCTCCGATGCTCCCGACTGCAAGACTCATTATAAAACTACAGTAATCAGAACAGTACGGTATTGGTGAAAGAACAGACAAACTGATCAGAAGAGAGGGTCTAGAAATAGACACACCCATAAATACAGTTGATTGTTCTTTGAAAAGGAGCAAAGAATGCAATGGAGCAAAGACAGTCTTTTCAGCAAATGGTGCTGGAACAACTGGACATCACATGCAGAAAAATGAACCTAAGCACAGTCCTTACACCACTCAAAAAATAAATGAAAATAGATCAGAGATCTAAATGTAAAATGCAAAACCATAAAACTCCTAGAAGATAATACAGGAAAAAACCTAGATGACCTTAGGTATGGTCATCTTTTAGATACACACCAAAGTCACAATTCATACAATAATTGGTGAGCTGAACTTCACTAAAATAAAAAATATATACATGTATCTGTTCTGTGAAAGACAGTGTCAAGTGAATGAGACGATAAGCCACACATGGAGAAAATATTTTCGAAAAACACATCTGATAAAGTACTATTATCCAAAAAATACAAATAACTCCTAAAAACTCAACAAGCAGAAGACAATCCACCCATTTTTTAAAAAATGGGCTAAAATCCTTTACAGACACCTGGTGAAAGAAGATGTGCAGATGGCAAATATGCATATGAAAAGATGTTCCACATCATATGTCACTGGAGAAATGAAAACTAAAGTAATAATGAGATATCACTACACGGTTATTAGAAGGGCCAAAATCTGAAACACTGACAACAGCAAATGCTGGTCAGAATGTGGAGCAAAAGGAACTCTCATTCATCGCTGGTGGGGATGCAAGATGGTCCAGCCACTGTGGGAGGCAGTCCGGTGCTTTCTAACAAAAGTAGGCATACTCTTACCATACAGTCTAGCCTTTTCACTCCTTGGTATTTACCCAAACGAACTGAAAACTTATGTCAATACAAAAACCTTCATACAGATGTTTATAACAGTTTTATTCATAACTGAAAAAACTCAGCAGTGACTAAGATATTCTTCAGTGGTTGAATGAGTAAATATGCACTGTAGTGGTCCAGATGATGGAATATTACTCATCACTAAAAGAAAATGAGCTAATGAGCCTTGAAAAGGCACGGAGGAAACTTAAAAGTACTAAACGAAAGAAGTCCATCAGAGAAGGCTGTATACTCTGTGATTCCAACTGTATGGCCTTCTGGAAAGAGCCCAACTATGGAGACAATACACAGATCAGTGGTTGCCAGGGATAGGGGGTGAGGGAAAGATGAACAGGCAGAGCATAGAGGGTTTTTAGGGCAGTAAAAAAACTCTGATAAAAACTGTACCATTCTGGTGAGCGATGTTGATAATGGGGGAGGGCCATGCATGTGTCGGGGCAGGGGCTATAGGGGAAATCTCTGTACCTTCCTCTCAATTTTGTGGTAAACATAGAAATGCTCTAAAATATAGTCTTTAAAAAAAATCATACTACATTAAAAATAAGCTAATTTCAAGATACATCTTTATTAAAAATTGAAAATTTCTTTAAGGATAATTATTTCATAAGATTTCTTTTTCCTTCAAAGTCAATGGCTCTCATCAGTTTTCATTAAAAAAAAAAATCACAGATTGTTATAAGATGTGCCTCTCTTTCGGTTCTCTATTTTCTGTATTACACCTCACATTGTCTTTAGTCAGAATATAAGTCATGCCTGTGTAGACATCAAAAATTTCTTCAGAGAAGGCTTAAAATCAAGCTTTAGACAGCTCCCCCCTGCAGTTATTTTTAACAGCAAAGGAAACAAAAATTCTGTCTGAGTAAATGCTACAGCTCAATGGGCCAATTACTGGACATTACCCGTAAAATTCTTCCGCGTATGTGAAGAGCATCGTTCTTTAGAACCCAGGAAGATTTTATCAGCTTTCTGTTGACAGTGCAAATCCAGAATTAGTGATAGTAAGCAAAAGAATCAATTAGTAGTAGCCTTTGGCCTTCTGACCTTCTTAAAAACCCCACCAACACCCTGCACAGCAACTGCTGAACTCAACTGTGATCTGCAGAAACTTCCCATGAAGGAGAAAACAGACCGTCTCTGTTGTGATCCTAGGTCAGGTTTACCATCAATGTGCTGAACAATGTCAACCCTTTTGACAGCTGACCCAGCAGGCAGATCTAAGGAGCATATGTGACAAGGTCTTCATAGCACTTCAATGTTTCCCTTACTGCGTTAGAGAGTAAATGTGAGACTGTCTTTATACGCTTTTGGAAGAACCTAGAATGGCTGAGTCACTGGGGCTTGACAAATCTAAACCTACACTGTCCTAGATACAATGGCAAAGTTGACTTATTCAAGATCAAGTTTGACCCCAAATGGTATGCTAGGGTTAAAAAAAAAAAAGGCTAGGAACGGAAATGACTTAATGAAGCATAATTTTTCCCTATTTTGTATGTGCCACTTAGGCCAGGAAAAGTCTGTCTGGAAGGACTTCATTGGGCCACAGGCAATGGAAAGGAGATATATATTTGTAGAGCAATAGTGGGGACCTAACTAGGGCTGATGGCAAAGTTCTCAGAAATCCTGCGGCTTTAGGAGTTTATAAGATAAATAGTTTCCAGGACCATATGAACCTGCAATTCCACTCCTGGTCATATATTTGGAGAAAACTATAATTCAAAAAGATACATGCACCCCAATGTTCACTGCAGCACAATTTACAGTAGCCAAACCATGGAAGCAACCTAAATGTCCATCAACAGACGAATGGATGAAGAAGATGTGGTGTGTGTGTATATGTATATGCTTATATATACACGCATATACATACTGGAATATTACTCAGCCATAAAAAAGAATGAAATCAGGCCATTTAGAGCAACATGGATGGACCTAGAGATTACCTTCCTAAGTGAAGTAAGCTAGACAGAGAAAGACAAATATCATATGCTATTGCTTATATGTGGAATCTGAAAAATAAAAAGATATAAATGAACTTATTTACAAAATAGAAATAGACCCACAGGTGTAGAAAACTAACTTATGGTTACCAAAGGGGAAGGGGGGAGGGATAAATTAGGAGGATGGGATTAACATACATACACTGCTCTATATAAAATAGATAACCAACAAGGACCTACTGTATAGCACAGGAAACTATACTCCATATATTATAATAACGTATAAGGTAAAATAATTAAATAAATAAATATATATATATATATCTGAATCACTGTGCTACACACCTGAAGCTAACACATTGTAAATCAACTATATTTCAATTTAAAAAGATACTTTCCACAGGTGTTTTAGAAATAACCTCACAGCCTCATGTACCAGTTTTCCCTCAGATCTACTGAACCACTGGGACAGAGGAACTGGTTTGCAGATAACTGTACTCACATGGCAGCTGTGTACTTTGGCTAAATCCAAACATTCCCACATCCTTTGAGCATCCGCTACGTACAAGTGGCGCCATTCACAGAGGACATTGCAGCTGCTGACCCTCAAACCTGTCTGGCCTGCCCCTTTCCGTCCCACCCTGGAAAATGTAGTACTTCGTAACCTGGCTATAATTGATACCAGAGTGAAACAATCATTGCTTCAAGATAGAAACGTCATATATACATCCTGCTATGTGATACTTAGAAAGTGATTTTATGCCATTACTTTACGTCAGACATTTTTCTGTCTTTTATTGTAATAAAAGTGTTTCATAGTTTCAGTGTGTTTGAGTATATTACGAGCCTAACGTTACATAAATATGGATAAATTTATCCATATTCATAAATACTTAGTGCAAGCCTAAATGAAAATGCTGTCACCAGCAATCCAATGCTTCCTTTATTGCATATTATATATGAATGAAACATGTATCTTACATTTAGACACAAAATTTCATGTTTTCCCTAATGTCAAGTCTACAGGCACGCTGTCACTGTTTTGGAACACCCTTCCTCTAATTTTAATTTAGGGGCAATTAATTGACCTTTGCTGAAGGAATTCATCCCTCCGTGATCAAAACAATGTCGCCACACATTGTAAAAGTTACAACTCAAACCAATCAACCAACGAAAAAAACCTGTAATGTTTTAGGTTTATCAGTCTAACTCAGTCTCCTTTTGATGTAAATCTTTTGTTTTCTATAATCTCCCTTGATTTTAAAATACACATTTCAATCTTCATACAGATATATATCTCATCATTTTAGGTATCCCCCTGTATTCACCATGTATTCTTGAATCGCTTTTCCAATGTACCTCACTCGATTTTGAAATGCATTTACTCAACGCGTCCAAAGCCTCCTTCCCTTGTGGATCCCAAAACAATTCCTGGAATTTGGGGGCTAGGGGAGTTTTCGACGGATATTCGAGAACCTTAAAATGGATGTGTTACGGGCAGAGATCTAACCGCTCCCTGCATTCTGTCTGCCCTCCTTCACGTCTTCCTGAATGCAGATCTTAAAGAAGCAGCAAAACCCCATTTCAACATGTGCCGTATCTGTGTCATACTCGTATCATACTTTCCAACTTTATTTCAAGAGTCACTTCCCTTGGTACGGCTCTCCCTTTCCTTGGGCAGAGGAAATGACTGCCTCTCTCTACTCTTCTGGCATTTTTCTCTTAAATTTGTTATAACTCCTACTACTTGTTATATTGCAGTGATGCATTTATCTCTCTTTCGCCCTCACCAGACAGTGAGTTTCTTGTGGGCAGGAAACACATCTCACTGTACCTGACATACTGACTGCTGGGAAATCTGTATTGACTAAATCATTACAAGATGTAATCTCTTTACACTTCTTGTCTGGGACAATATATACTCTGCTATAGGAGGTACTATTGTGCTTAGTTACAACTCTGTTCCCAGCTAATATATTACACCTGAACTGAATCAGCAGGGGAGCCATGACGATGCATGACAAGAATCAGTGAATGGTCATCAGAACAAGCTTTTGTTTTAATATGCTTTTCTCTGAATGCCATTTAAAAAGCTTACATGTTGTGCTTTTCAATCCCATCCAATTGCCTGAGGGCTCTTTTGTCCCAAGCTAGAAATAAGTGGAAGCCTACTCTGGTAGGATAGCAGCAGGTTTTTTAGGTTTTGAAAATCCTCAATCTTCTGCTTTCTGCCCAAGGGTCAACGCCAGAGGGACAGGAAGCTCAGATGCTTGCCCACCTGTGGTCCCTGCATCTCCCCATGGCACAGGCCTTTATGTTAGTCCCTTTGTGGAGGTCAGATGAATCCTTACTCACAGACCATTTCAAATATCTCACTTTCTTCTCTCCAGATTTTCCCTTCTTTCACGAAGGATTTTTTATTGTTGTTTTCCACAAAGGAGGCATTGCCTACATCATATGGTGCAGACTTTCCATTCTATAACTTAGAATAAAACTCTACGTCCATCCCTCCAATCTTGGGCCTTAACGTATAAAGAGATGCTTTGGGAATGGAAAGTCTGACTTTCAAGAAATGTTTCTGAAAAGAGCAGAAAAAACTTATCACTGAAGACAAAAGCAGACACAGACTTTTGCTTTTCCTTTGCAGGTCATGTATCCTAATTTTGGCGACCACTGAGCTCTCTGACTTAACAGGAAGAAGACGATACAAGGAAATGTGGATAAACAAAAACCTTTTAAACACAGTTGAATTTTTCATCTTGATGCAGTAAGAAGTCCCAGTAAATGTCTATTTTGTGCCAACCCTAGCACTTACTTTTCCCGTATATAATTCATATATGCCCCTCCTCGTGACCATACAAGTTAGAAAATGAGACTCCATCTTGCAAGAGTTCACAAGACTGTTCAACCAGAAAATGAAGGGCGGCAAACCTTGTTGATTTGCAACGAATCTCTAATATCAAGCATGTTTTTTATGGTTTATAATATTTCCTTGTCTTAAATGTCTGCTGTGAGATGAGTACGATCTTAATTACTTTAAGAATGATATGGGAAAAAATATCCTTTTACTCCAATAAATCACATTTCAGTTAGGGAAACTAAACACACATACATGAAAAACTTCAAAAATTCTATGTGAAGCAACACATCGAAAAGTGCAAAGGGTTTAGATGTTTAAATAAAGCATTACATTTTTAGTCATCAAAATGGCTAAATTTTTTTAATACTTTCAAAATACAGGATACTTCTGTACTTACATGTGAAACTTACATGTGAGATTTTGTGGAAGTATCATAAAATGTTAGTACCATTATAATGAAATATTTAAAATAGTTTTCCAAAAAAACATACATTTCAATTTTAGATATTAGAATTTAATTTTAATATTTCATGGTTTGGAAACACTTTAATTAGAATTCCTGGGAATAATTTTTTAAAATCCTAAACACATTCAAGGAGAGAAGATCCAGCAGAAAACTCTGAGAAGAAGGGGGACCCTCAGGAAGAGAGCAAGCACTCCAGTGGAAAAGCCACTGTCTGGCACGGAGCCAGGCTGGGGACCTGACTCTGGCACTTGTGTCTGAGCTCTGTGACCTTGAACAAGTCACTTCACCTCTCTGAGCCTCAACTTTGCCAACTGTTTAAGAAAACTGAGCGGAATGATCTCAAAGGAATCTTCCGTTTCTAAGCTGCATAATCGCACCACCTGATAAACTGTTGCCCAAAAACCTTTAAGCAAGAGGCTTGCAGTGGATGACAAAAATGGAAAAAAAAACTTCCAACTTTTGGGTCAATTTGTTTAATTTGATAATGAGCTTTTCTCCAGCAGTTGAAAGTAGGAGCCTGAACTTGCTGGTGCATTAACCCTCGAAGTTCCTCAGAAATATTGTGTTCTCTGCTTTTCCAATGCTCGTCAATTTCTGAGGTGATGGACATCCATCCTGGATACAGCGTGATTGAACAGAAGCAGGATATACCTAATTTATGCTTTACTTCCAAATTTTTATTTCAAATACTTTTCTTGAAGCAAGTCAATCTTCATCTTAATATGCTTTCCAAATTTAGCAATGAAGATGATCAAACTTCTTTTTTCCACCCCAAATTTGAGAAATAATGACAGTTAGCTAGAGTTGAATGACACACTTGCCTTTTTGAACGTGTGCACAAACACAGCAGATTCTGTGGACATGGCAAATCTGTTATATGAAATGAAGCTATTTAAAAAGAAGCCTGACAGGATCAAGTCGAATGATGTAGCCTGGGTCCCCAAACCCAAAATATGTCTTGAAGAAGTGAGAGTTTGGAAAAGGTTGCTTCTCATTTTCTTCTCGGATTCAGATTATTTCTCTGTCCCCATATAGAGTCAAATGAAAACCACAACTTTGTTCTATATGTTGACAGTTATCTGAGTCAAACCCTCTTCTGAGAAACAGACTAGAATGGTAGTTATACCCACAGACTGGAGTCAAGACTCTGGGCAGATCTTTACAGAATGTCTATGTGATGCAGCCTCTGACACCCGAAGGTTGCAAACATACAACTAACATCACTGCCCTCATTTCAACATATGCCACTACAAAGTTCAGTAATAATACATCCAATATGATTAAAGTGATAGGCCTACCAAGTGAATAAAACCCCTTTAATATCTGACTTGGACCCGGTACTTAATTTAAGCTGCCAGAATGGAAGGAAACACAATTCAAGATGGTCTTTCGCCAAATGTTCACCAGACCGTTCCAACTCCCTTCAGTATTCAACCTCACAAGAGTATTCTCCCAACATTTACTAGGAGAGTAGGTCTTGCTTTCCATGGACTTTGAATATTGCAGAACTCCTTTGGTTGGAAAATACTGGTTGAGGTCCTTATTTCATATTTGGACCTTTCTATACGCAAGACTTTTCCACGGGTTTTTCACTGTCTTCCCAAGGTCAGGACTCTTTTCTCCTGGACAGTCTCAGTACCATAACTGAAGTCACCTAGACTATTACAGCTGGTTCAGCTTTTATCCTTTGCTGCTAATTACTGCCAGATGCAATCTAATTAAACCCACCAGGTGTCTCCCCTCCGGTTAGAGTAGCTCCTAGAACCTTGTTATGAATAAAATATAAAAAGAAAATAGAATGCCAAGCATGTAATGAACCTTTCATGGAGAGTTTGATAGGTAGGGTTTAAACCATTTTTTTGGATGATTATAATAGAAGGAATGAGAATAAATTAACCAAAAATTATGTAGGCCGAGATGTACAAGATTGTTCTGTCATGCTATTGCTCATAAACATATTATTGCAAAGTTACTTTTCTTAATCTAACTGAAAATGTTATTCATCATGCTAAGTATAACAATAAAGCTAAAAAGTACGACGTGGGATTATTCAAATAGAACATACTATTTTACATTTACTTTCTCAAGGATAGGCACATAATAATTAATATAAGCAATATGATGAAATGAATTACTTTCTTCAACATAATCTGTTGCTTTTAAAACAACATAAGGTGATATTTTGATGCAATATTCTGAAACTAAAGTTTTTTTTTTAAAAAAAATTCTTCTCAAACTATTCAATAGTCCAGCATTTAGAAAGAAGATATTCTTACCACTAAACATTTGCATGTATTTGATATTTTTGTTCTTCAGTGCTTGGAGAACATTTAAGTCAAATACAGAATTGCCAGTTTATTCAATCTCAGAAAATAATTTTAAAGCATTTTTATTCTAACTCCAACGTGTCTCCAACGTGCCATCTATGTGTAGTTTAAACAAGTTACATATAAATAATTTATATTTAGATATAATTTACGTATAAATTTAAGCAAATTACATATATGTGAATAATGTGTAATATTTATATTGCCTAATTGCTTATCCTGCAAATGTGTATGACTGGACAGGAGAGAGAAACTCATAGTGCATTTGAAATAACTTTCGTTGGAATTGTTAATTCACCTTATAAATCTAAAATATAAGTTTTCTTTAGTTTCTAAAAAGGGTGAGAAAGAATTATTTTCAGATATCATTGACTGTGTATTATTTTGGTTTTTATCTTATTAAGTTTTTGTGTATAAATTATTGTTTAATATTTCATATGAATCATTCTGAGTTAATATATTTGACAATCACAATTCCATAAGCATTGATGTATATGAACATATAACTGTAATAACCTAAGACTTGATAAATTTGCTATCTATAGGTGATAAAGTCACTGGCTGTGATAAAGTTCAAAGATCAAATGATTAACTTAACCTGTAGTGTAATTCCTTGTTGCTTACGCAAAATGTTTCACTTAAAATATACAATATTATACCTATGTATATAAATACAGTGAACTTACTGATATTAACATACTGCACTGTGTATGCAAGTTAGGTCTATCCTTTTGGTAATTTTGATTTTGTTTTTCAAAATAGCCAATTACTTTCCAGGTTTAAAAAGTGAACTCAAGTATTTTAAAACAACTTAGGTATTATAATTAATTTTTATTAAGGGAAACAAAATAATGTAATAACACTTTGAGCAAAAACAGCACACACAGAAAATTTACCATTCATAACTCAGTTATTTTTTTTCTATCCTTAATTGTTTTCCCAGTGAATGCATTTTAATAAGTTGTGGTGATATAAAAAGCTAACAATTCTGAATCTGCTTCCTTCCATCAGTAAAAAATGACAGATATATCTTATGGGTGAAATTATATTGATCTTTAAATATCACTTATTACTGATTTAGATTTTGGTTTTTTCAAGTGTGATGATTAAATGCTTACCTATACTATCTCTATTTTGTTATTAAGGCATTTTATAACAATATTTTTCTTAGACTTATCTACAACTATATACTCACATTTTTATAAACTAAAGCAGTTTTATAATTAGCCATCCCTAACACAGTCCCAAAGAGTGGCCCTATATTTCTTCTCATATTAGTGTTAAAGGCTATATTTGATTTAAAATTTTCAATCTATGTAATTACCACTTTACTGACATATCTTCAACTAATTTTTCAAAAGCTCAATCACGGAAGGCAATATTACACAATGGTAAGCTTTAATTATTCTCTTACATTAGATAATACTAGTTTTCAAATAGAAAGTCAACATATTCCAAAATAAACAAATGCGAAATATACTGGAATTTTCTGTTCTATTGCTAGAAATTCTTACTTATCAGGCTAGGCTGTGCTTTTGACATTTCTTCCCTGGACTTGCTAAACCACACTTCAAGGCTGCAGTAACTAGATTAAAGTAATAACACACCAAATGTAGCGCCAGGCTGTACCTTTAGCTGACACAAATCATGTTTCACTGGACACGCTATAGTCTGTAACATAAGATGACTTGGCTGGAAAAGCTAGTGTTTGCCAAGCTGGGGTTACATTCACATACCGTCATCAATTTGCAGCTAGGTACCACGAGTTTTTGTGAGTTTGTAATAAAATAGGGCTGATGTAGTTAAGATATCTTAATTATATTTCTAAATCACATCAGCTTTAACCATATGATTAAATGCCACCCAATCTTGTTTCCTATAGGTACCTGAGAATTTCTGACTGCAGGTTAACTTAGGTTCATTTATACATTTAAAACAGTCCATTTGTCTTCGTTTGGGAAAAAATCAAACCGGTAGTTTAAATGCAAAAATAAACACCTTGCATATCTGGCTGGGTTATAATAGGTTGTAACAAAATCTACTCACATCATCAAAATGTCTGTACTAAAGGGATAGAAAATGTATTTTACATAAAATTTTGGTGTTTGATTTTTACTGATCTGCTTTTCGAAATGTCTGTTTACAAATATTTTAACAAACAAGTCTGAATCATTGATTGCCTATCTACACGTCTTTTGGAAAACCAGTTTTAAAAGTCAGGTATGAGGGGTTTATGATTTACTTGGTAATGTTGAGTCCAGGAAGAAATATAAAATAAAATATGCTTTGAGGGGTGTCAAATCCTATGAGCGATATTACTATGGGTATTTCTACTTTATGTAACTTAAACACTTATTTTCCTTACTTATTACAAAGAAGGAAACATAGGTGACTAACAAATTATAATTAAGGGAAACATACTGCTGATAATACAATAGTAATACTGCCTGTATTACATATCAAATACTGCCTGATTTTTTCCTAAAGAAAATAGTTAACTCTGTACAACCATAAAGGAAAACAGTTTTGTCAGAATATCCCGGTTACATTTTCCCCTCCTCCCATTCCTGAAGTTACATGCCCTTTAAAATATAGAACTATATTCGACTTTAAAGCACATTTTGCAGATAAAACAGGGGCTTCCCTGGTGGCGCAGTGGTTGGGAGTCCGCCTGCCGATGCAGGGGACACGGGTGCGTGCCCCGGTCCGGGAAGATCCCACCTGCCGCGGAGCGGCTGGGTCCGTGAGCCGTGGCCGAAAAAGCACATTTTGCAGATAAAATACTGACATATATTGGAATGTGTGTAGTGAAACAGTATTACCTATAATGTACTATACCATATTTTATTTCTCTTCTTTGAATAACTTTGAGACACAAAAACAAACTGTTGGTGTTTTCGAGGTAGCATAATATCTATGAAAAGAAACATACATTTACACAAAAATAACAATGAAAATACATGTATACAAAGGTATTACTTTGATAGTCATATTGTCTCTAAGAATTTGTATAGTAACAGAATAGTGACGTACTTTGTCTTAGGAGGCCATACGAGATTTCTCAGGAGGAGCTATAAGTTAACAGGCCAATGGTCCATATGTTTGGGGCTTCACTTTCAGCATTCATTTACATCTTCTTAATCCCTGGAGTAATGCATACTAATTAGGTTTAAATTATTTTTAAATGAGCACTGGTATAGGCAGTGATAATTATTTACGAAGTATTACTGAAGAACACTAGAAGCTACTTCACAAAATGAGACAGCTATCCTTTAAATTGTTCTCAGAACAGGCAACAATGTAGGTGATTAACAGATGTAACTCTTAATGGAATTCTGTTTTATGAAAACAATTTCAACCAAAAAATAAATATGAAGTATTTAAATCTAGAGTAGGTTTTCTTGAGTTCTAGTCTATTTGTTTCCAAAGTTATGCGGGCCTGGGCAAATTCTAACACATGGTGCTAATAAAAAAACCACAGACATAGCAATGCTGTCTGGTCAGAATGTTGCCTACCTGGAAAAACAGTCTAAAACCTAGCTAGGGATTAATCATCTCCTTTTGAGGCTGGAAGAAAGTTAGGCTGTATTTCATGGAGAAATAAAATGGGCCAGTTTTTCAATTCTGTTCTTAAGTGGAATAAGACAGGTTTTACTTAAGAAAAGCCCCAATATTTATCTCAAGGAGAATAAATCAGTGGAGCAAAATCTTCTGTTACCATTTGGACCCAGAAAAGGAATTAGGGAAGTTGGAGCCAGGGTACCTGTCTTCAGGGTATTTGGCCACCTCTGATGTATTCAGACATCATGTATTCATGATGTGTGTGTATGCATGAAGTATGTATGTATGCCTGATGTAAGCGGCACACATGCGATGTGTATGTGCATGTATGTGTGATAAATGCATGCATGTCTGGTGTGCACGTACTGTGCACGCAGCATGAATGTTATGGTTAATGTGATTCGGTCTTATTTTTCTTTGAGGACCGGGGTTTCCTTGGGTTTGCCTTCTCTCTGCAGTCCTGCAAGATAAAGTCCCTACATGATATACAAGGTACAAAATAAGCTAAGTTGTTGCTGCAGTTCTTAGAGCAAAGAGGTACCAACTTTGAGACAAATGTTTCACTTAAAATGGCCTGTTTTCATGTTATTAGGTTCTATGTTGCTTCCAGCATGTTTCACTCTCCTTAATTCACTTTTCCAGAGCCCAGTTAAAATAAAATGACTTGTCTTTGCCTCTCTGACATCAATTTTTCCTCATCCACCCCACCTCATCTTGTATTGCTTTTGTCTTTCCTTCCTTCCTATCTTCCTAAAAATTTTCCACTTACCTCATGAAATAGTTCTCCTTTCCTAAGAACATTTCTAATTTTAGGTGCTACCTAAGACACATCCATTACATTTGTTAACATTTGGAAACCTGTGACAGTAATAAAAAGGTAAATAAGAAAACCATGGTAAAATGTCATGTTCTCTAATTATTCACTGTCAACATCATTGGCTAATGTATGAAAAATGTGACCAAACATTTCAATGTATAATATTCTCTTCAGTAAATCACATTAAGCCTACTGAAGTAAGTTGCAGATATATTGCTATACTTTTAGAAAAGTTGTTTTCCTGTCAGTCTAAGTCATTAGCATACTGTGATTACGCTTCCAGTCAGCAGGTATCAGACTTTACAAGTTTCTTGTTTACAAGTGATTTATTACTGAATTATAACTATGTTGGCAGTAAAATTGAATATTTACTTTTTCTTTTCCCCCCCAAACTCTTTTCTCTCCTAAAACCAGGATAGTGAAGAGTTTTAAATCATCAACGGCTGTAGATTTTAAGCAGTATTAAAAACTGAGAATTTTATGGCTATTAAAATGCTGTCTTTAGAATTACTGTTTGCTATGTGGACCCAGAACTAACCACTTAAAAGAAATAAAAAGTACAGTAATGGTGTCCAAAAGAACTCAAAATAGTATTGTACCATAACCTCTCTAAATCACATGTCAAATTCTACCTAGCTGACTTATTTCAAAATATACTCAAATAATTTAAGTATTTCAAAACAGATGTGCGATAATAACATTTTTAATGGTTTTAAAAATAATCACTTTTTAAAGAATCACCTACCCTTCTGCAGTCTGGAGGATTGTTTCTTTCCCATTTCCCTCTGTTAAACTAAATGTGATCTTGCCTAAAGGTGCAAGTATACTCATATGTGCAGGGGCTTCAATAATTCATATTTTTGACATCCAGACATTATACGACCCACTGAATATTCTTAATTAGTTGAAGGAGGAGGCATCTGTATGGATTCACAAATTATTTTATACATGCTTTTAAATATTTTAAATTAGAGCTTCCAATTAAAATTGTACATGTCACATTGTCTCATTTAATTCCACTGTTCTTCAGGTGGCACAGCCTCAGCTGAACAAGCCTCATTGATGTGAGCTGAGCTCAATTAGTTTCTGATGTTCTGTCAAATTGCCTCATTACCTGCCATGCAAACACCACTGACACGTTTACAGTCGAGCACTTAGCACCCATGCTATTCTCTTTAGACCAAAAATGATTATTCTCATTAGAGTGGTAAAAATAAGCAACCTACTAATAAACAGTAAACCAACAGTGATGGGACTTCTATAAATCAAGTGTGTGCTCACACACGCGCACAGGTGCACACACACACTCACACAAGCTTTTTAAGTTATTTATCCTGTGGCTCTGCCATGAAATTCTTTGAGCCTTGTTGTGGCTGCTTGTCCACTGGGTTTTCCAAATTTCTTCCAATGTACAGATGATCAGAGAAACTAGGAGTTTTCCATTCTGGATGTATCTGAATGTAAAATGTATTTCACCCTAGGAT
Source organism: Globicephala melas (assembly GCF_963455315.2). NCBI lineage: Eukaryota > Metazoa > Chordata > Mammalia > Artiodactyla > Delphinidae > Globicephala > Globicephala melas. The sequence goes on from NC_083334.1 coordinate 2,183,381, forward strand.
CATGAAACATACATGCGAAGCCCTGCACAGCAGGCTTAAAATGGCTTAAACTACACTTACGCCACATTCTAGAAGAGACAGAATAAACACCTACCTCAAACAATCTTTATTTGTAAATCCTTCATTAATGCTGTTTAACCCTTATCAAAATATTGACCCACGGGTAAAGATTTATGTGGTTTTAACCCTTGAATGTGGAGTCACCTGAATGACTTTTCTTTCTCCCTTACCCTTTATTCCTTGCCTTTCGCATGTGGATAGAGGAGTACAGAAGGTTAGAATCTAATTAAAAGAGAATGTTTTTCAAGGTTGGTCTGTACAGATGACACGTATTGAAGCAGAAACTCATGTTTTTTTTCCTGAATGGCTGGCAGAAGATCATTAATAGAGCAAAAATCTTGCATTCCATTAACAGTTTCAGGATACTGAAAAACACTCCAAAGTTTCTGCCTGCTGGTGGCTTTCAACCTCAGCTGCACGTTATAATCCCCTACAGAGTTTTTAAAAAATACCCATGCCCAGGCTCTACCACAGACCAATAAAGTCAAGACCTTGGGTAAGACTTCTCTGGTGGCACAGTGGTTAAGATTCCGCCTGCCAATGCAGGGGACACGGGTTCGAGCCCTGGTCCGTGAAGATCCCACATGCCCCGCAGAGCAACTAAGCCCGTGCGCCACAACTACTGAGCCTGCGCTCTAGAGCCCGTGAGGTACAACTACTGAGCCCGCAAGCCACAACTACTGAAGCCCATGTGCACCTACAGCCCATGCTCCGCAACAAAAGAAGCCACCGCACCGCAACAAAGAGTAGCCCCCGCTCGCTGCAACTAGAGAAAAGCCCACGCGCAGCAACAAAGACCCAATGCAGCAAAAGAAAGAAAAAATAAAAAAAGATCTTGGGGTATTTGCTAGAGGTATGTATGTTCTATAAAAGCTTCTCAGCTGACTCTCTTGTACAGCCAGGATTGAGAACCATGTTCGAAGGGCATCTGTCCTTATAGGTGAGAAATAACCATGGGCATGAATTGCAAGCACATGACTTCCTTTGGACCTCGTATCTCCTGTTTCGAGCAAACTTCCAAGAATTCTTTAACATTGACATGCACGTAATTTTGTCTTGCTGTAACTATTGTTCGATACATCTATGCCTCATTACTGGAGTTCGTATTGCCATACATTTGTGAGTTTTGTAATGGAATTTGGGTAACCGATGTAACTATGAATTTGTGGAACTAAAAATACGTTCTTTTTTCATTTCTGCTTGAGAATGGAAGGATTCTTTTTCTTCCATGATGGGAGATTAAGTGGAAGAAATCTTGCTGTTGCCTTGGATACAAACCTGGGGTAATTATTAGGAGGCTGGACCATCTAAATTTCTTTCCCACTCAAGTTTTACATTGATCTTATTATACATGCATTGTTATCAGCCTCGGAAAATCTGAATAACCCGGAGTCTGCAAACACTGAACAACAGGACTTCCCAGGAAAGAAAATTTGCTCTTGTGCTGTAGGGTTCATGCCATCAGCAAATACCACTGCAAAATCTGTTTTCAGCATCCTTTCACTTAGCAGGGCATCTGCAAACACGTAAGGAGATTATGAGAATAATACACTGACTGCCCACTACGTTTCACTCAGCGCGGCATGTAATGTTCTTACCCTCCATGCCGCTCTAATTCAGCGATTCTCAAGGTGGGCAATTCGTCAGAGTCTCAGGAAGGGGCTCGGAGGCACGTGTAGCATCGTGTACACAAAGCAGTATTTTCCCCCGTTATTTCATTTGCTTTAGTCACAATATTTAACTTATTTTTTAAATTTACAACCAATATTACAGGAGGGTCTAATATTGTACTTAAAGGATCAGGGAATAAAACTGAAGATTACTGTTATAAATTAAGTATGTTTACAATTGGCTGCTGTAAATAGATTCACCCAGTTTTCTTTTAGCCTCTTAGCTATACATTCAAAATTTATTAATATTATAAGCTCTATGAAGTCCCATGTACTCAACTCAATAGTTTCAGGGGATTTCTGCAACTGCGGCGTGAACCCCATGTCTTAAATACAAACTGAATGCTAAGAACCTATTCTAGGTGGCCTTGGCCTGGGATGATTTAGGTTTGCCAGGGGTTGGAAGGATGATGGAAAGGCCATCATACTTTCTTTCTTAGCCTTCGCTGTGGCAAAAGGCAGATGGCACTTACAAGACTCGCTGTTATAAGGAAACGCATGAAGCAGCAGACTGTTATTTTCATCTAGCTGAAGTTAAATGATCCAAAGAGCGAGCAAATCCATGGCTCTGGCAAGATTAGAATCCTATGCTACCTGGCTGAGTAGCTGGGCCAGCCCTGAGTGTTCCTCCTTTGATGGCTGTTCAACTTGGAGCACATGTCTGGGAGACGCAGCATTAATACCCAGCCTTTATTTATAAACCATTTTTTATATTTTAAATAGTTAACGCTGCATGGCTTACAATGCTGTATAATTTCCTATTTTGAACCTTTCTGTAGGACCACTGACCATAATTCAAGAAGCCCTTTGCACCTCTGATTCTCCCCTGCGTATGAAACTGCTACCTCTCTTCCGCACCATGAGGAATTCTTGGTGCACATCAAGCGTTCAGTCTGGTAAAGTGTGGTGTTGCCCAAATGTTCATGTGAGTTGCAATCGCACGAGGGCTTTAAAATTTGCAGATACTTGGGTCCTCTTCCTTGGCAAGATTCTGCTTCCCCACCTCAGTAGTGCTGGTTGGGGGAGAGTGAACAGAGAATGTGTTTTTGTTTGGTTTTTGCTTTTAGATCATTACAGTTGGTCCCAATTTCCTACCCTGCTGACCACATTCAGAAGAACTGCAAGGAAGACACTGAACCGTGGGCCGCGAGGCTGTGGTCGAGGTTTCATTTCACCTCCGTGTCCCGTGTGCTGTGTCAACGCCTCCTCAGTTGCCCCGTTTGTCATGTGGCATTAAAGTGTTCACTCATTTAAAGCAGTGCTCTGGGTCAGCTGACCCTGGAGAAGATTCTCCTAATTCAGGGTTTCTCGCCCTGGGCACCACTAATACTTTGGGGAGAATAATTCTTTGTCGTGAGGGGTCATCTTCGGACTGTGGGATCTGTAGCAGCGTCCATGTCCTCTACCCACCCAAATCTAGTCCCACCCTTCGAAGTCATGATAACCGAAACTGTTCCTAGACACCGAATGTCTTCAGGGGGACAAAACTGTACCCCACCTCCAAGTGAAAACCACTATGCTAATTCAAGTTTTGATATTTTACTAGTCCATTTTATTACTCGAAGAATGCCATATGAATACATGTTTTCAGTTTCATAATCAAACTATATTCCTAATATTTCAGACAATGACGGCCGTTATGCCATGAGTTTCAGACTGGCATGTGTTTCCTAATCACAGAGGAAGCTTCGTTCCTACACTGCTCTGTGAATAGATCACTAACCATTATTTCTCCCATTCTTTGGTTTGCAATGAGCCACTTATTACAATTTCCATTTTGCCAGTTTTACCTGTCTTATCAATGCCACGTTATGTAGCCAGACACTGTGAATGACCCAGATACAGTTAAAAAAATAAGGCAAGATTAGATTACACATCACTCCTCTTGGTAGGGAACCTGAGTGATATCATATGAGTTATGAAAGTTTTTCCTTTTCTGAATCTGAGAATAATAATGACATTGGATGATTATAGTTCTAGAGCCCTTCAAATAGAGATATCCTTACTGTATACGTTAAGAGCCAGAGGCCCAGGTAATTTAAAGGCTTGTCAATGACTCTCATGACAGCTTAGTGTTAGAACCCAGATGAACCACGGCCAACCTTTGACTCAGTCCACTTTTCATTTGATTGCAGTTTGCCACCTTCCCTAATGCTGTGAAACCATATATATTACTACAGTGATTGCTAAAAAAGAAGAAAAATAAGAAAACTCTGACAGCAAATCCCAAATCTGCAGTATGTGTTACTTATGCTAGGCAGGTAAGACATTTTCCCATGATGTTTATATCTGTCTCTATTGGAACGTATACACAAAAATTAGCCTTGTGAATGGCTATTTATAGAAAGAATGTCCCTTATAAGCCCAATATACATTCAGATGGCTTAGCCAGATGGTAAACTACTTCTAACTCCTGTTCAATCTCTTATTAATGGTGTTCAGATTGAATTTTAGTTTGCTTTTCTGATAAAGGCGAATAGTAATGAAATCATCATGAAAATTGTCGTTTTTCCAAAAAGACTTCACACTTTGGGATTTTTACAAGGGTCTTGCCATTCCCTCCACGTGCACCTTAAATGCATAGCCAGCCTTCAAAGTTATTGTCCATGTGTTCATTAACAAGAGGCCTCTTCCTTTTGCATCCCTCTGCCCTCTGTTGCCTGTCTTGGAATAATTTCACTACACGTAAGCACACTTATTAGAGCCGATACAGGGGCAGAGAGAAAGAAAATTCAGTGAAGTTCATTTTTCTATTCCAAAGCAGGTCCTACAAGATCTCATGGGATTTACGCTGCTTTGCACCCCATCTGTGATTGCTGGCCCTCAGTCCCTTGACTTTCAGTTGTTAGTTTCAGCAAGTTTCTGCTACATAGCTTCTCTTACCTGGCAAGTGATCACCTCACTGGGCTCCCACCCCCCCCTTTCTTTCTCTTGTTCTCTTTCTCTATACAAACACATATACGTATAGCTTTTGACTATAAATCTTAGGTATATTAGCACAAACCTTAACCCCAATCTAAGGAAAACCCTTGAGCCAGGTTCACATAATTTTCCAAAACTTGTAAAGTCAATTCCGGTTCATATGTGTGTTTCTTTTTTTTTTTTTTTGCCGTACGCGGACCTCTCACTGCTGTGGCCTCTCCCGTTGCGGAGCACAGGCTCCGGACGCGCAGGCTCAGCGGCCATGGCTCACGGGCCCAGCCGCTCCGCGGCATGTGGGATCTTCCCGGACCGAGGCACGAACCCGCGTCCCCTGCATCGGCAGGCGGACTCTCAACCACTGCGCCACCAGGAAAGCCCCATATGTGTGTTTCTAAGTGGGCCATTGTAGCTCAGTACACATTTTCCCACTGAAATAACATAAAAATTGTGGCTACGCAGGGGCCTTGTTGAGGATAATAAATGTGGCAAATGTCCTTACTGCATATAATAAGAAACAGAGGCCCAAGTGCACTAAGTTCTCTTTAAAATAAGGTTCAAAATTCTGCTCCGCTACTAGTAATTTGCTGCAGTCCTTCTGTTGGTAATGCCACATTGTCAACAACCCAGGTTATATGATGTGAGCAGGGTACGCCACTCAGCTTATGCCTAAGCTTAGATATCTTAGAAGATATAACCTCCTGGGCAGCCTGGAGCTTCCATCCTACAAATACTCATAAATTAATATCACGTTGCAGAAATTAAACACATTGGAAGAAAATGCTTCGAATTAGCATGATTTGGGTCATGACAGGTGCACAAAATAGCAACAGAGAGTGAGTGAACTACTAAAAAAAAAGGTTTGATGGGTGGCATTCACTGATTTCCATGATGAAACTACGCCGACCACAGCTGCCATCAAGCTACCAACTTGTTATCACAGAGTGTAGAGCTGGGAAGAGATGTGCAGAGTCAGCTCTGGATGTTTCGTTTGCATCCAAGAGGCAGAACCTGCACAGATGATTTAGGAAGAATTCGTGCACGCTACTGCCCAGGGGCTCTGCATTGGAAATGGACAGTTAAGGTAAATGCAACAGAACAAGATGCTCCACAGCCTTAAAAATCGAAGTGTTCCCTGAGGATTAGCACCTTTGGCCTTGTTATAGATCGAATGTTTGTACCCCCCCCAGCCCAGTTGTATGTTGAGATTGTACCTCCCCGTGTGATGGTATTAAGAGATGGAGCTTTTAGGAGATGATTAGGTCATAAGGATGGAGCCCCCATGGATGGGATTAGTGCCCTTATGAAAGAGATCCTAGAGAGCTCTCTGGCTCTTTCCTATCCTCTAGGACACAGCAAAGAGACAGTCATCTTTGAACCAGGAAGGTGGCCCTCACCAGACACTGAATCTGCTGGAGCCTTGATCTGGGACTTCCCAGCCTCCAAAACTGTGAGAAATAAACGTCTGTTGTTTAAGCCACCAAGGCTACGGTATGTTTTCATAGCAGCTGGAATGGATCAGATATACACCGTCCACACGTGTTATGAATGCAAAATCTCAGGTATTTATCCCAGACTTAATCAGCACCTGTATTCTACAAGATGGTTGGGTGATTCCCAGTAGATTTTGAGAAGCTCTGGTCTACAGACTCATCCCCATTGCAACATACCCAGACTTTCTGCAATAGACTGCCCAGTCCCATCAATTTCCCCATATTCTGCTTCTGGACATCACCTGGCAACATAGCACAGGACTGCGGCAAGAGGAGATGTGCCCTTACTCCACCTCCCGGGTCAACATGTGCATCCTTGGGTTAGTGAATTTGCCAGCTGAACCGATTCAGAGATGAAGACTCACATCTCTTAGATGAGAAACTTGTCCTTTACTCATGATGCCCCAGGGAAAGAAAAGGTTCTCATTGAATGCTTTTCCCCTCTGTGCATTTTATTCACATTTTATAGATCAGCCGACATCTTTCTACAGTCAGGGCAGGGTGTATAGAAATACCAAGCACAGCGGAAACTTGGTGTTAACCGGGAAGAGTGGATGACTGTTTCCGGCAGGGGAACAGCGGTGACAGGGTCAGACAAGCAAAGCACAGCAGAAATAAAGGACCTGCCCTGTCAGGAAGGAGAGAAGGATAAGACCATGTGGGTTAGGCAGGTTCCTCCTCCTCTGTCTCCAAGGGCCACCCGTGTCCTGTGCTGCACATCAACTCCTCTCTGCTGCATTCCTGAACCCTAAGCAAGTAAAGCAGCCCCTCTGTTCTCTGACACCATCTCCTTCACCTGTGCCCCTCCCTTCTCTTCCCTCACTACCTCCCACCAGCTCTCTCTTTCCATTATTCAGATCGCCTCTGTCTTACATCTCCTTAGATCTCTCACAGGAGATCTTCTTATTCAGCCATCCCTTAGGGAGGCAAAGGTTTATTAAAAACATTTCATTAGGCTTTAGGCCACTTGTAAGTTTATCTCAGGCCTAACACTTCCTAGCTGGATGCCTTTGGGTACTTTACCTCTGAGCTTGTATCCTCATCTTTAAAATGGTCCTGATATTCAGAGGCAAAAGCATCCATGAGATCATGAGCTCCCTGCTCTCAGCGGTGTCGGTGTCGGTATGTGGTTAGAATTTAAACATGGTAGCTCTTCTTATTCCTGTCTTATTATTTAGTACATGTTAAACCCTCTAACGAAACTGCTCCCTTGAAAATCACCAGGGATCTGGGATTGGTCAAGTTCATTGCCCCTTTCCCAGACTGCAGTCTGCCTGAAGCCTTTTGTTCTTTTGCCACACTTTCCACACAAGTTTCCTGTTTCACAGTTGTTATCACTGTTGACTATAACTTAGGCTTGCTATTTCCGACAAAGCATTTTGTTCCTTTCTAAAAGCTTTAATGAAGCCTACACTCTCAAATCAGAAGAATTTCACCCTTTCTAGGATTTGGGCAATACTCCTGGTAGCAGTTGCTCAGAGCATCACGAAAGTACTGAAAAGATGATGAATAACGGTGTCAGGCAAATCCTGGTTCTGCCACTTACTACCTGTGATCTTGAGTAAGTTATGTAAAATCTCTGAGCCTCAGCTTCCTTTGATGAAGATTACCTATGTGGAAGAATCCTCAAGCTTAGAAGATAAAAATTATGTGAAAATACTAAGCATAATGTATAGTAGCTAATCAATACATAGCACTTCTCCTTTTTCTTTTCCTGTTTCATAACGCATGTACTAATTGTTTCACTGTCTGAGGGCGAAAACAATTTGGATTCTATAAGCCTATATTCTTCATTTTAGTTCTGTAATGATGCCTTTTTCCACTTATTTCTACCACATTTAACCATGAGTCATCATTACTGCCTTGTAGATTCGTCACGCTTAACATCTGGAAACAAAATTTGTATTCCCAACTACTATGTATTGCTTTTATAAACGTATTCTCCTTCTCCATTCAAATCCCATAATGTGTTATGCTTTGTGAAAATGCATTTGATGATAACATGCCTTCTGAAAATACAGCATTTGGGGACAGTATATAAAAACAGATATTCTTTGAAAGGAAACACTTCAGCAGATAATGGAAAACACCTAAACTCAAAATGATTTCATTTGGATCTTGAGTAGTGCAATGCACAGATTCTCTTCAAATCAGACCTACCAAATCATCAAAGAACAACCCTCAGTTATTCCTTAATTAGGGTTCTTAGTTAGTCAGAAATACTTCACTACAATCTTGATGATGATGTCCACTCTCTTTGAGGTGCTCCATTAGTAGAAACTCAGCATTTTTGGTAAAAGGATCCTGTGTTGAGATGTGAAAGAAATTAAGGACTTCATTTTCTTAACATCACTGTAAGCAAACTGTTTTCATAAATGTGTACAGCTGACCCTAAAACACTGAGCTCCCTAGAGCCACAGAAAGACTTGGATCTGGAGAGCTGAATGCAGAGTTGGGACACAGTAAAGAATTGAAAGCATTTCTCTGCATTTATTGCTTTCATACCAGGGTCTGTGCTAAGTACCAGGAACATCAACATGACAAGATACGTTCCCTGCCCTCAAGGACGTCACATGCCACACAACCAAAGGCCAAAATCACAAAGCAAAACGCTTGTGACCTCAAGCAGAAGAATGCGGCAACGCTCTGGGGTTGGCAGGGAGAAGGATTTAGTGTGTGATGTCTCAGCCTCACACAGAAATCAGCAACAGGTGACCAGTGTGTGTTGATGACTAAGGAGCCAAGGGAACGCCGAGGTCAGAGGACAAGAGGGTGTTTGCCCTCACCTTCCTTTAGGTTTGGAGATGGAGATAGTGACTCTCAAATGTTGTTGACGACCCCACGGTTACCAAGAGATTAATCTGCAGACAAAACATGAAGCCCTAACAAACTCATCGAACAACGTACTGCTTTCTTGTTACACCTGGAATGACTCACAGAACGACTTCAAAATGCCACCTTCTCTCCAGCAGTGTCCACTGAAACCGCATCATAAAAATCTAATGACATTAAAGAATGCACCATCACTCCTGAGAAAGGAAATGTCTGTGCGTGTGAACTGTGCATGAGAAGTAGCTTTGAGGTTGGAGAGGTGAAAATAGCCTGCCTGGGTTTCTTTATTAAAAAGGTGTAAGGTGGAGTTAACAGGTATTGAGAAGAAGGCTGTAAATGTTACATGTAAAATGAAACAATACACATATTTTATGAGGTTAAGAAGTCTAAATTAGCCATCTCCATGTTTTAGAATTGGATGGATCAAGATAAATTAAAATACCATTTGAGGCTCCATCAATGGATAGTGTCCATTTTTAGGGTGAGTGGAGGGGACAACTAACAAAATTTAAAAACCCAACTTACATTTCTACCCCTATTAACACCACCACGTCACGAAGAGGCAAATGTCGCAGGCAGTGTATAATCTCAAAATAAAGGAGCTTTTATGAAATTATTTGATTTCATAAACATCTTCCTAGATGCATTCTTATTCTTGACAGGTACTTACACAGGCCCCTGAACTAGCTTTTAGGAACCTCTGTCTCAGATCACTTACAATTGGGATTTGGAGCCTCCTTGGTCAGCAGACGGAAAACACCCTTTTGCGGAATGTCTGCTCTCTGTCTCAGTGCCTGACCTGCTACTACTTCAAGAGCAAAAACTCTCTGATAGTACCGTGTGCGTACAGCGTGGTGAGGCTACTAGGGTACAAAGTACAGCATTTTCACTCGCCCCGCAGCTGTTGCCTCAAGTCCATTACAAGAGCTACGTTCCACTTTGTAAAGCAAAGCTGCGTCCATCTAGGCATAAGGAAAGACACTGCATGAGGAAGAGGGGTAGGTTAAAAAGGTCAAGGAATGAGGGGCAGAGGGGGTACTCTCTTCACACCTTACCAGTTATCATCTGGCTCGGAAAAGGATGTTGTCTGTCTCTGCACAAAATGCTTAAAAGTCCCTGCAGTAAGAAACACTTGCAATTACCTTCACAAAGGGACGAAAACATTCACTTGCGTGAATATGGGAACGCTTTTTAAAACACATGCACTACACTGCCCCAGCCCACTGCATCCTTGAGCACCTTAACATACTACTGTAGACAAACAGGGCATTTTTGGAAGCTCTTATAAACGTTCCACAATGACTCTTTAGACTGTAGATTTTTGAGAATGAGAATTCCTCCAGCTCCAAACAGCTTATGTCGCACGTGCCACTGATCCCTCTAAACGTAGTCTTTGACTTGAGATGGATGGCTGTAAACTTCTGAGTCATCTAAGTGACCATCAAAATCAGCATCACAAACAAGCTGCTCAGACCAACATGTTCTATGTTGCTTCTGTCCACACTTGCCAGTCCCACTGTTTGACGCCTCAATGCATGGAAACGGCTGTCCACAGCACACCCACTTTCAGTGCCACTCGGACACAGATTCCCACCTAAGTAAGTTAATATGGGGCCAGAGTGAGGGGCTGTGACTTGAATCCACTCTCTGTCGTTTCACGCCCTCAGTGTTTGAGCCATCACGTACACAAAGGGGCTTTCACCCCAGAATGATCTGACTCTCATTTCAAGACACACAGCTGAGGGGGTAAAAACCATAGGAAGAGATAAATCCTGTCCCTGATTCTCTGCCGAGAATCATTTCTTTCCCTGGACTTGTTTCTGGGGGAAAACCAGGGACTCAAAGTGCATAGTGTTGGTTCTAGTTACTCACTTCTGCCCTAGGTTACATGATGCTAATAACGGAGGACTTTGAAACTGGTGAAATTGATCAACTGCTAATTTTAAGATATTTCTTGGCTTCTTACTTGGAGCCACGGGCAACAGTGTTCCAGGCACTAGAAGCAAAGTGGTCAAACTAGGCAGACAAGAGGCCAGTTCTCAACGAGCTGCCTTGTGAATGGGGGCAAGACAGTCAATGAACACATAGAAAACAAACAGGAGATGACTTCAGATGGCTGTGAGTGCTGAGAATAAAGCATGCTGGGTGGAAGGCTAGACCAGAGAGGAACTGGGAGGGCTGGTGTTGGAGAGAGAGGGCAGGAAAAGCTTCTTCCACTGAGTGAGAACTGAAACCTGAACCCAAAGAAATATCTAAGTGAACAACTTAAGAAAAAATAGAAGCAACTGTGAAAATCTTCAGACAGGAAAGAAAATCTTGGAGGAACTAAATCAAGGCAATGTGACTGGACCAAGGTCACGAAGACAAAAGCAAGAAATGAGATTGGAGAGACAGCTAGCAGCAAGAGGTAGGGGTGCGGGATTAAAGGGAACAAACTATATAAAATAAGCTACAAGGATACAGTACAATACAGGGAACATAGCCAATATTTTATAACAAATATAAATGGAGTATAACCTTTATAAACTGAATCACTATGCTGTATACCTATAACTTATATAATATTGTACCTCAACTATAGCTCAATGAAAAAAAGAATCCAGCAGAATCTGGTAGAAACTGATGAGCAGTTTACATATCATCTCTAGTAGGTCAACGCTGTCTATGCTTTGGATATGCAAATAAATTAAAGTGCCCAGAAATCTAGAGCACGTAGAGTTAACTGAAAGAGGAAATTCATTTCTCCCTTTTCCCCCTAAATATAGACAGAACTTACCTGCTGTAACTTGGAATCTTCTAACATCACCATAAATATACGTGTCTTTATTCTTTCTCTATTTTTAAACATAAATTGGGCTTATTAAGATTTATTTTATACAGCTAAATTATGACAGAATGTAATTATTTCTTCCTAATGTTATGCTCACTAATGGGAATGGTGGCATTTTTGCTCTGATGTCTCCCCATGTAGCTTTTTATTTACTTGGAAATCTTCATTTCTGCTGTCAGACGCACCAAAATAGATACGTAGGCGTTTTCTGAGAAGCAAATACTGCATCCACCCCATCCCTGCTGCTCTCTACCCTGTCATGCATTTTGAGAAAGACAAAATTAAATTAAAATTTTTAACAAAAGTATAAGTAGTCTGTATTTACCTCTGTATGCTGACAAATAATTCAGTACCAAAGACTGATCAAAGATGTCAGCAAAGTTCAACATTTTTGTTAATGAATGTACGGAACAGAAGAAAAGATAGTTGTTGCACTAAGCTTTCTGCAGCATATCTGAATGACTTTTACTTGGGGGGAGGCGTCATGCCTACAATACTTGTTTTTAGCTCTCTTGTTTCAGAAAAAAAAAGTTTTTAAAAAATTAAAAGTGATCCAATATTGCTTTATTTTATAATAATCATCTTGGAACTCCTTCTTGAATAACCAAAGATATAAATATAGATAAATAGATAGAAATATAATTTTTTTTTGCTTAAAAACATTTTTGGTTGTTTAAATGCCTCTTTTCGAGATACAAGTGCTCAAAATGTTTCAAGTGTTACCTGAGGGATTCCATTCTCAGATTGGGGAAAATTCAAAATGACATTGAGTAAGTCTCCTTGGCTATATCCAAAGCATAAAAATTTCCATTTTATTTTTAATATGCCTCAGTGCATTCAAAATAAAGCCTTTTACATTTCAAATGCATAAGTGATGGGAACACACTCTTTCATATACAGAGTCCCAAACTCTGACTTCAAACAACATGTAAAAACTTGGATGGCCCATGGATTTTAAATCCTCCAAATGTTACTCTGGCCACCAGACATAAGTAGAGTGAATTAAACTTGTATTTGAAAAACACAGGACCTTCCTAAAATTAAGCAAAAGTAGTATCTTAGAAAACCTTTAAAGTTCTCAAAGGATGGAAAGGTTTCTAAATGCATCCCATATGTTAAACGCATGTATTCGTAATTCTGAGTATGCAAGAAAAGTATGCAAGGTAAACGTACCTCTGCAAGTCTTTGCTATTTGCCTTTTTTTAGGAATTCAGAGGACTACTTTTGTTTCAAACATTAATAATTATTGATTCAGAAAAAGCCCATTTACAACTAATACTATAATTTAACTTAATGTGTCTTAAAATGCAGCTGACCTTTATCCATTAAATTATAAATTGAGTTCAAAACTAATGCTATGGTTCGTGGCCATTTAAAAAAGAAACAAGTGCTGAGGAAAAGCATGCTTATTAACAGGCTGCTTTGAGATTGGATTATTTTAGTAATTTGGGCTTTCTAGCCAAATGAATTGTTGCCAGAGATCCTTCACCTTTTAAAATATGATATGAAAAGCCATCCTAAAGTCTGTTATTCCCAGCACCAGGGCCCGTGTCTGGAATATAATAGTCGCTCAGTAAATATCTGAAATGTTTACAAGGAAGTGCTCTGAATTGAATGCAGGAGTGTTCCCTGAATGGTACTCCTCAGGATGTTCTCTACAAACCATCACAGGAAGAAGGATGGCTCTCTAGTCCCCAGACATAGTTCACCACGCAGAGAAGCTTTGCTATGTTCTGTTTGTGTTTAAATTCTCCTTTCACCCTCAACTCCCAAAAGAGATGAGAGCATACTGTGTGTCAGCCCTTTTATAGACAAATCTTTTTTTCTAAAATGTTTTTGTATCTTCCCTTGTGAAAGAGACAAATCGTATGGAATGGTGTGTCTTACGATACATTATTTCGAATATATTAACTTTAGACGATACACCACTGTAGTCTAGTGGTGTATGATACAGTCACACACCACTAGACCATAAGCCCCAGAAGAGAGAAGCCCAGTGAATTTATCGATCTGTGTGTATGTAGCACCTGCCAGAGCATTCAGCACAGATTAGAAACGCACCAAGTATCTCTCAGAGACACTAACAGATCCTGCAGACTGAACGAACAACGCAAACCAGGCAGGAAGAATGTGCTGTTTCCTGATGTGTATGAAACCAGGTTTTCCTAGGTAGGTCAAGGTAGCTAAGCTCATTATACTTAAGTCCTCCACTTTTCACAGTGGTATTCAGTCCAAGGGTCTCCACTGAAAAATGATCCCCTTCTCCTGGCTTCTCACTCATAGAACAGGTTCTCTATTTTAGAGAGTAAGAGGAGAATGGAAGGTGGAGGAATGGTCAAGGAGTTGTTACTAGAGGATCCCAGGGTCTCCAGACACAACCGCCAAGGTTAACACATCTTTCCTGGTTCCATGATGTCTTAAGAGCCAAAACACCACCTTCACTTTCCTTTTTGGACAGCAGCCTTGCAGGGATCCAGGCTAGGTGAAAAAGCGTTTAAGGTTTTGTTGTTGTTGTTGTTTTTCCCTTTTGTGAGACGTTCCCAAAGCAATTAACCCTCTGTTCACATAGAATGCATATGTACTCGTCGAATACACTGACAAGTAAGCATGCGTGTTGACCCTGTTCATCTAAGAACACCCATGAGTAGAATTAAACTATTTTGCTGGGAGTTATTGCGACTGCTGGACTCTGAATCATAATCACTACCTGTATACCCTCTTCTCTCACTATGACGTGAGCTTCCTAAATATCCCTGAGCTTACCAGGTAGCTTTCTTCAAGGCATAAACATTGCTTCACCTTAACTGGTGATTCTTTTCCTAGTTGGAGCTCTCACTGGCTTCTGGACTCGTGTGGATTCTATGAGAAGCAGATATAAGGAGAAGGCTTTAAACTGTCTGAGAGAAGGAGAGACAGGTAGTAAATCTAAAATGCAAAATTAATTAAACAGTAATTCGGGAAGAGACTATAACTTGCTGATTTTACTGCCATCTTCAAAGCAGATTGGGAGATGGCAACATTCCCTTTGACCAGCAACATTAAATAGTCAAATATAAATTCCATTTTAGTAACTATATTCTTTCACTTAAAATGGCCCTCATTTTAACAGACAGGGACTTGCAGAACAAATACTAAGTATAATAAACTTCTAATTATGTGTTATGTTAATGCAGGATATGTGGTCTGGAAAACTCAAAGGGATCAGCAGAGACATTGAACTCTGTTCGGGAATGATCAAGAATCGACCTTAGCTTCCTGGCACATGGCAGGAACAGACTGGCCCGCCTGCAGCCAAGTTCCACCTGCCATCCAGCCAGGCCCTATGGCCAGCTGGTTCACCTTCACTTATTTTTTTTAATTTTTAAATTTTTTTTGCGGTACGCAGGCCTCTCACTGTCGTGGCCTCTCCCGTTGTGGAGCACAGGCTCCAGATGCGCAGGCTCAGCAGCCATGGCTCACGGGCCCAGCCGCTCCGCGGCATGTGGGATCTTCCTGGACCGGGGCACGAACCCGTGTCCCCTGCATCGGCAGGCGGACTCTCAACCACTGCGCCACCAGTGAAGCCCCACCTTCACTTATTAAAGAGAGTAAACCAGTCACAGGATCCCCAAGATGAAAGGGATTGAAAAACTTTTGGGAACATATACAATAATCCTCCTTTACTATTATTCAGGATCTGTTTTTTTTTTTCTATGACAGCTTTTTGAAAAAGCTTATCATTCTGGATTGTGAGAGAAAGAAACTTGTTGGGTTTTATTTTTGAGGGCTAACAGCAGTTGGAATGGAAATCATTCTTCTTTTGCCAAAATCATAAATGTGATATCATGTGAATATGTCAAAAGATTTATTGTGAGGGTAGCTCTTTATAAACCAAAAATCCAAACAATCCATTATTTTAACGCATATACAAAGAATATGAGGATTTACACACACACACACACACACACACATATATACGCACACACACCATTATTTACATTGGCAGAGATATTCTGGAAAATTCAGTGTCAGAAAACATTCATGACCTTCAGGTTGGTTTCTTGCACATCTGGGGCTATTTCTCTTCAGCCTGTTTTCTCCACCGTCAGACTTCAGCCTGCCCTCGAACCCCGAATGTTCTCCAAGAACTAACTGAAGTCTTACCTCCTCTATGGAGGCCTCTGATACATTTCACTTTAAGAATTTCCTCTTGCTTTGAATTTTTCAGACATTGTGCACCATGGCCTTTACCAAAACCTTTAATACTGACGCACTCTTCTTTCAGACTCTTTCATTCTTTTTAAAAATGTAGTAACACCAGTAAAATAAGTAGCCACATATTATTGATGCTTATGGTCTGAAGCATATCTATTTAATCCCCCCAATAGGTTCATAGCTGGGGGGGCATTTTGTTCAACCATAAATGGGGCTGTAAATATTTTTCTACCTCTCCGGAGGATCCGTTCTCCTTCTCGGCCCAGAATACTCCTATTCACTTTTAAGAGCCACCTGAACTATAGCCCCTGGTTGGTAGGCTTCCCTGATTTCACATGTGGAACATTCCTGCCCTTCTGAAGCAACCCCAGACCTCTGTTTACCTTTACAAGAGACCACTCTGGGGCTTCCCTGGTGGCGCAGTGGTTGAGAGTGCGCCTGCCTATGCAGGGGACACGGGTTCGTGCCCCGGTCCGGGAAGATCCCACATGCCGCGGAGTGGCTGGGCCCGTGAGCCATGGCCGCTGAGCCTGCGCGTCCGGAGCCTGTGCTCCGCAGCGGGAGAGGCCACAACAGTGAGAGGCCCGTGTACCGCAAAAAAAAAAAAAAAAAAAGAGACCACTCTGCATTTCATATTGTACTGCACTGTTCTCTTGTCCACCCATCAGTTCCTGCAAAACAGGATCATGTATTCATGTCTGAATCCTTGGTAGCTATCATAGTGTTCACAGTAGAGGCAAACATTACACGTGCCAACTAAAGAATGTCACTTGCCATCAGGCTCTAAGGGATTAGGTCATTAGTCATCCCAGTTGCTGACCTCTGACACACCTCGAAAGAAGTTCAGGGCAGATATCAGGAATGAGGCACTGTGATCTGGAAGAAACTGGAAGCACAGGCCTTCAGATAGTTAGATATTTTCAGGAAAAATTGTATGAACCCAATTTCTTGCATCTTCTCATACCTAGAGAAGCACTAAAATCATTAACGTAGTCACCTGCTCCTCTGATGAGCCGCGACCTTTTAAGGAGTTGCGTGCATGCCATCAAGCACACAACTGTCTCCCGGGCTAGAGTCCCCAGTAAGCCTCCCCCAAAACTGAACTCACGGCTCTCAAGATGCCTGTGTATTGCTGCTGTCGTTTTTATCCCCGTCCACGTGTGTGAAAGCATAATTAGAAGAATGCTGGTCATAATGTAGACTCCTGTGCAATGCTTCATACATTTCGCTGTTTTAAAGACAGTGGTAAGTCAAAAGGATCACTAATCTCTTTGGCTTTTCATCAGTAAAAAAGATGGTACTTATTCAGTTTGGCTAACGTCACAGGACTTACGTTATCAAGACTAGAGCTGAAGGAAAAATGAGGAAGGAACTGAAAGAAACATGCTTCAGAGATAGAATTGTGTAAGCGACTATGAACACAGGTTCCACCACTAGTGACAATTTTTGAACTGTTTCAACTTTAAAATTCTCTAAACAGGATCATGAAAATATTTACCTACTCTACCTCTGGTCTGCAAGTATGCACTGTTCTCCCTGTATGGAATACAATGAATAATTAACCTCTCAAAAAGCAATTTAATGCTAAGAATGGAGTTAACACAGAATTTATCCCCAAGACACAGAAAACACAGGAGTGTGGATTGTGGTAATCAATCACTTTTATTATCTCTTTGAGAATGAAGGTCATAAGATAATATTTTTTAAGTTGATGCAATGATGGATTTTAACACTATGAGAAATCTGCACACTCCACTGGGTTATTATAACATTAAAAAAGTATTTAAACCTAGCAGTACTATGGGAAACAAATTCTTTAGTTGGCTTAGGTTATTGTGATATTTGTATACATGATTCAAGTGTTATTGAAATCCTTATTTGAGATAAATTTTAGAGCAATGATTCCCAAAACGTGTTGCCCAGACGATCAATAACATCACACGGGAACTTAGAAATGCAAATTCTCATGTCTCTCCAACACAAATGAAGTAAAAAACTTTAGGGTTAGGGTGGGC